>NC_134208.1:85285530-85588560 GCF_965140235.1 Caretta caretta | reverse complement strand
CCCCAACAAATTATATTCACCTATGTGTCTGACAGTTTTGTTCTTTACTATAGTTTCAACCACTTTGCCTAGTACTGAAGTCACGCTTACTGGCCTATAATTGCTGGGATCACCTCTGGAGCCTTTTTTAAAAATTGGCATCACATTAGCTATCCTCCAGTCATTTGGAACAGACGTTGATTTAAATGATAGGTTATAGACTTCAGTAAGTAGTTCTGCAATTTCACATTGGCGTTCCTTCAGAACTCTTGGGTGAATACCATCTGGTTCTGGTGACTTATTACTGTTTAGTTTATCAATTTGTTCCCAAACCTCCTCTAATGACACCTCAATCTGCGACAGTTTCTCAGATTTGTCACCTAAAAAGAGTGGCTCAGGTTTGGAAATCTCCCTCACGTCCTCAGCCGTGAAGACCAATGAAAAGAATTCATGTAGTTTCTCCGCAATGGCCTTATCGTCCTTGAGTGCTTCTTTAGCATCTCAATTGTCCAGTGGCCCCACTGGTTGTTTAGCAGGCTTCCTGCTTCTGATGTACTAAAAAAAAATTGTTATTACTTTTTGAGTCTTTGTCTAGCTCGTCTTCAAATTCTTTTTTGTCCTTCCTAATTCTATTTTTACACTTCACTTACAGAATTTATGCTTATTTCTAATTTTCTCTCTCAAATTTAACTTCCACTTTTTAAAGGATGCCTTTTTGTCTCAATTTGCCTTTTTTAATTTGTTGTTTAGCCACGGTGGCATTTTTTTGGTTCTCTGACTTTGTTTTTTAATTTGGGGTGTAAATTTAAGTTGAACTTCTATTGTGGTATTTTTAAAAAGTTTCCATGCAGCTTGCAGGGATTTCACTTTTGGCACTGTACTTTTTAATTTTTGTTTAAGTAACTTCCTCATTTTTGTGTAGTCCCCCTTTCTGAAATTAAATGCTACAGTGTTGGGCTGTTGTGGTGTTTTCCCCACCACGGGGATATTAAATTTAATTATGTTATGGTCACTATTACCAAGCAGTCCAACTATATTCACCTCTTGGACCAGATCCTGTGCTCCACTTAGGACTAAATCAAGAATTGTCCTCCTCTTGTGGGTTCCAGGACTAGCTTCTCTAAGAAGCAGTCATTTAAGATATCAAGAAAGTTTATCTCTGTATCCTGTCCTGAGGTGATGTATACCCAGTCAATATGGGGATAGTTGAAATCCCCCATTTTATTGAGTTTTTTATTTTTATAGCCTCTCTAGTCTCCCTGAGCATTTCACAGTCACTATCACCATACTGGTCAGGTGGTCGGCAATGTTCCCTCTAATTTTTTCCATCCATGTGTGGAATAAATTTTGTTATGTGAACTGATGTATGTGCCTATGTGCTCCACGAATAGAGACAAAAAACCTAGATATAATATATATTTTTTTAAAAGTTACCATCAGAATAATTACTGCAGCCAGGACAGGTTCAGCATTTTAGAACTCACTACGCAGAGAATTACATTTAAGTGTAAGAGAAATAAAAATTATGAAATGCATAGAATAGTCAAAACACTAAAATAACACTTCGAAAGAATAAAATTACAGAGAATATATGTGTATTGCAGGACGTACCAAGAAGTAACAACAACAATAATACAAGTATGTGCTGGGAGGGGAGTGCAAAAGAGACTCTGTGTGTGTGTGTGAGAGAGAGACAGACAGACAGACAGACTCTGTGTGTGTGTGGCTTTTGTAGTTAATAAATTTGTTTTGCTTTATCTAAACCAATGTGTGAAAATTATAACTCAGGGGCAGGAAGCTGTTGCATATTCCTCTCCACATTGAGGGGAGGGAGTGAATTTTGTGATCTTACGCTGTACTGTTCCCTGTGCAGCTCAAGACGGTATAATTTTGGGTTTATACTCCAGAGGGGGGGTGTGCCTGAGGAGCTGGGAGGTGCCCTAGCTGAAGCCTTCCCATGCAGGGGCTGGTCAAATAGCCTGCCTGCATGGAACTGCAGCTGGGTATGTCCCTACCTGTATGTATGCTGATGAAAGTGCAGGCTGAAGCCTGGAGGGCTTGTTAGCTTGTCACAGCAGTACCGTGTAAGAGGGAGCCCAGGCTGGTGAATCAGTGGTACCCCAGTTTCAGGTGGCACCGCAGAGGGAACCCATCACAAAAGTGTACTCTGATATTTCTTGGGAACTGAGAACATTACTTGTGTGGCACTCTGCTGGTGTTTGGTCTCTTGCAGGATTTAATTAATTTAGAGGAACCGCTACAAAACAAACCACTAGATAGCTAATTATGACTCCTTTTACAAATTTTTTAAAAATTACTAGATTCATATTAGCCACCAAAATTATTTAGTTGTCCTTTTCTTTTGTCTATGGAAATCTCAGGTATTTTTCCCTATAAACTTTTTTTTTCTCATTACAGATTCCAAGCATGTGTCTATTTTGCATCTGTCTTTCAATCTATCTCATGTGGCATCCATTACTTGGCTTCCGTATTCATGGCTGTTACTCCTAAATTTTTATGCAGTGTCCCTGGAAATGTGACTAGTATACTGTTGAACAATTCCTCTAGTTCAAGAATAGAGGATATTTGGACACTGTGGACATCAACAAAAAATTACATTGTGGTCCAGCTGGAAAATGGAGAAATTTGGGAACTTGATCAGTGCAGCAGGTCCAAGCGGGAGGACAGTTTGTATCTTGCATATGAATATAGTGGCAACAAGTCTGTTTCTTCTTGTTCTGATGGCTATATCTATGATCACACAAAATGGAAGAGCACCATTGTTACAGAATGGGATTTGGTCTGTCACCGGGAATGGCTTGCAAAATTAACTCAGCCCACATTCATGTTTGGAGTCCTGTTTGGAGCAGTGATTTTTGGTGGTATGGCTGACAGGTACAGTGCCATCCTCTTAATACTGTAGTTTAAGAGTGCAATAACTCTGTATGTGCCTAAATGCTTTGCTCTTCTATTAGATATTAATTTAAAAGAAGTTTAATCTAATTGCCATTTTATTAACAAATGTGTTCTTCAACAGAGCTTACATTTATTTTTCTCTGATACAGATGATTTGTGTTTTTCTATCAGAAAATTTAAAAAACTGTTGATAGAAAATTTATTTTTTTTAAAATGCCCTGCTTTATATCAAATATAGGCTTTGATCCTGCAAGCTACCCCCTATAGGTGGAACCTTGTACCTAAGCAGAGCTTTCTGCAGGATCAGGGTCAAAGTGAGTTTCCCTGGTAATGGTTCCCTCTTCCCCCTACCCATTCTCCTCATCTTATAATAAAAAAGAGAAATGTTTATGATGGATATGATGAACAATTAAAGCTATGCTGTAAGGTTAAAAAATATAGTTTTTAAAAAACAGATTTCCTGTCCTCTGTCAATACTACTACTTTATGGGACTGCTGCAAAGACTTCAGGATTTGAATCCAGTCCTGTATTACTAAAACTAAAAATCTACTGTATTTTTCACCATTATTGGTTTACCTTTTTTTTGCATTTCAGTCTGCATGAAGAAAGAAAATAGACCAATCAGTTTCCCTTTAGTTTCCTGTCAGTTTCACTTCCTCCAGCAGTAATAAAATGCTGAAATATTTCAGTTGTAAACACATTATGTAAATGCATAAAGTAGATCTTATTTTTTCAGTTGGATTTTATAAAAGTATGGAATTTGTTCTCTTAATCTAAGGTTTTGTAAAACTTTCTTTAATACAAAACCTGAATTTAGAGCCTAAATTGAACTGACAGTGTCTCTTTTTAAATCAGTTATAATATTTTCAGTTAATATGCAGACACAGATAATGACATTATAGTCACATAATTCTCAGTTAGATTAGCTCAAGCTGTAGACATCCATTTAAGAGAATAAACATATTGTATTTTATGGAGTTACAACTAAAAGTTTTACATATGAAAGTTACTATCTGACAGCTTTTGATTGGTGGGAAATAAATTGGTAATTTCAGTCCAACTTCCAGTCAACAGATGTTCCCAGCACAAGAATGACCACAGCTGGCTCTAATTAGCATCTCTGCTGAGAATCTTGACAGAGATTAAGGATTGAATGGGCATGAAGACAACTACCTCCTCCATTCTTCCGAGGCCTGGTCTACACCACATAGTTAGGTAGATGTAAGGCAGCTTACATCGACCTAATTATGTCAGTGTGCACATTATAGCCTTGTCCCACCTATGTAAGTGCCCTACTAATTGACATCATAATGCCAGCTCCATGAGAGGCATAGGGCTTAGGTTGGTGTAGTTAGGAAAACTCAGTGTCTGTGCAGACACTGCAATGCTTACATCAGCTGTTGGCTGTCTTGTCAATTTCAGGGCTCCATGCTGGAGCCATGAAATTGACAAAAAAGCCAGGCCTCTGTTTTCCCAGTCGCAGCCGAGCTGTGCTCCCCTGGCTCCCCCACTCCGGCTGGGAGCGAGGAGGTGAGCCGAGCTGAGAGCTCTGGCTCCCCCCGCCCCAGCCCCTCTTCAGTCAGTGGAAGTGATACTGGTGAGGACTCACACCACTGCCAGAAGGAGGGTAGTGTGGACATGAACCACCGCAGTAATTACTGCGGTGGCTCTAAATTGATCTAACATAAGTCTGTTGGGTAGACGTGTCCTAGGTCAGGGTTGAAGCACATTGGCAGGGCATTGTAGGGAAATTTGCAGAGCAGCTGTCGGGGCTATATCTGTTCTGTAAGACTTCACATTCCAGTATTATTTTAATGTGGTACCAAATTCATGTACAAACCCAAACCCAAATCTTCAAAAGCTGCTGCTGCTGAAGATAGAAATAATACATCTCTACGTTAGAGAATAAAAATGAAACAGGGCCTGTTCATTATTTAGTTGACACCTGAAACATACTCTACATTAATGAACATTGTTAAACAAAATAGGACAGAGTTAATTCATAAATAGATTTTATTTCTGTTAGAGTTTGTTTTCTCTTCAGTTGAATTTATTGGTGTTGACTTCTGGTTATTTGTTTATATACAGCATGTTCTGGTAGATCAACATGTTTTCTATCTGAGATGATATGGAAACTGGACAAACAAATTTAGGATTCCTTTTATGTTAAAGACCTTTGATTCAGAATGAGGAATGACACATAATTTAAGACCTGACTTGTAATATTTATAATAAGAAGATAAAATTTCACATAATTTTATTTCCCTGCTAATGTACTTATTGTATATGTGACATTTAACATGTGTGGGCATTCCTGGTAATGAGTTTGTGTGTACACTTATGAAATCAGAGAACTCTGGGGGAGTATCTGATTACCATTTATTAGATATTTTATCTTAATGTAATTGGAAGGAATTAAGGTAAAAAACCTTTCATTGGAATCCACGTTATATTTTGAGATAGCATGAGTTATTGCATGCTAACCTGTGCTGGAACATGTTAAGTAGCTGTTACTTAAAATAAAATGTCCAAGAAAGAGAGAAATAGAATGGAGTGAATCTGTGTAAAAGGGCAAATTACAGATGCGGAAGTTAATCGCAAAGCTCAATATGAACATACAAAGTGCCCTTTTCTATGGAGACCTTCCTTCCAGTCATGGAAAGTTGGGTGGGGCTCCCTTTCATCAGTATTACTTTTATATTGGTCACAGTGATAGGTACAGAAAAAATAAAAGTTTTTCCCTCACCTAGAGAACAATATATCAGAGCTAAGATCAAACCTGGGGCTACTGTGATAGTGCAGTGCCCTAAATACAGCACTAGTGATACTTTTCATATTTACTATAATTCTTATTGGTAAGATTTCCAAAGTTGCAGTTGCTATTTAGTACAATATTTATCACATGCCACCCCATTGTTCACTCTGTGTATTTGTTCTATCCTTCCCTCACCTTGTGTCTGTCTTATCTATCTCCATTATAAGCTCTTAGGGGTAGAGACAGCTCTGTGTTTGTACAGTGCCTAGCACAATGGGGCCGTGTTCTTGGTTGGCCCTCAGGCACTCTCATCATAAACATGGTTAATAATAAATAATGATGATGTTTTTGTTGTAATGTGCAGAGTGGGAAGACGGTATATAATGTGGTTCACAAGCACTGGTCAGTTTTTATTTGGTGTGGCAGTGGCATTCACATTTGACTACTACAGCTTCGTGATCATACGTTTTCTCCTTGCTATGGTAAGTATAGATGCTCATCCTAATTCTTTTTAAATGCAGTTTCCTAACCTTCCTCAGGAAAGCCCTCCATAATTTCTCCCTATTCCTTCTCTTCTCCAGTTTTTAAAAGCCCCATGTGTTGCCACAACACTCTGTTTAGCAAAGGAGTGAGAATTCGAACACTGCTTCTTCACCTTTCAGTGCCCTTCTCTTTGTTTTAACCAGAAAGGGTGCATATGAAGCAATATTTGGTGCTTCCTTCATCAGGGGCTGACAATGCTTCTTTTAGCACAGTCTCAACCCCAGCTAGGCTGGTAATTAGGTGAGAGACGAAGTATGAGTAGCAAACTCTGGTTCCTGCATTGCAGCTTGCATTGCACCGTTATTCATGGTGTATTACTAGAAATAGACTTTATTTTTGGTAAAATGCAGTCATGGTTTTACCCCAGCTATGTTCATTGATAGGGGATAGGTGCCCTTTTTTCTCATGTTTCAGAGTGGTAGCCGTGTTAGTCTGTATCAGCAAAAAGAACGAGGAGTACTTGTGGCACCTTAGAGACTAACAAATTATTTGAGCATAAGATTTCGTGGGCTAAAACCCAGTTCATCGGATGCATGCACTGGAAAATACAGTAGGAAGATATATATATATATATATATATACACACACACACACAGAGAAAATGAAAAAATGGGTGTTGCCATACCCACTATAACGAGAGTGATCAGTTAAGGTGAGCTATTATCAGCAGGAGAAAAAAAAATCTTTTGTAGTGATAATCACGTTGGCCCATTTCCTACAGTTGACAAGAAGGTGTGAGTAACAGTAGGGGGAAAAATAAGCATGGGGAAATAGTTTTACTTTGTGTAATGACCCATCCACTCCCAGTCTTTATTCAAGCCTAAGTTAATGGTGTCCAGTTTGCAAATTAATTCCAATTCAGCAGTTTCTCGTTGGAGTCTATTTTTGAAGTTTTTTTGTTGTAGTATTGCCACTTTTAGGTTTGTATTCGAGTGACCAGGGAGATTGAAGTGTTCTCCGACTATGGGTACCCGCATGGCCCCACAGTATGCCAACATTTTTATGGCTGACTTAGAACAACACTTCCTCAGTTCTTGTCCCCTACCGCCCCTACTCTTCTTGCACTACATTGATGACATCTTCATCATCTGGACCCATGCAAAAGAAGCCCTTGAGGAATTCCACCCTAATTTCAACAATTTCTGTCCCACCATCAACCTCAGCCTGGACCAGTCCACACAAGTGATCCACTTCCTAGACACTACAGTGCTAATACGCGATGGTCACATAAACACCATCCTACACCAGAAACCTACTGACCACTATACTTACTGACATGTCTCCAGCTTTCATGCAGACCACACCAGACGATCCATTGTCTACAGCCAAGCTCTATGATACAATCGCATTTGCTCCAACCCCTCAGACAGAGACAAACACCTACAAGATCTCTATTAAGCGTTCTTACAACTACAGTACCCACCTGTTGAAGTGAAGAAACAGATTGACAGAGCCAGAAGAGTACCCAGAAGTCATCTACTACAGGACAAGCCCAACAAAGAAAGTAACAGAACGCCACTAGCCATCACCTTCAGCCCCCAACTAAAACCTCTCCAGCGCATCATCAAGGATCTACAACCTATCCTGAAGGACGACCCATCACTCTCACAGATCTTGGGAGACAGGCCAGTCCTTTTACAGACAGCCCCCCCAACCTGAAGGAAATACTCACCAGCAACCACACACCACACAACAAAAACACTAACCCAGGAACCTATCCTTGCAATGAAGCCCGTTGCCAACTCTGTCTACATATCCATTCAGGGGACACCATCATAGGACCTAATAACATCAGCCACACTATCAGAGGCTCGTTCACCTGCACATCCACCAATGTGATATATGCCATCATGTGCCAGCAATGCCCCTCTGTCATGTACATTTGTCAAACCGGACAGTCTCTACGTAAAAGAATAAATGGACACAAATCAGATGTCAAGAATTATAACATTCAAAAGCCAGTTGGAGAACACTTCAATCTCCCTGGTCACTCGATTACAGACCTAAAAGTGGCAATTCTTCAACAAAAAAACTTCAAAAACAGACTCCAATGAGAAACTGCTGAATTGGAATTAATTTGCAAACTGGACACCATTAACTTAGGCTTGAATAAAGACTGGGAGTGGATGGGTCATTACACAAAGTAAAACTATTTCCCCATGCTTATTTTTCCCCCTACTGTTACTCACACCTTCTTGTCAACTGTAGGAAATGGGCCATCCTGATTATCACTACAAAAGTTTTTTTTTTCTCCTGCTGATAATAGCTCACCTTAACTGATCACTCTCGTTATAGTGGGTATGGCAACATGCATTTTTTCATGTTCTCTGTGTGTGTGTGTATCTATATCTATATATCTTCCTACTGTGTTTTCAACTGAATGCATCCGATGAAGTGAGCTGTAGCTCACGAAAGCTTATGCTCAAATAAATTTGTTAGTCTCTAAGGTGCCACAAGTACTCCTTGCTGTTTTTTTCTCATGTGCATCCTTTCTGTCTTTTAAACTGCATCTAAAATACTGGATTTATTTGTAAATAGCTAGGCTTGGTAAACATCCTAAAAGCTTCTACTATACTTGTATGTATGTCAGCATATTTAATTTTTTAGCAATCAACTTCAAATTCCTACCCTATATTCAAAGGTATGCTTTTTGTGGACTTTGCTTTTAGAATGCTTTGACTAATGAGAAAGATGGTGGGAGAAAAATGAAATAAGTGGTTTAAAATAGTTTAGAAGTCAGAAACTAAAATTCACTCAAGAATAAAGCATCAAATATTATTCTCTTTACTTGTTGCTGGCAAAGCATAAAGCAAGAGGGGTCCTTGACTCTGGAATTCACTTCCCTCCTTTGCCTGCCAGAGCTTCGATTTATTCACTACCGGGAATGCTGCAAAGCCTATCTTTTCTCGCAGGCCTTAAGAGCCTGGTCCAGTGCACAGTGATCAGTGTGTAATGTGTGCCTGGGTGTGCCATGTCTGAGCGCCGGCACCTCCAGGCTTGGCAGTTCATTGCTTTGGTACCTCTGGGCTTGCTTAGTCAGAATGTAAAAAAATTGCTTGAGCCCTGGCACCTCTTTCACTACAAATTAAACACTGCCAGTGATGTCAATAGGAGTCTCTGTAGTGACTTCATGGGGCATTGGATGAGGTTTGAGCGAGGCTGAGGGGGTTTATAAATGGAAGTGCTGGAGATTAAGACTCTGCTCAAACAAGTAGACTCTGCGTGGGCACAGAGCCACACTGAATTCAGTGAAGCTCTGCAGAGGCCTAAGTATCTGGCCACAGGAATCCACTTCCAGGACTGGGGCTTAAAAACCCTAATCTTACACCATTGAAAACAATGGAGGCATTCCAATCACCTCCACTGTGTGCAGGATCAGATCTTAAAGGATGATTTAGATGGTTGAGTATAATGCATATATATTTTTCACTTTTGTATGGGAATTTATTAATTGGAGTTTTTATAACTGGAGATTTGATTAATCAAAATATTATATGGGAAGCATCTTTAGATTTTCTAATTGTGTGTTTTGAAATGTTTTCAGATGCCTAAAGCCCTAGATATGTGCCAGAGAAATAGAAATAAGTATATTCACTAAATAAATACTTTAATGTAGAACATTAGTATGGTTAGAAAACTTATGGGAGCCTATAAAAGTGTAAGGAAGATTCTCTTTCAGCTTGTAAAATACGATTTAACAGGATAATCTACCACGGGGTGGAAAATCATTATTTTGAAATATGCATTTCTATAGTATGCAGGGTATTATGCTTAAAACTATGCTTAAAACTAAGGCCAAGATTTTCAGAATGACTGTTGGTTTTGGGTGCTTCAATTTTTCGAGTGTCCAACTTGTTTCACCTTCAAGGGGCCTGATTTTTAAAGGCTTTTTAAAAAGGTATTACCCACAAATGGAGGTATCCAAAGTCACTAGCCATTTCTGAAAATTGTGACCTGATATTTTACAGATCTGAAATCAGTTTTACCTAATGTTGATTGTTTTTTTCAGGATTACTGTTGCTCTCTCTGAGTGCATCATACTCCAATACAGGGCAAGCTAGGGGGCTCTTAAGACTTCCAACATAAACAAACATGAAAGTATTGGCCATTTGTTTTGGTATTGTCACACAAAGGGAATAGACATAAGCTTTTCTCTGTTTTTTCCCCCACAGGTTTCAAGTGGCTATCTGGTTGTGGTTTTTGTTTATGTAACAGAATATGTTGGCATTAAAGCTCGAACATGGGCATCCATGCATGTCCATGCTTTTTTTGCTGTGGGAGTCATGGCTGTGGCACTGGTAGGATTTTTGGTGAGGACCTGGTGGATCTATCAGATATTTCTTTCCATAACAACTCTCCCCTTTGTCTTGTGCTGCTGGATGCTCCCAGAGACACCTTTCTGGCTACTGTCAGAGGGAAGATACGAAGAAGCACAAAAAGTAGTGGATGTAATGGTGAGATGGAATAAAGTAAGCACTCCTTGTAAAATTTCTGAACTGTGTTCAGTCCAACAAGATGATCTAGTCAGTTGCAGAACGGGTGATGATGACATTTCTACAGTGAAGAAGCACAACATCTTAGATCTGTTTTATAATTGGCACATTGCAAGAAGGACCATTACAGTCTGGATGATTTGGTTCACTGGGAGTTTAGGATACTACGTATTCTCCCTGAGTTCCGTCAATCTAGGAGGCAATGAATATTTAAATCTATTTCTCATAGGTAAATATCTGATATATTTTATTCTGCTTATGACAGAACTAGAACTTCGAATTTATAAATGTTTAAAGATCTGACAGTCAATTTCCTGACCCCCAATTACCTGTACCATCAGCAACTCCATTTACAATTGCAGCTTTAATTCTTGTCAACCTGAAATGTAGTTATTTTACAAAAGCAAGCTTAGAGTATGTTAAGGTACTGTATTGTCCTTGACATCTCCTGCCAATTTTTGTGCTTGTAAAACCACATTTTCCTAGTTTTAAAATGGTTTCTCTCTGCCCGGTTGTTCTGTGAAAGAACCACGCAAACAACAGGGAAAATTGACTAACCCTACAGGGGAAACTATTAAATTGATGAAATACTATTCCAGTAAACAAACTGAGAAAAATAGAGATTTTCTTCACTAATATTTTTAGTCATAATAATATTAGATTATACTGGTAACACTATTAAGCTCATAATTTTAAAGTTTGTTCAAAGTGTGTTTTTTAAATCTAGGGGGCAATGTTTCTTTAATTTAGTCTTTAATTTAATGTGGTTGCAAATTTTCTCTTGACATGATAAAATTGGTCAGCACATATAGGGCCTGATCTAAAGTCTATTTAAGGTCATTGGAAAGATTCCCATTGAGTTTGGTGGACTCTGGATCAGGCTCCAGCCCTGTAAAGGACTTAAGCTCATGCTAGTTTTAAGCATATGAGTAATCACAATAGAGTCAATGTGACTATTCATGTGCTCATAAGCACTTTGCAGGATTGGAATACTAGTGAATTAATTTTAAGTTGCCATGTATTATTACATGTTAGTAACTTGACTGTTGTGTTGAAAATAGGAGGCTAATGTTGCTAATATAACTAAGTTGTTATGATACTGTAAATAAATTACTATGTTAGCAAATTTCAAAACTATTTTCTTTTGTCTTCTGTGACCCACCTCACAGGGTCCAAGAGCCTGGGCTCCAGCCTGAGCTGCAGTTAAACAGCCCCTTAGCCCAAGCCCAAGTCAGCCTGCGGGTTTTCAACTGCAGTGTGGACGTATCCGTACAGGCCTATCTCCCCATCAGAAGGGCAGCTGCAGCTGTCTTGTGCCTTATAGCCTCTTTCCCTGGTGCATTTCTTATTCCCCACAACCATATTTATGCCAGTGTAAGCCCTCCACTGGCATTTTTGCCACCGGTGGGTTTATCGCAAAATGTTGGTGAAATACATCTTTCACCTAACACCTATATCTTTTAAAACCAGTTTAATCAGTAGACTAAATAAATGCTCATAAAAAGCAAATCAGAATTATTTTAAAGGGCATTTGCAGTCATATTATCATGGTTTAATACCAGATAAATTCATAATGACAGGTGCCGTGGAGCTTCCTGCGTATGTCGTTGCTTGCATTGGGATGGACAAACTAGGAAGGAGAAACACATTGACTCCATTTCTTATATCAAGTGCAGTGATCTGTGTTTTGATTATGCTGATCCCTCAGGTTAGTCACTTACCATTTAAAATATACCTATATTGTGGGGAATGTGAGATATGTTAATGCAACATCTCTTTCTAAGGCCCGAGATTAATTAAATGTAGTTTAGAAATGAAGCTGGAGTTCTTTACAGTAGATTTTCCATATTTCTGTTAAGGGTCCCAAACTAGCATTCCTAGCTCTTAATTAAACAAAGGGTTCGAAATAAGCTGTTTAGTAAACAAAGCCACGTTCAGCCATTATTTATTGGTGGAAATAATCAGGAAAGTATGGAATAAGGTATTGCTCACTGTTTACAGAAAGATCACAGTTACGGTCTGAATTTTTCAAAATAAATGAATGGCATTGAATTTGGAATGGTGAAGTTTTCTGGTGCTTTATATATTTGTACTCTCTTTTAATAGGATTTCAGCATATTATCTGTCTTAGCAAATATGGCTGGAAAGTTTACAATTGGTGTTGCATTTGGCCTCATTTACCTTTACACAGCAGAACTGTATCCAACAGTTGTACGGTAAGAACTTTAAAATAATTTGCCATGTGTTTTTCATTATTTTGCTATTTCTTCCCTTCATTTGTTATACTTTTGGGGCCAAATCCTGTACCCTCTGAAGTCAATGGCACTGCTCCAAGCGACTGCACTAGTGTAAGATCAGTCTCTTTTCTGTTATAGAATTCTCTGGTTTTGGCTCTGCAGTAAATGCATTTATTTTCTGTTCCCTTCTACATAGACTGGTCCCACTGAGGTACTGGAAAAATGCTCAGTATTCTTAGCATTCAGTTCCCTCTTTCTGAATGTTCATGGTCATTAGGAATATGATTTATGCTGAATGCTCAGTATACTTTTTATTCTATTTATAGAAGCAACCAAGGTCACTGTAAGATAAATTTAGATTAACATAACGATATTTTTATAGCATCTCTGCATTTCTAATTAATTGGTATATCTGATGTCACTCTCATTGGGCCTTGTGTCTTCTTGTCTTATCTCCAGGTCACTTGCTGTAGGAAGTGGGAGCATGATGTGTCGTGTTGGGAGCATAGTTGCTCCTTTTTGTGTTTACCTGACGAGTGTTTGGATCTTCATGCCACAGGTACGTGTTTATTTTGATAGTCAAAAAAATTGTTATCCATTTTACTGAGATTTAAAGTTGAAATGTAGATAAGTTCAAAAGGAAAGAGTGTTAAATATTCTCATTCTTAATTTAAATTCTCAGTTTTTTAGCTATATATTTTTAAGAATATGAATCTGAACTCAGGAGTGAGCCTCAAGGCACTGAAATCTTCTGAACAGTTGATATTACATACACTTTAAAGATGACAGACATATCTTATATGCATTGAATACTGGTATAAAATAGTAACTATCTTTTGTACAAGGCCGTACTGTATCATTCATGTAATTTGGAGTAAGTGTCTCATTCCTAAATTGAAAGTGTTGTATTTAGTCAAGATCTTCATTGAGCAACCGTCTTTTCTCGTTGCCATCAATCTCCTTTTGAAGAAGCAGAATAGCCTAACACAGATAATGGGGGAGAGAGCAAACGTTAAATCCTGCTGATGATGACAAGATCCTCCATCTCTATCAGTCAAGTGAAACACAGATGCCGTGTTAGATCACATGAGATGAACTGGAGCCCCCTCTATGGAGAACAAGCCTAGCAAATCTAAGCTCTCATTGGACTACCAGCCTAACTATGATCAAAACATCCTGCTGATATGGAGAGCTAAAAAGAATAAGGTCAGAAGCAGCCAAATAGTGGGGCAGTGAGATGTTGAGGAGGTGGCATAGATGGGATAGTAAGAGCATAACCAGGTGAGAAATAACTCAAGAGGTGACTACAGAAGAAAATGATGCTGTCATGATGATCATTAGGACTCTCAACAAACCTTGGATTTAAGAGAGATCTTCTTTTTGTAGAAAAAACAATGAGGAGTCCTTGTGGCACCTTAGAGACTAACACATTTATTTGTGGGTGGCTGCAACCTCATTCCATCATGTGATCCAACAGTCATCTCTAACTTTAACTGTCCCATGAAGATGAGATAGGGCAGTTTCTTTGTAGAAGAAAATGGGCACTTTCTTAGCATTACATGGATTTTGGAGTTCATTTTGCCCAAAATATTTTTAACTGTGTAGTTATATTCAGTGCATACAAGTTATCCCCTATTCTCTTTATGGAATCTATTATGTGTGCTGCTCAGAAATTCTACAATTGCTCAATCTTCCTTTTTCAGAAGGATAAGTTTAGGTTCATGTACATAAATGGTGAGAAACCTTATACTGAGGAGTTAAACTGATAATGAGCTTATTTTACCCATTTAACATTTTTTTAAATTTACTTTTACTTCTTTGAAAAAACTTTACAACTCACCTTTAATATCACAGCTTGTATGTGAATTACAGATGTAAAGAAGGTGAAAGAGTATTGGCCTGAATTTTCAACCCAACCTCTCTTCCTGTGTGTGTCTTTTTGCACACACACAGTTGGGTTTTCCTACAAAGGTAGAGTCGTGTCCATTTGATTTTAAAAATATAAAATCTACATTTGTGAATGCTAGAGACTGGTTTGAGAGACTGTCTGAAAACTTGACCCATTATGTAAGTAACCTCTGTCCAGTTTTTTAGGATTCATTTGTGATAGTGGGGAAACAGAGTAGGAATAAATAAATAAAGTTCCTAACAAGCACTCTTATCACGCCAAAGAAATGCACCTAGAAAATACATGAAAAGCAAGATCTGAAGAGCACAGTAATCATGGGAGAACAGTCTCCTTTGACTCTTCTTCCTTTCAGAGTTTTGCTTTTCACTAGCAGTGATAATGTTTATCTGTTCAGAACTCCTGCACTTAAAACACAGCTGGGGCAAAGTTTAAACATTTGAGAACACTGTAAGTAGCACTGCAAATATTTCAAATATGGACAACTCTCAGTACATTAAAAACACTCACATACATTGTGAAACTTTGTTACAATAGTGACTGTAAATGTGTGTTTTCATGATAAACTTCTACCATCAGGCATTTGTAAGTTCACTAAAAACTTGCCTTGGGCTGAAGCTTATCATGCAAGGTCTCAGCTAACATACACATTTTGGGGTAAACTATGAACAAAATAGATTAATATTTTGAAATAGACTGACATAGGTTATGTTGATACAGTATATTATTTATGCTACACATCCTATATTCTGTTAAGTTTTTATTGCTACTCATTTTCACCATAACTCATTTGTGGCTCTGTCTCCCAAGAGTAATACAAACCATCCCAAAGAATGCCAATAAATCTTGAAATAATACCCACAGTTGTCTTGTTCATGCCACACATCGTAGAGAATTTGTGGTTTTAAAGTTTAAATTAAGGCCCCAGTTCAGTAAAGCACTTAAGCATGTGCCCTAGTGCTTTGAACATCAAGAGAACTTAGTTAGCAAAAGTGTTTATGGACATGACTAATAGATTTTATTCCATATTTATCATAAAAATTTAAGGCATATAATATGTATGAGACACATCACCGATGTCTGTGTTATATGAATAATAACAATACACAAAAAGGTTTAAAACATTTATTATGAATAACAAAAGACCAGATTGTGATCCCCTCCCCCCCATGCAATCTCACTGGTTTAAATAATAAATTCTACAGCTTGCCATTTAGATGACATTTTAAAAGTCAATTCAATTCATTAATCCAGTATCATCCAATTTATTTTTCTATTTTATCCTTTCTAGGAAATACCTCAAAAATACTTTATAGAGAGAGGTAGAGGAAGAGAATGCTTTACAGCTCTGGGTACAGCAGCTCTCATATCAGTAGGGGAACCTGACACATGAGGATGGAATAGAGTAAATAGCTGACAGTAAAGAGGAAGTGAGTATGCTTGTGGAGTAGTTAGAGTAAGGAGGGAAATAGATACATGCAGGGGCAGATTAGCGTATGGGCCCATGGGGCCCATGGCCAGGGGCCCTGGCCAACTGGGGGGCCCCCCGCAGGATAGCTGGAATTCCGCCCCATCCCCTGCTCTTCCTCTCTGCTCACAGGGCCCTACCGCCCTGTTCCTCCTTGTCCTCTTCCTCCTGAGGCCCTGCCCCCTGGCTAGGCCATAAACAGGAGTTGTAGGATGAGCATGTTCCCCCCCACACACCAGCGCTGAGCTTCCCCCCCAAGCCCTCCCTTCCATGTGTAGCCTACCCCCAGCCATGGGCAGCTCTAGCAATTTTGCCGCCCCAAGCAGTTGCCGCTGAATTGCCGCCGTGCCAAGAGTGGCGGAGCTGCCGCCCAAAAGCCGCCGTGGCGGGAAAAGTTGTGGAGATGCTGCTGAATTGCCGCCGTGGGACACGGACTGCCACCCCATTCTAATTATCGCCCCAAGCACCTGCTTGGAAAGCTGGTTCCTGGAGCCGGCCCTGCCCCCAGCCCCTCTCTTTCCCCCCTCCCTCCTGCGCAGAGCTGCCCCCACACCTCCAGCCCCTCTCCCTTCCGTGTGGAGCTGCCCCCCCCAGCCCATCTCCTTCCCCCCTCCCTCCTGTGTGGAGCTGCCCCCCACAACCTCTCTCCTTCCCCTCATTTTACACATGGGTATAGTGAAACACAGAGAGGTTAAATACATTGCCTACAGTCAAGCACAAAGTGGATCAAGTATCACTGCTAGTTAGAGAACTCAAAAGTCCAGCCTGCCAGCCTCCAACTCTTACCAATAGACAATACTGTTTTAATAGAAAACCTCATGTCTCAGCTATTACAATATTTGGCCCTTAGGCAGAGTTCTCTGGCATAATGCTGTATTACGTGTATAGACAGACGCAGCTGTCCACAGAATCATAGAATGTCAGGGTTGGAAGGGACCTCAGGAGGCAATCTAGTCCAACCCTCTGCTCAAAGCAGGACCAATCCCCAACTAAATCATCCCAGCCAGGGCTTTGTCAAGCCTGATCTTAAAAACCTCAAAGGAAGGACATTCCACCACCTTCCTAGGTAACGCATTCAGTGCTTCACCACCCTCCTAGTGAAAATTTTTTTCCTAATATCCAACCTAAACCTCCCCCACTGCAACTTGAGACCATTACTCCTTGTTCTGTCATCTGCTACCACTGACAACAGCCTAGAGCCATCCTCTTTGGAACCTCCTTTCAGGTAGTTGAAAGCAGCTATCAAATCCCCCCTCATTCTTCTCTTCCGCAGACTAAACAATCCCAGTTCCCTCAGCCTCTCCTCATAAGTCATGTGTTCCAGTCCCCTAATCATTTTTGTTGCCCTCCGCTGGACGCTTTCCAATTTTTCCACATCCTTCTTGTAGTGTGGGGCCCAAAACTGGACACAGTACTCCAGATGAGGCCTCACCAATGTCAAATAGAGGGGAACGATCACGTCCCTCGATTTGCTGGCAATGCCCCTACATATACATCCCAAAATGCCATTGGCCTTCTTGGCAACAAGGGCACACTGTTGACTCATATCCAGCTTCTTGTCCATTGTAACCCCTACGTCCTTTTCTGCAGAACTGCTGCCGAGCCATTCGGTCCCTAGTCTGTAGCGGTGCATGGGATTCTTCCGTCCTAAGTGCAGGACTCTGCACTTGTCCTTGTTGAACCTCATCAGATTTCTTTTGGCCCAATCCTCCAATTTGTCTAGGTCCCTGTGTATCCTATCCCTACCCTCCAGTGTATCTACCTCTCCTCTCAGTTTAGTGTCATCTGCAAACTTGCTGAGGGTGCAATCCACAGCATCCTCCAGATCGTTTATGAAGATATTGAACAAAACCGGCCCCAGGACCGACCCTTGGGGCACTCCACTTGATACCGGCTGCCAACTAGACATGAAGCCATTGATCACTACCCGTTGAGCCCGACAATCTAGCCAGCTTTCTATCCACCTTATAGTCCGTTCATCCAGCCCATACTTCTTTAACTTGCTGGCAAGAATACTGTGGGAGACGGTGTCAAAAGCTTTGCTAAAGTCAAGGAACAACACGTCCACTGCTTTCCCCTCGTCCACAGAGCCAGTTATCTCGTCACAGAAGTCAATTAGATTAGTCAGGCATGACTTGCCCTTGGTGAATCCATGCTGACTGTTCCTGATCACTTTCCTCTCCTCTAAGTGCTTCAGAATTGATTCCTTGAGGACCTGTTCCATGATTTTTCCAGGGACTGAGGTGAGGCTGACTGGCCTGTAGTTCCCAGGATCCTCCTTCTTCCCTTTTTTAAAGATGGGCACTACATTAGCCTTTTTCCAGTCGTCCGGGACTTCCCCCAATCGCCATGAGTTTTCAAAGATAATGGCCAATGGCTCTGCAATCACATCCACCAACTCCTTTAGCACTCTCGGATGCAACGCATCCAGCCCCATGGACTTGTGCACGTCTAGCTTTTCTAAATAGTCCCGAACCACTTCTTTCTCCACAGAGGGCTGGTCACCTCCTCCCCATGCTGTCCACACTCACTCACCTGAAACTCAGGTTCCAAAACTACTGTTACAAGTATCAGCGGGGTTATTAATTCAAAACCAAGCAATTTATTGACAAGATGACAACGAGGAGCTGGGGTGCCCGAGAGCAGCGCACGGCCCGTGTCCCTGCCCCCTAGGGCATGCCATCCAGGACAGGTGGAGGGTCCAGGGCTCCCCACAGAAGCCCAGGCTCCCTGGGCAGCTTTTACCATGGCTCGATTTCCAGCCTGGCCAAGAGGCAGGGCCATGTGGGGAAGGGAGGAGCAAGGGCAGGGCCCCATGGTGGGATGTGGGGGGAGGGGGCAATGTTCCTTGTGCCGAGGGCCCCAATAAATCTTAATCTGCCTCTGGATAGATGTGCTTAATGGGGGGAAGGGTGAGTATGATTCAGAATGAATTGGAGACTAACTGGAACTGGTTAGTCTAACTGGTGGGATTTCCAAAAGCGTTCAGCACTGACCTACTCCTGTTCCCACTGAAGTGATGGGAGCCTGATTCGCATTTATACTAAGGCTCTTTTGCGCCACAGTGGTCGTATAAAGATGCTTTAAAGTGGGAGTACATTTCATTTACACCCGCTTTTAGCCCTTTGCATTGTGTAAAGAAGTAGATGAGAATCAGGCCCTAGAAATTTTACCATTGACGACAGTGTGACCAGGAAAAGGCCAAACCTGAGCGCTTTTGGAAATTCCACCTAACATTTTTAAGGCAAAATCTAAAAAGAGGCAGTGTCGGAGATTTCCAGACAGTCAATGTGGCAGCACAGGTCAGAATGACTGTTAACTATGGAGAGTTGACTACAGATAAGCGAACAATTTCCAACTGCAAAAGCATCCATTGGATGCTTTTATAGATCGTGTTATTTTTCTCAAAATTTGTGGTATAACAGTAACATTATGGTGGCTGAAAAAGTGAGGGAGCTGACAGCTCTTTTCAAGGAAAATATTGAAAAATATTAAAGATGGGATCTAGTAGTTAGTGTATACAATTAAGCCTCCTCTTGAAACACTCTCTCCTATAACTCTGTACCTGCCTGCAGAGACCTCCACCAGTCTGGCCTTCATTCCTACTGTAGTAGTGATGATTGCCCTCTTTTCTAATTCTTCATTGTAGGAATGTAACGGTTTTACTTTCATTGTAGTATGTAGCATTCAACAGTATTTTGCTTAGTTTTTTACTCTTTTAGCTTCTGCACTCAATATGAGTGTAACAGAATTTGTTAGTCTCTTAAGGTGCCACAAGTACTCCTTTTCTTTTTACAGATACAGACTAACATGGCTGCTACTTTGAAACCTTTGAAACAGATATAATTCTGCTTCTCACAGAGGATTGCTTAAGACAATTGGTGGCTCTGGCCCTGAGGGATCATAAACAGCTTGGTGTTTTTAACGGAAAATAACTCTGTCAAGTTACAGCTGAGACTTCAAATTTGAAATCTCCTTTCTGACTTCCAAAGAGCTATTTTCATTTAGAATTAGGGGGTGGTTGCCTGCCAGTGTACCCATATCTGTCTGAAAGTGCTGTGTTATGAAAGTCATAACCACAGCCATTTCATATGTTCTCTCTCATGTTTAGAAGGAAAGTATTAAACAAAATGGATCAGAGCTTGGGATCAGTACAGAGCAAGTTGAGGACATCACAGTATCAAAATGCACAAAGTAACAGTTATAAAACAGAAAAAGAAGCCTGCGAGAAATGGTGTATTAAAGACATGTATTTACAGAGAAGTAGAGTAAGAGCATAGGGAGCATAATGGGATAAGATTGAAGATTAGTGTGTTAGTATCTGTACAATGCTTTGAAGATGTTAATTGCTAAGTATTATCATCCTTATCAAGCAATAAAAATTAAAGAAAAGAGAAAACAAGGAAGAATTTTTAAAAGTGCCGATTGTCCAGAGCAGTGGTTTTCAACCTGTGGTCTACAGATTGTGTCTAAGGGGACCGTGAAAGGTGACTATGAAAATAAAGTTTCAGATCCAAGAAAAGGAATTCCGTTTTTCTGATGGATCAAAAGTACAGTATGTGAATTCCCCCACCTATAGGTCAAAACCTGGAAGTGTTACCATAGAAGCCCACAGTTCAGCGCCCTTTCTCAGACTGCATCAAATGCCATGCTGAGCACCTGCAATATTTATAGTTGAATTCTGTTCAGCCAGTTTTCAGTCTTAGACTTCTATGGTAGGGGTCTGCAGGCCACAGGTTGAATTTCCACAGGGGTCTACCCATCCATTCAGAATGTTTTAGGGGTCTGCAAATGAAAAAAAGGTTGAAAACCACTGGTCCAGAGCAACAAATTGATGGGAAATCTTCTATTGTTCTTTGGGACAGCATCTTCCTGCGTGTGTGCACCTAGCACAGTGGATCCCGATCCTGATTGTGGTCTTTGGCTACTACCACAATAAAATAAAACGATAATAATAATAGGACACACTGAAATCACAGTGTACATATCCAGATCATAGACACAACGCATGGGTCAGTTAGAAGCTGGGCCCCCATCAGCTTTCTCTCTCTGACTCAGGACATCATACCTATTCAGAACATTATGCAAGTATGTACTTAAGCATCTTCCTGCATAGGAATGGACTTAAACATGTGCTGAAGTGCTTTCTTTAATCAGGATCTCTATGATCCCAGTTAAGAGATCCTGACCTACAGCTTGCATTGGAGAAAGGTGCTCAAATACTATGATGATAGGTAGAGTAGGTAGACGAAGAGCCAGGTCTACAGCTTCTTTTCCCCCCTCTGTGTGACAGCAGGGAAGTTGTAGTCCAATAAAAATAAATGTAAAATGAATTTAAGCAATCTTACAATTACTTTTAAAATTACTATCTGCTAAAGAGAATAATTTTTCAATGAAGTTGCATGCATTCTATTCACTTCTGCAAAGTTGTTCCTGCTTACGCTGAGGCTGTATTTAGCTCATTGTGTAAAACATTTGACTTGGTCTGTGTTAACTTTGCTGGACAATCTGTCAGTTTATTTATGTATTGATTTTTGTTTTATTTTATTTTAGCAATTGCAACAGGGAACATTTAAGACTTTTGATCTTTGGTTTTCATTGAAGTTCACTGTGCTCCCAAATTTTAAAAGTATTTTCGCAAGCAAGACCAATGTTTTCCATGAACCCAAAGACATGTGTAACCCTTACATTAATTGTTTATTTCTTCCAGTTGCTTGTTGGAATCATGGCCTTTCTGAGTGGAATGCTAACATTAATGCTCCCAGAAACTCTTGGAAAACCATTGACTAATACTTTGGCAGAAGCTGCAGAACTGGGAACAAACAAGAACAGCTGTTTGGGAAAATCACCCCCCGCCCAGAGTGGTGTAGTGTTAGAAAAGATAGATGCTTAGCCAAAAGTCACACAGCACTGAAGAATAAAGCAACATCAAGATTGCTGTCACCAGTTTTA
Organism: Caretta caretta; assembly: GCF_965140235.1. Taxonomy (NCBI): domain Eukaryota; kingdom Metazoa; phylum Chordata; order Testudines; family Cheloniidae; genus Caretta; species Caretta caretta. Next base: position 85,566,310 of record NC_134208.1, on the reverse strand, counting down.
ATCCTCATTAATTCTATAAGACTATTTTATTAGAGCAACCTGATCATGGTTTTAATGCACGCATCTTTTAATTTGTATGCAATCTTGCCTTTTCTAGAGGGAAAATATAAAAATGTCTGGTAGAAAATTTAAAAGGATTTTAGAGCCACTCACAAACTTAATCATACTTTTAAAAATCTGTTTCATTTGCTTTGACTAGTTAGAGTGATTATTGTTCATTTGGAAAATACCAGGTTTTCCCAGATTCACATATTTCCTTTCACTGCTGTAGATTTTCTGCAGCTCTGCTTGTAATCTCATCATGAAATCCCCTGTCAATAACTGCCATATTACAACTGACAGACACAGACTTTTGACTTATTAACATGGTAAGCTCAAGCACACAGTACTAATTCAACAGAAAAGGTTCTTAATTACTGTGAAAGGTTAAACAGAAATAAAGATTTCTGTTTTTCAAATTTTCTTCTGGAGAGACTGCCATTGCTAAAAAATGAAAATATTCTATGCAACAGCTTCTGACAAAAAAAAGCATTCTCAATTTGCAGAATGTTCAAATAGTATGAATACTATTCATTTTGTTTAATGTCAAATGTATTTTTTGTTATTGATTTAGAGAAAAAACTGCTTTGGGACTCTGTTGAAGTATCAGTAAAGTCTATGTATACAGATAAAATCTGGTATTTTTGAAAACCTTATTCATTCCAGACTGTTACGTTAAATGACCCTTTCCCATTAGTTTCCGTTCAGACCTATCATCAGTTTCTTTATATCATCCTAGGGTAAAACCAACCCCTGTGCAAAGCAACCACACAAGGCTTATGTATCTTTTTAGTGCTCAAAATAGGATTTAAGTAGAGCTTAAGTAGTGCATAGGCCTGTGCAGTGCTGGGCGCTTAGGCTCAGATCCTCAAAAGTATTTAGGTGCCTGATTCCAATAGGAGTTAGGTGTCTAAATACATTTGAGGAGTTGGGCCTTAGTAAATAAGTGATGTATAACTGCTAGCATCAAAATGTTATTTTTTTTATGGACCATCCATTTGTAGCTCCATTTATTCAACACTGTACAGAACCAAATACTAAAAAAAAATATTTTTGATGGAAGAAACTTATCAACCGTTAGAAATGGATGCAACAGTCACTGATTCCTGCAGATGCCTGTGAAACATCCAGAGCTGGTGCTAGCCCTAAGCAGAAATATTTTTGTTCCCACCCCCCCCCCCAAACACTAAAACAGGCAAGTTCTTATGATAAAAAGTGAATGAGAGCCCCCCTTGAGCTGCTTGGGACCCTACGCAATTGCTTAGTCTGCTTATGCCTAGTGCCGGCTCTGAAAACATCCCCCTGTTATATCACTCGTGCTGATACACATGAGTGATGGAGACTGTAGAAAACACTAACAGGGATAGATTGAGGACATCATTTCACTCTAGCTGCTATTTTTTATAATTTTCTATCCCAGCCCTCCCTTTTTAGTCTACTGTAGAGCTAGCCATTTCTTCCATACCTGTGCAGCCTTCCGTATTGTGCATAAAGATTCTACATTCTATGCAAGTAATGGTTTGGACTCTGCTCTCAGTTACATCTGTACAGCTCCTCTGACTTCAGTGAGTTCTGAAAGAAGAATATGATTCAATATCTCTATGCCTCTCTAACAGGAAACAAAGCATCTCTCTTCAGTTACAGCACTGTCCTGGAGTTCAAAGTATAGAATCATAGAATATCAGGGTTGGAAGAGACCTCAGGAGATATCTAGTCCAACCCCCTGCTCAAAGCAAGACCAACTCCAACTAAATCATCCCAGCCAGGGCTTTGTCAAGCTGGGCCTTAAAAACCTCTAAGGATGGAGATTCCACCACCTCCCTAGATAACCCATTCCAGTGCTTCACCACCCTCCTAGTGAAATAGTGTTTCCTAGTATCCAACATAGACCTCCACCACTGCAATTTCTGACCATTGCTGCTTGTTCTGTCATCTATCACCACTAAGAACAGCTGAGCTCCATCCTCTTTGGAACCCCCCTTGAGGTAGTTGAAGGCTGATATCAAACCCCCCTCCACTCTTCTGCAGGCTAAACAAGCCCAGTTCCCTCAGCCTCTCCTTGTAAGTCATGTGCCCCAGCCCCCTGATCATTTCTGTTGCCCTCCTCTGGACTCTCTCCAATTTGTCCACATCCTTTCTGTAGTGTGGGGCCCAAACTTGGACGGAGTACTCCAGATGTGGCCTCACCAGTGCTGAATAGAGGGGAATCATCACTTCCCTCGATCTGTTGGCAATACTCCTACTAATGCAGCCCAGTATGCTATTAGCCTTCCTGGCAATGAGGGCACTCTGCTGACTCATATCCAGCTCCTCGTCCACTGTAACCCCTAGGTCCTTTTCGTCAGAACTGCTGCTTAGCCAGTCGGTCCCCAGCCTGTAGTGGTGCATGGGATTCTTCCATCCTAAGTGCAGGACTCTGCACTTGTCTTTGTTGAACCTCATCAGATTTCTTTTGGCCCAATCTGTCTAGGTCACACTGGACCCTATTTCTACCCTCCAGCATATGTACCTCTCCCCCCAGCTTAGTGTCATCTGTGAACTTGCTGAGGGTTCAATCCATCCCATCATCCAGATCATTAATGAAGATGTTGAACAAAACCAGCCCCAGGACTGACCCCTGGGGCACTCCGCTTCATACTGGCTGCCAACTAGACACTAAGCTGTTGATCACTACCCATTGAGCCCAACAATCTAGTCAGCTTTGTATCCACCTTATAGTCAATTCATCCAATCAATACTTTTTTAACTTGCTGGCAAGAATACTGTGGGAGACCGTATCAAAAGCTTTGCTAAACTCAAGATATATCATGTCCACTGCTTTCCCCATATCCACAGAGTCAGTTATCTCATCATAGAAGGCAATCAGGTTGGTCAAGCATGACTTGTCCTTAATGAATCCATATTGACTGTTCCTGGTCACCTTCCTCTCCTCCAGTTCCTTCAAAATGGTTTCCTTGAGGACCTGCTCCATGATTTTTCGAGGGACTGAGGTGAGGCTGACTGAACTGTAGTTCCCTGGGTTCTCCTTCTTCCCTTTTTTAAAGATAGGCACTATATTTGACTTTTTCCAATCATAGAATCATAGAATATCAGGGTTGGAAGGGACCTCAGGAGGTCATCTAGTCCAACCCCCTGCTCAAAGCAGGACCAATCCCCAATTAAATCATCCCAGCCAGGGTTTTGTCAAGCCTGACCTTAAAAACTTCTAAGGAAGGAGATTCCACCGCCTCCCTAGGTAACAATTTCCAGTGTTTCACCACCCTCCTAGTGAAAAAGTTTTTCCTAATATCCAACCTAAATCTCCCCCACTGCAACTTGAGACCATTACTCCTTGTTCTGTCATCTGCTACCACTGACAACAGTCTAGAGCCATCCTCTTTGGAACCCCCTTTCAGGTAGTTGAAAGCAGCTATCAAATCCCCCCTCATTCTTCTCTTCCGTAGACTAAACAATCCCAGTTTCCTCATTCTCTCCTCATAAGTCATGAGTTCCAGTCCCCTAATCATTTTTGTTGCCCTCTGCTGGACGCTTTCCAATTTTTCCACATCCTTCTTGTAGTGTGGGGCCCAAAACTGGACACACTACTCCAGATGAGGCCTCACCAGTGTCGAATAGAGGGGAACGATCACGTCCCTCAATCTGCTGGCAATGCCCCTACTTATGCATCCCGAAATGCCATTGGCCTTCTTGGCAACAAGGGCACACTGTTGACTCATATCCAGCTTCTCATCCACTGTAACCCCTAGGTCCTTTTCTTCAGAACTGCTGCTGAGCCATTCGGTCCCTAGTCTGTAGCGGTACATTGGATTCTTCCGTCCTAAGTGCAGGACTCTGCACTTGTCCTTGTTGAACCTCATCAGATTTCTTTTGGCCCAATCCTCCAATTTGTCTAGGTCCCTGTGTATCCTATCCCTACCCTTCAGTGTATCTACCTCTCCTCTCAGTTTAGTGTTATCTGCAAACTTGCTGAGGGTGCAATCCACACCATCCTCCAGATCATTTATGAAGATATTGAACAAAACCGGCCCCAGGACCGACCCTTGGGGCACTCCACTTGATACCGGCTGCCAACTAGACATGGAGCCATTGATCACTACCCGTTGAGCCCGACAATCTAGCCAGCTTTCTATCCACCTTATAGTCCATTCATCCAGCCCATACTTCTTTAACTTGCTGGCAAGAATACTGTGGGAGACGGTGTAAAAAGCTTTGCTAAAGTCAAGGAACAACACGTCCACTGCTTTCCCTTCATCCACAGAACCAGTTATCTCCTCATAGAAAGCAATTAGATTAGTCAGGCATGACTTGCCCTTGGTGAATCCATGCTGACTGTTCCTGATCACTTTCCTCTCCTCTAAGTGCTTCAGAATTGATTCCTTGAGGACTTGTTCCATGATTTTTCCAGGGACTGAGGTGAGGCTGACTGCCTGTAGTTCCCAGGATCCTCCTTCTTCCCTTTTTTAAAGATGGGCACTACTTTAGCCTTTTTCCAGTCGTCCGGGACTTCCCCCGATCGCCATGAGTTTTCAAAGATAATGGCCAATGGCTCTGCAATCACATCCACCAACTTCTTTAGCACTCTCGGATGCAACGCATCCGGCCCCATGGACTTGTGCATGTCCAGCTTTTCTAAATAGTCCCGAACCACTTCTTTCTCCACAGAGGGCTGGTCACCTCCTCCCCATGCTGTGCTGCCCAGTGCAGTAGTCTGGGAGATGACCTTGTTCGTGAAGACAGAGGCAAAAAAAGCATTGAGTACATTAGCTTTTTCCACATCCTCTGTCACTAGGTTGCCTCCCTCATTCAGTAAGGGGCCCACACTTTCCTTGACTTTCTTCTTGTTACTAACATACCTGAAGAAACCCTTCTTGTTACTCTTAACATCTCTTGCTAGCTGCAACTCCAAGTGTGATTTGGCCTTCCTGATTTCACTCCTGCATGCCCGAGCAATATTCTTATACTCATCCCTAGTCATTTGTCCAATCTTCCACTTCTTGTAAGCGTCTTTTTTGTTTTTAAGATCAGCAAGGATTTCACTGTTCAGCCAAGCTGGTCGCCTGCCATATTTACTATTCTTTCTACACATCGGGATGGTTTGTCCCTGTAACCTCAATAAGGCTTCTTTAAAATACAGCCAGCTCTCCTGGACTCCTTTCCCCCTCATGTTATTCTCCCAGGGGATCTTGCCCATCTGTTCCCTGAGGGAGTCAAAGTCTGCTTTTTCTGAAGTCCAGGGTCCGTATTCTGCTGCTTTCCTTTCTTCCTTGTGTCAGGATCCTGAACTCGACCATCTCATGGTCACTGCCTCCCAGGTTCCCATCCACTTTTGCTCCCCTACTAATTCTTCCCGGTTTGTGAGCAGCAGGTCAAGAAGAGCTCTGCCCCTAATTGGTTCCTCCAGCACTTGCACCAGGAAATGGTCCTCTACATTTTCCAAAAACTTCCTGGATTGTCTGTGCACCGCTGTATTGCTCTCCTAGCAGATATCAGGGTGATTGAAGTCTCCCATTATCATCTGGGACCTCCCCCAATCGCCACGAGTTTTCAAAGATGGTGGCCAATGGCTCTGTAATTACATCAGCCAATTCCCTCAGCACCCTCAGATGCATGTGTGACAGGTTCGGTCACAGAGACCACCTTGGGACTGTCACCTAACGTGCTGAAGTTAACTCTGAGCCTAGTTAACTCTGCCAGCTTGAGATTCTAGAACCCTGCCTTGTTGAGCCAGACACGCTAGTCTGCTGCAGCACAGACCCAGGTCTGGTCCACACCCTTAAAGCTGCAGACTTTAACCAAAAACTGCTCAGCGGGTCACCTATCTCCAGCACCCAGACACCCAGCTCCCAATGGGATCCAAACCCCCAATAAATCCGTTCTACTCTGTATAAAGCTTATACAGGGTAAACTCTCTATAACACTGATAGAGAGATATGCACATCTGTTTGCTCCCCCAGGTATTAATCACTTACTCTGGGTTTGTCAATAAACAAAAGTGATTTTATTAAGTATAAAAAGTAGGATTTAAGTGGTTCCAAGTAATAACAGTCAGAACAAAGTAAGTTACCAAGCAAAATAAAACAAAACACGCAAGTCTAAGCCTAATACATTAAGAAACTGATTACAAGTAAAAATCTCACCCTCAGAGATGTTTCAGTAAGCTTCTTTCACAGAATAGACTCCTTTCTAGTCTGGGCCCAATCCTCTCCACTTGTTAGTTCCAGCAGGCATCTTAGGTGAAAAGCAGGGGGTTTCTCATGACTTGGACCCCCCCTTATTCTGCTCCACATCTTTTATAGCTTTGCCACAAGGTGGGAATCCTTTCTCTCCCTGAGTCCCCACCTCTCCTTCTAAATAGAAAAGTACCAGATTTAGGATGGATTCCGGTATCATGTGACATGGTCACATGTCCTGAGAGACCCCCAGCCTCCATTCTTCCTGGGCTGGCCTACACATACACAGGAAGGTTTGCAAGTAAACAGAGCCATTTACAGCTGATTGTCCTAGTCAATGGGAACTATCAAGATTCTAAAGCATTAATGGCCCACACTTCGCATAATTACAATAGGACCAGTGGTGAGCTGGAGCCGGTTTGAACTGGTTCGCTGGAACCAGTTGTTAAATTTAGAAGCACTTTTAGAATCGGTTGTCCCATGAGGGACAACCTGTTCTAAAAGGGCTTCTAAATTTAACAACCGGCCAAAAGTGGCGCCTTAGGCGCCGACTCCATGGGCGCTCCGGAGCTGGAGCACCCAGGGGAAAATTTGGTGGGTGCAGAGCACCCACTGGCAGCTCCTCTCCCCTCCCCAGCCCCAGCTCACCTCCGCTCCACCTCCACCCCTGGTTACACTCCGCCCCGCTCTGCTTCTCTGCCCCGCCCCAGCTTCCCGTGAATCAGCTGTTTGCACGGGAAGCCTGGGCGGGCTGAAAAGCAAGCAGCGTCTTCATGCTCAGGCCCAAGGAGGCGGAGCGGAGGTGAGCTGGGGCGGGGGAGCATGAGGAGGGCCTCCCACGCCGCAGCAGGTAACCCGGGGCGGGGGGCAGGGGAACCACTCCCCGCCCCAGCTCACCTCTGCCTCCCTGGGCCTGAGCATGAAGCCACCGCCTGCTTCTTAGCCCTCCCAGGCTTCCCGCGCAAACAGCTGATCCACTGGAAGCCGGCCGGGGGGGGGGGCGGGGCGGTGAAGAAACAGAGCGGGACGGCGCATTCAGGGGAGGCAACAGAGGCAAGTTGGGGCCGGGCTTGGGGCGGGGCACCCACCAAATTTTCCCTGTGGGTGCTCCAGCCCCGGAGCACCCACGGAGTCGGCGCCTAAGGCGCCACTTTTGATGTGATCAGTGGGGGGAGCAGGCGCTCCCCCTCAGCTATGCTACCCTGCCCTTAGTAGCCAGAGGGACATGCTGGATGCTTCCCTGGAGCCACCCCAGGTAAGCACCGCCGGGACTCTCCACCTCGCCCCCGGCAGGTCCCTCTGGCTCTTAGGGGCGGGGCGGGGTGGACACCCACTACAGTGGCTCACAAGACCCTCCTGCCCGGTTCTAGGGGCAGTCAGGGGAGTGGGGTGGATGGGGCAGGGATCCGGGGGGGCAGGGGCGTCAAAGAACACGGGGTTTGGATGGGGCAGGAGTCCCGGGGAGCGGGGGTGGGCCACGACCCCCTCGTGTGGTGAGGAGGGAACAGGTTGTTAAGATTTTGGCAGCTCATCACTGAATAGGACCTCAGAATTATACTTCATAATCCTAGTTTCAGATACAAGAATGATACATTCAGTAGATTATAAGATTTGTAATTATACCTTACAAGAGACCTTTTGCATAAAGCATATTTCAGTTACATCATATTCACACTCATAAGCATATTTCCATAAAACATTATGGAGTGCAATGTCACACCATGGACTTGTGCATGTCCAGCTTTTCTAAATGGTTCTTAACCTATTCTTTCACCACTGAGGGCTGCTCACCTCCTCCCTATACTGTGTTGCCCAGGACAGCAGTGTGGAACCTGACCTTGTCTGCGAAGACCAAGGCAAAAAAAGCATTGAGTACTTTAGCTTTTTCCACATCATCTGTCACTAGGTTTCAGAGTAACAGCCGTGTTAGTCTGTATTCGCAAAAAGAAAAGGAGTACTTGTGGCACCTTAGAGACTAACCAATTTATTTGAGCATAAGCTTTCGTGAGCTACAGCTCAGCTCACGAAAGCTTATGCTCAAATAAATTGGTTAGTCTCTAAGGTGCCACAAGTACTCCTTTTCTTCTTGTCACTAGGTTGCCTCCCCCATTCATTAAGGGTCCCACAGTTTCCCTGAACTTTTTCTTGTTGCTAACATACCTGTAGAAACCTTTCTTGTTACCCTTCATATCCCTTGCTAGCTGCAACTCCAGTTGAGTTTTGGCCTTCCTGATTACACCCCTGCATGCTCGAGCAATATCTTTATGCTCCTCCCTACTCATCTGTCCAAGTTTCCACTTCTTGTAAGCTTCCTTTTTGTGTTTAAGTTCACTGAAGATTTCACTGTTAAGCCAAACTGGTTGCCTGCTCAACCATCTCATGGTCACTGCTGCCCAGGTTGCTTCGCACTTCTACTTCCCCTACCAATTCTTCCCTGTTTGTAAGCAGCAGGTCAAGAGGAGAACGGCCTCTGGTTGGTTCCTCCAGTAGTTGTACCAGGAACTTATCCCCAACATTCTTCAAAAATTTCCTGGATTGTCTGTGCACTGCTGTATTGCTCTCCCAGGAGATGTCAGAGTGATTGAAGTCCCACATTAGAACTTGGGCCTGTGTTCTGGAAACTTCTGTTAGTTGTCCGAAGAAAGCCTTGTCTACCGCCTCCTCCTGGTCTGGTGGTCTATAGAAGATGCCCACCACGACATCACCCTTGTTGCTCTCGCCTCTAAACTTAACCCAAAGACTCTCAAAAGAGTTTTCTGTAGTTTCATCCTGGAGCTCTGAACAATCATACTGCTCTCTTACATACAGTGAAACTGCTCCATCTTTCCTCCCCTGCCTGTCCTTCCTGAATAGTTTATACCCATCCATGACAGTGCTCCAGACATGTGAACTACCCCACCAAGTCTGTTATTCAGGTCACATCATAGTTACTTGACTGTGCCAAGACTTCCAATTCTTCTTGCTTGTTTCCCAGGCTTCTTGCGTTCGTGTACATGCACCTAAGATAACTAGCTGATTGCCCTCCTTTCTCAGTATGAATCAGGAGGCTCCCCTTGTTGCACCCTCCTCCTTGTGTTTCCTCCCAATATCCCTTCTGCACTTACCTCTGGGCTTAGATCACCATCCCCCGTAGTACCATAGTATTCTGGGTTCAAACTTAGGAACAAATCATGTCCTGTGTGAGGAAAAAACATGCCTAGAAGCCTGGAAAAATCAGCAAGTCAAAATTTAGGGAGTTTCTATGGGATAATCATGTATGAAGTAGAAAGGGGACTTAGTGCTCTTCCCATCACATAGATGTCCTGATATATACAGGGAAATCCCACAGAATTCAAGATATGCAACTAGGAGTGGGGCTTTTGTTTGGAGACCTAGGCACTAACTCAACTCTTACACATTTTTACCACGTGAGTAATCCCATCTCTACTCAGCAAAGCACGCACTTACCTGCTTTCCTGAACAGGAATGGCATTATTCACATGCTTGGGGCAATGTGTTTTGCTGAATTGAGGCTCCAGTGCTTTTGCACTGCTCCCTGGCCATACAGCTTCCTCAGTAGCTGTACTTACCAGCAGCTCTTTCCTCTTTACAGGGTGTTTTATAGTGCAGGAGGGAAACGGCATAATATAATTGTAACAGGGAAATAAACTGATATTTTCTGATATTACAGCTGCCAGTGCCACTGTTAATTAAAAGTTTCAGGTTGTTACACATTGCCAAATGCTGTCTTGGAATACATGATCCACTGTATAATGATATCTTGAGGACTAAGAGTACTAAAGCTACTCCTTAATCCTGACCGTATATGGAGCATTACAATGTACTTCTAACAAGCTATTAGAATAAAACTAAAGTTAATTCCAGGACAAAGGTGACTACATGAAAAATCAATTTAGGTCTGCTCCAATCAAAGTCAGTGCATGGCATAAATTCTGTTGACTTGGGTGATTCAGGACCAGACCCTTGTTCAAAATGTGTAAAATAAAGAAGGAAATTCAATGCAGTACTTAAATACCCAAACATGTTTACACATTTCCATTGCTGTTAACTGGAAATCTGGGTAAATCATTAGGGGCTACAATTTTAATGCTACTTGCAACAGAAAATGCAGCCTGGTGTCAAAGTACTGGTATCAAGATGGGAAAGTCAGAACTTCAATAAGGAGCACAGACAACAGAATGATCATTCTAGATCTATTTTTAGCTAAGAAATTTAAGCATTTTGTGGATGTAAATACACCAAAACAACTTCAGAAAAAGGCAGGGACTCAATCATCCTAGGAGATGAGCATGAGCAACTTCCATTGATTTCAATGGGAATTGTGCATGGACATCTCCCATGGATGATGGGACCTCAGAACTTGTCTTAAAAGAGCTGTAGGAATCTCCTGTTGTTCCCTGTGTCTTTGGCTGCAACTCTCATCTTCCTATCTTGACAGACTGACAGTGTGGTTGCTTCCTGCTTCACTGTTTCATATTTATATTATGTACAAGGTCCAATACACTTTAACAAAGTAATCAACTGGGGGTTTAATGCTCTTAATGCTCATGAAAAAAATCCCATTAACCGTGTCTCTTATTTTCTCCTTAACCTTGATAGTGGGTCAATTATATCTTACTAATTAATGGTTCTGATTGTTCCTGATGATTTATAAGCTATCTCCTTTTAATTGTGGTTCATCATAATTGCCAGTCATTTTGGCTATAAAATGTTTATATCCTAAAATTGATATCACATTGTATCATACAACAGTGAGGGTTATCAGACTAATACTTCCTGGGTGAATGATTAACATTTGTTGAATTCTAACTGAAGAACAATAATAAGGTGATATGCTTGATATTTTAAATCAAATGCATTTTTTAAACTAAGCTTTAAGATGCATTTTCTAATTTAATGTCTGACTTTAATGTCTTTTTATACATTTTGGTAGTTTAAATCAACTATGGGAAAAGTAGCCATGCAAGCTATGTATGCTATGGGCCAAGTCCAGTGGGCTGTGCACTGAACATGTCAATAGCAGATGGAATCTCCCCCCTAAACATTGTTGTGTAGCTGGTTCACAGAGCCTGAAGAAGGCCCATATTCCCAGCTCTGGGGCGGGTGGGACCAAAGAATTCTTTGGCCTTGCCCTGCTGCTCCCTCAGCTTATGCCAACCCATCCCGTGTATTCTGCCATGCAGGGACCCTCTGCAGGGTTTGGCTCTGCACTGTCTTGGGACTATTCACCCATTTTTATGGCCTTCCAAAATCCAGCCTCACCTTGTACAGCAGATTTATGCTGCTGGAGGCCTCTGTGGATACTGGATTTGTCCTATATATGTGTGTCAAAGGTACTTCTAAGATACTTGCCTAGATCTCATAACAAGTATAAAGGATAGAAAAGATTAAAAGACTAGTTATGAATTTAAACAATAACAAGGTTATCTGTGATATCAAAAGAAATTCCTGTTGTATGCAATAAAACAACACCCATATTGTTGAATCACTCATAAAAAAAGGTTAAGGGAAATCCATATATGGTAGTTATTCTTGCAGTTGGTTTGTGATACCAGATTCTATACACCAGGCAATTTATCCATTTTGATAATAGATGCGGGGCATATATACTGTTCTAACTGACCTGTGTTAAATGCAGCATACATGATTTTAATACAATATGCATTATTCGGTCAATGGAATTTTGTTTTTCCATGTATGTATTTATTATCTCAAAGTATGTAGAACAATAAAGTGGAATATGCATTTAATCTTTATCACCATGGCTTCAGAGGCAGTCGTGCACTTTTATTTTTCCCTTTATATAGTCATTCGTATGCACTGGTGTTATAAACTCGTTCTGAGGAGCTATATTAACACCTGGAAGGTCTTTTGAATGATTTCCTTTAGGGACACTGTACTGTATTAAGGTTTTTGCATGTTTTGGGTTGACAGTTACCACTTGTGTGTCTTTGTCATTTGTGTTAGCTGTTAAAAGGCAGTGTCAGCTGGGAGCTATACAATATAATAAGATTCAGGATTGTCACTTTGTGTCACTCTGAAGCCTATTATGTCTGTAGAGTCCTCGACCATTGTGATGTCAGAGGTAACTCAACCAATTCCCACCCTTTCTCTTCAGCTAATCTGCATGTGACTGTTTCTTCAGTTTTATGAGGGACACTGCACAGATGGTCGATTGGTTGGTCCAGCTGCCACACCCATGTGCCCAACTGTCACCCACACAAATCCACACAACTCTTCTAGCACAACTCTCCTTACACACAAATCAACACAATCATCCATACATCACAACCGATACACATACCACAACCAGCACACACAATAACCCCCAGAACACACAGCCCCTCATTCACCACCTGCACAAATCAACACACATCTCCCAGCACAAGGCCTCCTAGACAAAGATCAAAACAACCACCCATCCAAGATAACCAGCATACAAATGGGATTCACACTCTTATTGTCAATTTTTTAAGTTTTTCAGTTATTTTTAGCTTTTTTTACACACAACTTTATTATTTACACCCATGTGATTGTGTGGGCTTTCAGCTACTAGTAGAATGTGATCCTCTTCTGCCAAGACTTGATATAAACTTGCCATGGTAGAAGTCTCTCAGCCAAATTCAGTAGTGACAAAAATGGCTGTATTGTTGTATGATGGGTTTGAGTTGGCCAGAAAGCATCAATCTAGCATTCAGTGGGTGTGGAAGATGTATTACTTAAACACAGAGGGGCAAGAGGGAGTGTGGTGGCACATCTGCCCCACACTGGCAGACAAGGGGTTAATAGAGCCCTAGGGAGGCTGCGCAAAAAGCAGCCAATAGGAAGGGAGCTATGAGGAGTGGCCAATCAGGGCCCAGCAGACCCATATAAAAAGAGTGCAAGGCAGAGCAATGTCAATAGCTACCTGGAGATTGGGGAGGGAGGACTGTCTGGAGTAGGCTGCAACTCTGGAGCACTTTGGACAGGAGAAGAGAAGGAGCTCCAGATGGGCTGCTGAAACTGAGGAGGGTGCTGTGGCCATGGGGAGGTGGTCTGGGGAAATGCAGCGATAGTGGAAGCAAAGGAATGCAGTAAGTGACTGTGGTCTGGAGGGTCCCTGGGCTGGGACCAGAAGTAGTGGGCAGGCCCAGGTTCCCCACACTCGCCAGTGGGGAAATGGCAGGACAATTGACTCCAGTTGCCACTGGGGAAGCATCTGGACTAGGAGCTATACTACCCCAGAAGGGGGGGAACATGGTCAGTGACACAGCTGGGGGGCCAAGCCACAAAGAAGACACTGTGGTTCCTGAGGTTGCGAGAGGGGCTGTAGGCAGATGGCAGAGATTGGGTGATGGTGTGCAGACCATGGATGGGGGCATCGGCCTCAAGCTAATCCCCAAGACTGCCAGCAGGAGGTGACAATCCAGCATGGTGAATGATACACACTGTGATGCCGGGATATATGGTAGCAGGAAAACAAGAGAGTGTAAGATAAAGCAACCTGTAGATCTACCTTTCCTGCTATCCCTCTTTAGTCCAGCAGTGCATAAGTTACATTTATTTCCCACTGAATGCCAAATTGGTGTATGTTATAGTACTTTCCACTGACATATACTTCCAAGTGTTTGTGTCATCACCCAATTTTGTCCTTACTGTTTTATCTGTACTTTATCTGTACTTGCCAGATGCCAGTTAGTGGTGATTAGGTTCAACTCCTGAAGTAAACTGAAAGCTACTGGTAGGAAAAATGTATGAAGAAGACAAAAAGTATTAAGTGGAGCAAATATCTCAAGCCTGTTCAGAGACCTGTTTGTTAAGGATTAGGGCCTTGATTCTCCTCTCACACCAGTTTTACACACACAATTCCATTGAGTTCAGTGATATAACTGCTGATTTACATCAGTGTAAATAAGAGGAGAATCAAGCCCAAGGAATGTACCTCAGTTAGAAAAGTTCTCATTGAAAGACACCGAAGACAGCAACTGCAGAGTAACAGAATTTAGCCTGGACTGCCAGTGCTTAAAGCATGCCTGGTTGCAGACCTGGGTAATACATTTTTGAAAAAGCTAGCCAGGTGTCTGAGGGGCACACATGTTCAGTACTGCCTAGGGGAAAACTCCCTTGGATTGACTGCTTTCCCCATTTGCTACCTCCTGGGGAAAAGCAGCCAATAAGGGCTGCTGCAGGAGGCAGACAGAGCTCTCTCCCCCTCCCAACTCAGGAGCCAACAACATTCTCACGGAAGGGTATATTGGAGGAGTGAGCAGAAAGAGCCCACCAACTCAGAGTGACTTCACTCCCTCTTCTCTCTGCCCCTCCTGTGAGCAATGGAGGCAGAATGGCTCGCTGCTCCTTCCCACTCCCTGCAACATCCAGCCTGGCAAGAGGGGTGCCTGCTACAGCTCCACCTTGCTGGGCACAGGGGATGAAGAACTCCAGATGTGAAATAATGAGACATAAAGGATAAGACATAGTGGTAAGTACAGTGGTAGTTGGGTATGGTGGTCAGTGTGGTGGCAGTTGGATGAAGAACTGGAACCAGAGGTTGGAGCCAGAGTCAGGAGTAGGTTCAGAGCGAAGCAAGAGTGGGTCTGGGAGCTACGCTGGAGCAGGGCTCGAGCAGGCCAAGGTCTATGAAGTCTGTCACCACTATCAGGCAGGGGACAGTTCCAAGCCCTGTAGTGACATTGGGCAGACTGAGGGGCTGTTGCTCCTGTGAGGCTTATATACTTGCCCTGAGAATCAGCAGACCAGCTCTTAGTTTGTGGATTGGCTGGAGCCTAGCACAGGAATGACAAATCACTGCATGTGGATTAACCAGATTGTAGTTCAGGGATGACTCATCACTTCACATCAGAAGTTGCTTGAGGAGCAGAGTTGATGCTGGGGCACCGGCAGAACTTATGAGAGATTGGAGGGGAACAGAATAGATGTGGAAACAGAACTAATGTTGGGCTAGAACTGTGGGGACAGAATTGATTTGGGCATTGGGAGCAGAATTAATTGCTGAACTAGATGGGCAGACATGAGGGTAATGATAGCCCCTATGTGCTTTTTTCAGGCCACTTTATGCATGCATACTGCATCATAGAAAAGACATGAGCAGCAATGGAAGACATAGGATCTGTGGAACTGGTATGTATAGCTAATTCTTGACAAATAGTGCAGAAATCTTTTATGAATGACTGTTAGAAGAATCTTTATGCTCAAGAAAACGTTACGCTTTCATTCATTAATATAGTTTAATCACAAAGGTTTCTGAATACAAATGACCCTTTCAAAGAAATTCTACAGACACTTTAAAAAGTCATATAGATTGTGTGACTGTCAGAAATAATGTAGTAGGGCTCATCTAAAGCAACATATTGTTTAGCTGCATTACTTTCTCCTATAGAATCTTGTATAATACTCAGATGTTTGTTGCAGATAAATAGGATCCACCCAGAGGAGTCTGGTTGTTAGTGCTCCCCTCTGATATGTCTTGTGGCAGATGAACTGACTGTCACTGTTGTTTGTAGTGTTGTTGTAGCCATATTGGTCCCAGGATATCAGAGCGACAAGGTAGGTGAGGTAATCTCTTTTATTTAGAAGTTGGTCCAATAAAAGATATTCCCTCACCCACTTTGTGTCTCTGACTACCAGAGGACAGAACAGACTCTCACAGCTTTAAGGGAAATTTTATAACATCCTATCACCGCTTGATTAGAAAGAAAAGTATCTTCAGTTATACTGACCATGATGCCTAAGAAGCTAAGAATCACCAGATCTTTGTGTTAAATACAATCATAAGTCATCTTATTATGTAAGGCAGTATTCCTATTCATAGATTCATAGATTCATAGATATTTAGGCCAGAAGGGACCATTATGATCATCCAGTCTGACCTCCTGCACAATGCAGGCCACAGAATTTCACCCACCACTCCTAAAAAAGACCTCACACCTATATCTGTGCTATTGAAGTCCTCAAATTGTAGTTTGAAGACCTCAAGGAGCAGAGAATCCTCCAGCAAGTGACCCGTGCCCCATGCTACAGAGGAAGGCGAAAAACCTCCAGGGCCTTCCAATCTGCCCTGGAGGAAAATTCCTTCCCGACCCCAAATATGGCGATCAGCTAAACCCTGAGCATATGGGCAAGATTCATCAGCCAGATACTACAGAAAATTCTTTCCCGGGTAACTTGGATCTTACCCCATCTAAAAACCCATCACAGGCCATTGGGCCTATTTACCATGAATATTTAATTACCAAAACCATGTTATCCCATCATACCATCTCCTCCATAAACTTATCGAGTTTAATCTTAAAGCAAGATAGATCTTTTGCCCCCACTACTTCCCTCGGAAGGCTATTCCAAAACTTCACTCCTCTGATGGTTAGAAACCTTCGTCTAATTTCTAATCTAAATTTCCTAGTGGCCAGTTTATATCCATTTGTTCTTGTGTCCACATTGGTACTGAGTTTAAATAATTCCTCTCCCTCTCTGGTATTTATCCCTCTGATATATTTATAGAGAGCAATCATATCTCCCCTCAACCTTCTTTTAGTTAGGCTAAACAAGCCAAGCTCCCCGAGTCTCCTTTCATAAGGCAAGTTTTCCATTCCTCGGATCATCCCAGTAGCCCTTCTCTGTACCTGTTCCAGTTTGAATTCATCCTTCTTAAACATGGGAGACCAGAACTGCACACAGTATTCCAGGTGAGGTCTCACCAGTGCCTTATATAATGGTACTAAAACCTCCTTATCCCTACTGGAAATACCTCTCCTGATGCATCCCAAGATGACATTAGCTTTTTTCACAGCCATATCACATTGGCAGCTCATAGTCATCCTATGATCAACCAATACTCCAAGGTCCTTTTCCTCCTCCGTTACTTCTAGCTGATGCGTCCCTAGCTTATAACTAAAATTCTTGTTATTAATCCCTAAATGCATGACCTTAAACTTCTCACTATTAAATTTCATCCTATTCCTATTACTCCTATTCTCTCACCCTGTCTTGAATAAATGCCATCTGCAAGTGAACAGTAAAATGAACAGCGTTGGAATCTTAGTGGGAGCTACTCTTCTAAAAATAACTAGCCACTCATGTTGACTTTCATGATCTTGGAGCTGCTCAAAGAAGAAACGGCACAGAAGGACTCCATTCTCTTCCTGTGGGTTAGAAACAGGTTCACAGACTCTCATATATGTACTGGTGACTAAAGAACACAAGGAAGAAGAGGATCAGAAAGTTGAACTGCACCTGTCTGAAGCACTGTCCAAGCTGAGTTAATAGTCACTGTGGTGCTCAAACATTTCAACACTCAAATATTGTTCAGAAACAGAATCTCAGCCCCACATGCTATCAGTCCTACCATTGAGGCATATGCCCACCTAATACCTGGCTATCTACCCTGAATGATCCAAAAATGACTTGCATTTAGTCAATGAAGGAAGAGCCACTATTATTGATCTTGGCATGAAGTTTAAGTGTAGGAACATCCATAGATTCCAAGGCCAGAAGGGACAATTGTGATAATCTAGTCTGAGTTCTTGTATAGTAGGGGCTGTGATCCTCTTGACCTACTGCTCACAAACAAGGAGGAATTGGTAGAGGAAGTAGAAATGGGTGGCAAACTGTGCAGTGGTGACCATGAAATGGTCGAGTTCAAGGATCCTGACAAAAAGAAGAAAGGAGAGCAGCAGGATATGGATCCTGGACTTCAGAAAAGCACTTTGACTCCCTCAGGGAACTGATGGGCAGGACCACCTGGGAGGCTAATATGAGGGGGAAAGGAGTCCAGGAGAGCTGACTGTATTTTAAGGAAGACTTATTGAGGGTGCAGGAACAAACCATCCCAATGTGCAGAAAGAATAGCAAATATGGCAGGTGACCAGCTTGGCTTAACAGAGAAATCTTCTGTGATCTTAAACACAAAAAGGAAGCTTACAAGAAATGGAAACTTGGACAGATGACAAGGGAGGAGAATAAAAATGTTGCTGGAGCATGCAGGGGTGTAATCAGGAAGGCCAAAGCACAACTGGAGTTGCAGCTAGCAAGGGTTGTGAAGGGTAACAAGAAGGGTTTCTACTGGTATATTAGCAACAAGAAGGAGGTCAGGGAAAGTGTGGGACCCTTATTGAATGGGGGAGGCAACTTAGTGACAGATGATGTGGAAAAAGCTGAAGTACTCAATGCTTTTTTTGCCTCAGCTTTCACAGACAAGGTCATGTCCCAGACTGCTGCACTGGGCAGCACAATATGGGGAAGAGGTGAGCAGCCCTCAGTGGTGAAAGAACAGGTTAAGGACTATTTAGGAAAGCTGGACATACACAAGTCCATGGGGCTGGATCTAATGCATCCGAGTGTGCTGAGGGAGTTGGCGGATGTGATTGCAGAGCCATTGGCCATTATTTTTGAAAACCCGTGGTGACTGGGGGAGGTCCTTGACAATTAGAAAAAGGCAAATATAGTGCCCATCTTTAAAAAAGGGAAGAAGGAGAATCTGGGGAACTACAGACTGGTCAGCCACACCTCAGTCCCTGGAAAAATCATAGAGCAGGTCCTCAAGGAATCCATTTTGAAGCACTTGAAGGACAGGAAGGTGATCAGGAACAGTCAATATGGATTCACCAAGGGCAAGTCATGCCTGACCAACCTGATTGCCTTCTATGATGAGATAACTGGCTCTATGGATATGGGAAAAGTGGTGGACGTGATATATCTTGAGTTTAGCAAAGCTTTTGATATGGTATCCCAAAGTATTCTTGCCAGCAAGTTAAAAAAGTATGGATTTGATGAATGGACTACTAGGTGGATAGAAAGCTGGCTAGATCGTTGGGCTCAACGGGTAGTGATCAATGGCTCAATGTCTAGTTGGCAGCTGGTATCAAGTGTAGTGCCCAAGGGGTCTGTCTTGAGGCCGGTTTTGTTCAACATCTTCATTAATGATCTGGATGATGGGATGGATTGCACCTCAACAAGTTTACAGATGACACTAAGATGTGGGAAGAGGTAGATATGCTGGAGGGTAGGGATAGGGTCCTGAGTGACCTAGACAAATTGGAGGATTGGGCCAAAAGAAATCTGATGATGATCAACAAGAACATGTGCAGAGTCCTGCACTTAGGACAGAAGAATCCCAGGCACTGCTACAGGCTGGGGACCAACTGGCTAAGCGGCAGATCTGCAGAAAAGGACTGGGAATTATAGTGGACGAGAAGCTGGATATGAGTCAACAGTGTGTTCTTGTTGCCAAGAAGGCTAATGGCATATTGGGCTACATTAGTAGAAGCATTGCTAGCAGATCGAGGGAAGTGATTATTGCCCTCTATTCAGCACTGGAGAGGCCACATCTGGAATACTCCGTCCAGTTTTGGGCTCCCCACTACAGAAAGGATGTGAACAAATTGGAGGGAGCTAATTGTTAAATCATTCTTGAATTGTGGTCTCCAGAACTGGACACCGTACCCCAGCAGTGGTTGCACCAGTGCCAAATACAGAGATAAAATAACCTCTCTACTCCTAAGTGAAATTCCCAAATTTATGCATCCCCGGATCGCATTAGCTCTTTTGGCCACAGGGTCACATTGTGGAGCTCATGTTCAGCTGATTATCCATCATAATCCCCAAATCTTTTTTCAGAGTCACTGCTTCCAGGATTCAGTTCCCCATTGTGTAAGGGTGGCCTGCATTCTTTGTTCCTAGATAGGTACTGTGATGGGTTCCCCCTGGGGTGCCACCTGGAACTGGGGTATCGCTGAGTCTGTTAGGGGAAAAGGGAACTAAAAGGGATATTAAAGGACCCCTGCTAATGATGGAAGTTTAGGTAATCCCTGATTTAGGGTCTGTCACCTATCGTCTCAGTGAAACAGAAAAGAGACAAAATTAAAAGTGAATGAGAAGACAGTTTATTAGGTACAAGTAAGTAAAGAACACTCAGTGGTTTGGAATCAAGGGCGTGAAGTCCAGGCCCTCTAGCCCTTACAGATGTTATGGACTAACAGTCAAAAAATCTATTCTTTATAGATGAGACATCAGTCACGGAGGGAGGGTCATGTCTGACCGATTGCCTCAGCTCTGGTGTGACGGACAACCCGGACCTTCTTCTGTGCCTGGTGATGGTGGCATGCACAGGAGGAACACAGATCAAATCAGCTGCTGAACCAGGATCCCTCAATCTCAGGTAAGTAGGGATGAGTTGGGGCATTGCCTTTTGGAGACTGCTCACAATGACTGATGACATGACATGGACATGGGCTGCCACCATGATGGACAGCCATTGCTTATAGGCTGGCCAAAATGTTCACAGGAAGGTTAACTTCTTCCAGGGTCCATTGTCTTTGCTGATGAGCCATCAGTACTGTCTGGCTTCTTCATTTTTTGTACCAGAAAGTCTAGTTGTGGGTGTCACTCAGAGTAAGCATGATTGAAATAGATACACAGTCAATATTCCTAACTTTAGGTACAAAAATGATACATGCATATAAATGGGATAATTACATTCAGCAAGTCATAACTTTTTCAACGACACCTCACATGACCCGTCTTGTACAAAATGCATCATAATTATGCTATAACCATATAATTATATCACTATGAAGACTATAGGGTGCAGTGTCACAAATACATTTAGCCATTTTAAAATGTTTATTATTTGCTTGAGCCCAGCTTACAAAGCTATCCAGATCACTCTCTATCAATGACCAGTCCTCTTCATTATTTACCAATCCCGCAATTTTTGTGTCCTCTTCAAACTGTATCGGTGATAATTTTATATATATATTTTTACCAGGGCATTAACAAAAATGTTAATTAGCATAGGGCCAAAAACCATTCCCTTTGGGACCTAACTCGAAACACACACATTCAATAATGATTCCCCTTTTACAGTGATATTTTGACCTGTCAGTTAGCCAGCTTTTAAGCCATGCCATGTTAATTTTATATTATTCTTGTTTTTTAATCAAAATGTTATGCAGTACCAAGTCAAATGCCTTACAGAAGTCTAAATATATTATATTTGACACTATTACCTTTATTAACCAAACTTGCAATTTCATCAAATAAATATATCAAGTTAGTTTGACAGGATCTATTTTCCAAGAACCTATGTTGATTGGCACTTAATTATATTACCCTCCTTTAATTATTTATTAATCAAGTCCTGTATCAGATACTCCATTGCCTTGCTTGGGATCAACGTCAGACTGACAGACCTGTAATTACCCAAGTCGTCCTGTTTACTCTGTTTAAAAATTGGCACAATATGAGCTTTCTTCCAATTTTCTGGACCTTCTGTGGTATTCCAAGACTTATTGAAAATCAACATTAATGGTCCAGCAAACACCTCATCCAGCTCTTTTAAAACTCTTGGATGCCAGTTATCCAGACCTGCTGATTTGAAAATGTCTACCTGTAGTAGCTTCTGTTTAGTATCCTCTTGAGATACTCGTGGATTAGAAAGAATGTCATCATCTGATATGACTATATCATCTGTTTTCTTCCTAAATGTAGAACAGAAATAGTTATTGAACTTTTCTTCCTTTTCTGACATATTACTGACAATTCTATCATTCTCATCTAGTAATGGACCAATAGCATTGTTAGGATCTTTTTGTTCCTAATATTCATATTAGTTGTTGTCCTTAACTCTGCTGACCAAAGATTTCTCCTTGATTCCCTTTCCTTTCCCTTATCAATTTCTATAATTGCTAACTTCTGATTTATATTAATTACTATAAACTTCCCCTCCATTTTATTTATTTGTTTTATTTTATTTATATATATTAGTTTTGTGGCTGCCTTTACTTCTCCTCTAATTTAGGTTGTCATAGCTGATGCAGGATACCACCTAGGATATCATTAGTTAATACAAAACTACTTAGTATGCACAGAACATCCCACAATAAAAACATTCATGTTCCTGAAATTTTAATGTTTGTGCAGTTATCCTGAAGAGTGAAATGGCAGCTCTCTCTTGCTATATCACCCTTCCCCAGTATTTTTTGGAAAGTACTGACTGGCATTTACAGTACTTTTGTCTAATCTTCTGAAGGCATCAGTACAGAACCAACAGTTTTCTGTTAAACAGCTTGTTGATCCTCCAGAGCTAGACCAAGGAAGTACTGTGTTGTGCAGTTGATTACAGTAAAGGATGGACATAAGAAAAATAACAGTAGCATTAAGAGTTGGAAGGGCACTTTCTGGTAATTGTCAGGCATGAATGAGCAACATTGTAATGAAATGTTATAAACCTGGCTCAAGTATACACAGAGGACAAATGTTTCTTCATGCTAAACTATGGTTGTGTATTAAGTACCAGCACCTCAACAAGAGTAGTGTGTGTATTTCTTCAGCCTCCTATGAATCCAAAATCCAAGACCACCTCCTAGATCACTGGTTTTCAAACTTTTTTCTGGGGACCCAGTTGAAGAAAATTGTTGGTGCCCATGACCCAACAGAGCTGGGGATGAGGGGTTTGGGGCATGGGAGAGGCTCATGGGAGAGGGTTGGGGTATGGGGGTGAGGGCTGTGGGGTGGGGCCAGGAATGAAGCATTCAGGGTGGGGTAGGGGGCTTTGGGCTGGGGCAGGGGGTTGGGGTGTGGCAGGGGGTCAGGGCTCTGGGTTGGCGGTGCAGGCTCTAGGGTGGGGCTGGGATGAGGGGTTTGGGGTGAGGGAGGGGTTCCAGGTTTGGGGGGGCTAAGGGTTAGGGGATTGGGGCACAGGATTGGGGCACAGACATACCTCAGGTAGTTCCCAGTCAGCGGGACAGCGGGGGTACTAAGGCAGGCTTCCTACCTGTCCTGGCACCGCAGACTGTGCTGCTCCCCAGAAGCAGCCAGCAGCAGGTCCGGCTCCTAAGTGGAGGCACGCAAGCAGCTCCGTGCAGCTCTCATCCGCAGGCATCACCTCCCCCCCAGCTCCCTTTGGCTGGTTTCCGGCCAATGGGAATGCAGAGTCAGTGCTCGGGGTGGGGGCAGCACACAGAGCCCTGTGGCCCTCCTGCCTAGAAGCCGGACCCGCTGCTGGCCACTTCCGGGGTGCAGCATGGTGTCAGAATAGGTGGGCACTAGCCTGCCTTAGTTGGGCAGCACCGCCAACGGGACTTCAATGTCGCGGTCGGCGGTGCTGATCAGAGTGACCCAGTGCCTGACATGCCGCAACCCAGTGCTGGGTCACAACCTGAACTTTGAAAAACGCTGGCCTAGATATTATCATAGTACAAACTAAAAAACAATGTTAAAAGAAGGTAACAAAGTCAAGTACTCAGAAGTTAGGAAATGCCAAAATTCAGGCTGCCTGTGCCATCTTAATTCAGCTCCCACCTCCTTCTGTGCTCCCACCTCCTTCTGTACTCCCACCCTCTGGAAATGGCTTGGAAAAATTGAGCTACAACTGCTGTAACTTCATTGATTTCAGTGGAGTTATTCCTAACTTACTTCAGTATGAGAGGAAAATATCAGGACCTATTTATGTTAAAAGGTCAAATACTGAGACAAATTCTGTCCTCTCTTTCGCTAGTGTAACTTATTTTTTGAGGGGGAAGAGGTGGAGGGGTGGATAAAGGGTGGAATTAACTTTTTTTGTAAGTTAACATTAACTTTTTGCCCTTGGGATTTTTGGAACATGCTCTGAATTTCAAATCTCTACAAACTAATCTAGATCAATAGAATTTTTTAAGAACAGACTAATCTAAACAGAAAATCCAATGTAAAAGAGTCATGTTTCTTGCTAGGTATATTAATGGCCATTGGCTATTCAAATATGGATATCATAAGAGGTTGTGGCTTTGTAGATTTTGCAGGATTGATTTTTCACAGTGAAAGATTCCCAGCCACAGCTGTATGTTTTTTCACTCATCTCCTTCCCACTCAAAGTCAGGCCCGATATTTTGTAATTACATGTGTGCAACTGTGCAGCACACAACACTGTTTATGCAGTATTGTGTTCACAAAAACTGAGTTCTTGTGACCAGTTGTAAAACGCACATACAATCATCCCATTAGATGCCTGTTTCTTTGTTTACCCAATTATGAAAATGTGGACCTCAGAATGGAAGCTTCCGGCCAAATGCTGCCTGACTGGCTTTATTTGAACCATTTCATGTCACTGCACTCACCTGCATGTTGAGTGATACATGATCTGGTGCTCAATTGTCAGACAAAATGCCATGTCAGAAAGGAATGATAAAGTCTGAAAGTGGCCAGTCCACCCACCATACTTGCTAACATGCTGTGTCACAAACATGAAAAACATAATCTCACTTATGAATTAGTAAATCATGGAGATTCAATATCACAGCACCTAGCAAGGAGCTGATTATGCCTATCTGCATTGAGTTGGTTCATTCAGTATGCAGATAGGCACACATTCCATCTAAATGACCTATGTTCTCTGTGTGTGCACCAGTAGAGTTTAGTATTTAATCTAAAGAGAAGACTGCATTTGCTTTGCATCCTTTTCTTTAATCTGGAGCTGGAAGGCTTTGAAACACTTCTGCTTTAAAATTTTCATGTTTGCAAACATTAGCTAATTATTCCTCACAGCCATCCTGCGAAATAGGTATTATCCCCATTTTACAGATGGAGAAACTGAGACAGGAGTGACTTGCTGTTGCTCACACAGGGAGATAATAGAAGAGTTGGTCAAATGAAATAAAAGCAAAATGCATTCTAAGATGATCTTAACACTTTCAGTGTCCTTACAAACTTAGATGCTTCTCACCACAGGCTGGCTCTTCAGCGAGGCTCTCCCCTTTGATCAGTGCTTCAGTTGCTTGGTGGTGGTGGTGGTATCTATAGATGTAGGTGGAAGAGAGAGAGCATGGCAAAATGTCTCTTGCTTTTATCATGTCCTTTTTTGTCTCCTGGCTTCCCCCTCCCCCCCCCCCCCCGCCCCCATTCAGAGTCAGGTGAGCATTACCTCATCGCAGTCCCAAACTGTCAAAGGAAGGGGGTGACTCCCTCAAGAGTCCAACAGATTATTTTTTTGCTGCCTAAACCAGTGTCCATTGTTCCTGTGAGGCTGGGCTGGGTTTGTCCCATCCATGCTCTGATGAGATGTGAACTGCCCCCTGTTCTTGGAGAGTTTTTGCATGGGCTTGCTTTAAGCCATGAGGATACATTTTCAGCCTCATAACTATATACATGAAATTATAACCTTACTATAACATTACTGTAACAATTACTATAACATCACTATAACAACCGTGCTCAGTGCGTTATGAGCCTTCCGAGGACACCCAACATGAGAAACTTTGCATTGAATACCACACAATTATTTTATAAAGATGAATATGCGGGTGTAGGGTGTTCCCCCGAGGTACAGAGTGTCACAACCCAATCTTAGCCCACACTAATGTCAATTTGTGCTGTCAGAACAGTGCTAAAAGATTTAAAGCTGCCTTCAATGGGCACTTGAGGATTGGGAAATGCTCAGCTGCCATAAAGGCAGGGTAAATCCAGCTCATGCTGAAGTCCCTAGGTCTCAACTGAGCATTGACAAATTCATAGCTGGAACCAGGCTGGTTCACCTGTGGGTTAGTATTGGTAAAATAGGTATTTGAGTTATAAAATTGTGCTTAGGGTTTAGACCTTACTGAATGCTTGTAAATTGCTACATGCATTAATCTCACTTAACATCTGTATCGCACATTGTAAGGATACTGCTGTAAGTCTCTGTAACTGTGTAAATCACCAGACAGGAAAGAGACCTGAATTAGGACTTGTCTACACTTGAAATGCTGCAAGTCAGTGTAGACACTATCTCTGCCAATGGAAGGGTTCTCCTGTATGTTGAGGTAATCCACCTCCCGATAGGCAATAGCTATGTTGATGGAAGAATTCTTCCATGGACATAGCACTGTCTATGTTGCAGGTTAGGTCAGCTAAACTATGCTGGTCAGGGATGTAGATTTTTCACATGTTTTTGTATGTTCCCCCTGTGGATTTTTCATTCCCCTGAATGATATAATAAAGCTGACTTAATTTTCCAGTGTAAATCAGGCATCAGTGTGAAATACTGGCTTCAAACAAAGTGTTGGGCTTTTTGCTGTTGGGCAGGACCTATTAACACCAGATAAACTATTGTGGAATATCAGAGGACAAAAGACTGTGCTCCATGAAGGGGGAACATACAAGTGAATTCCTCCTATCAGCTGAACTGGCAGCTCAGCCAAGGGGGTAGAGGAATAAAAATCTCTGACAAAGGAGAAAGTGTATCTCTATGTTGCTTGGACTCTCAAGGGCAAGATTTTCTAGGCATCGGCAAGAGATCCCCAGTATTTAGCTGGTTAGCCCTAAGGGACGTATATAGCTTGCTTATTATAAAAGCTTCTATTACCATTTGCAATTTAAGACTATAACTCATTTGTATGTGTATGTTTACCTGTTTTAACCCTTGTAAATAACTCTTGTTCTCTTTTTGTAGTTTATAAATCTTTAAATAGTTTGTTATAGAAATGGCTACAAACATTGTCTTGATGTGAGATCTAAGGTGCAATTGACCTGAGATAAGTGACTGGTCCTTTGGGACTGGGAGTAACCTGAATACTGTGACTTTTTTTTCTATATAAGGGGCAATCTATCATAAAGGCAAGCTTGCCTAGGTGACAAGATAAACTGGAGTACACAAAGGGACTGTTAGTGACTCCACAGTTAGGATGTTTATAGTGCCTCAGGAGTTCACATATGATATCTGGTGACATCTAAGTATAGAATTCACATCCTATTTGGGGTTTGTGCCCGGCCTCCTAACAGTCTGCCCTGAGGTTGGTAACCACACTCTTGAGCCACTGAAGGATAGCTTGACAGTGACATTTGAGGGAAGGGAGGGGACAAGGCCTGAGTGCACTGCACTCCAGATTCCTCAGCAGTGTAAAGGCCCCAGCAGCCATTATAAGTCAATGCAAGTTAGAACAGACCAGTGGCTGCTTTAATTTGCACCAGGAGCCAGTCTCAAGATCTGTGTCTTAGAACCACCTTTCTCTCCCCCCTTTCAGATGCTCTGAGCTCTAGATTTAGCCTATTATGGGCTAGTCTAAACAAACACTTAGTTTGCAGCAAGCTGGGGTGTAAATCTACCTAGTACTAGCCTGCCGTGCACTAAGTGTCTCTGTGGGCCCTGCTGTCATGCACTTAAAAAAAAGTTCCACAGTGCACTTTGATCAACACTGCTTTGAAATGGGAGTAGATCAAGGCACACTTGGGAAATTTTGGTGCACATTAGAAGGGTCCACATGCACACTTAGTGCACGACAGACTAGTGTGGGGTAGATTTACACCCCAGCTTGCCTTAAACTAAGTGTTTGTGTAGACAAGCCCTGTGTCTTGTGATAAAATCTTTAGTAAAAGGTATACATCTCTCTGCCACACACAGACACAATGCTGACCCAAGAGTCTCATAGTGACCTATAAAAAAACATTATAAATCAACTGCTATCTTTTTCCCTTCTCCTTCCTTGACTCCCAGGTTGACTGTTCCCTATGTTGAAGGACATGCTGGAGCCTGAGTTCTACGCTGCTAACCATTGAACAGATACGTTATCCCCCAGGCTGTTTTGAAATAACAGTTTTGTTGCTGATGGAGAAATTATTCATATGTGTAATTCTGAGCCAGTATGTTTATTATCATTCACATACTATTTTCCCCTTTTGTGCTAGAAAAAAAAAAACAGTGAAAACTGATGTCCAGCCTCCTGAATTATCCATCACTATCTCTGGAACTTCTTTCATGAAACAATACCTCCTCCCACCCCACTCTCCTGCTGGTAATAGCTTATCTAAAGTGATCACTCTCATTACAATGTGTATGATAATCAAGGTGGGCCATTTTCAGCACAAATCCAGGTTTTCTCACCCCCCACCTTTTTTTTCCAAAAACCACACACACAAAGAGTGAGTTTGTGTGTGTGGTTTTTGAAAAAAAGGGGGGGGGGTGAGAAAACCTGGATTTGTGCTGGAAATGGCCCACCTTGATTATCATACACATTGCAAAGAGAGTGGTCACTTTGGATGGGCTATTACCAGCAGGAGAGTGAGTTTGTGTGTGTGTGGGGGGGCAGAGGGTGAGAGAACCTGGATTTGTGCTGGAAATGGCCCAACTTGATTATCATACACATTGTAATGAGAGTGATCACTTTAGATAAGCTATTACCAGCAGGAGAGTGGGGTGGGAGGAGGTATTGTTTCATGGTCTCTGTGTATATAATGTCTTCTGCAGTTTCCACAGTATGCATCCGATGAAGTGAGCTGTAGCTCACGAAAGCTTATGCTCAAATAAATTGGTTAGTCTCTAAGGTGCCACAAGTACTCCTTTTCTTTTTGTTAACAGCAAGGTTTACCCTGAAAGAGTGTAGCCACTGTTTTATAAAATGTCTTTTTAAAATACCGCTGTCCCTTTTTTTTTCTCCACCAGCTGCATGTGTTTCAATGATCACAGGATCTTCTCCTTCCCAGAGGCTAGTGAAGATTAGAAAGAAAAAAAAAACGCACTCGAGATGAAATGTTCTCCGAGCTCATGCTGTCCTCCCGCACTGACAGAGCACAGACAAATGCGTGGAGGCAAATAATGTCAGAGTGCAGGAAAGCACAAAATGACCGGGAGGAGAGGTGGCGGGCTGAAGAGTGTAAGTGGTGGGCTGAAGACAGGGCTGAAGCTCAAATGTGGCGGCAGCGTGATGAGAGGAGGCAGGATTCAATGCTGAGGCTGCTGGAGGACCAAACAAGTATGCTCCAGTGTATGGTTGAGCTGCAGCAAAGGCAGCTGGAGCACAGACTGCCACTACAGCCTCTGTGTAACCAACCGCCCTCCTCCCCAAGTTCCATAGCCTCCACACCCAGACGCCCAAGAACGCGGTGGGGGTCCACCAGCCAACCAGCCACTCCACCACAGAGGATTGCCCCAAAAAAAAGAAGGCTGGCATTCAATAAATTTTAAACTTTTAATGTGCTGTGTGGCATTTTCCTTCCCTCCTCCGCTACCTTGGTAGTCATCCCCCTATTTGTGTGATGAATGAATAAAGAATGCATGAATGTGAAGCAACAATGACTTTATTGCCTCTGCAAGTGGTGATCGAAGGGAGGAGGGGAGGGTGGTTAGCTTACAGGGAAGTAGAGTGAACCAAGGGGCGGGGGTTTCATCAAGGAGAAACAAACAGAACTTTCACACCGTAGCCTGGCCAGTCATGAAACTGGTTTTCAAAGCTTCTCTGATGCGTACCGCGCCCTCCTGTGCTCTTCTAACCGCCCTGGTGTCTGGCTGCGCGTAACCAGCAGCCAGGCGATTTGCCTCAACCTCCCACCCCGCCATAAATGTCTCCCCCTTACTCTCACAGATATTGTGGAGCACACAGCAAGCAGTAATAACAGTGGGAATATTGGTTTCGCTGAGGTCTAAGCGAGTCAGTAAACTGCGCCAGCGCGCCTTTAAACGTCCAAATGCACATTCTACCACCATTCTGCACTTGCTCAGCCTGTAGTTGAACAGCTCCTGACTACTGTCCAGGCTGCCTGTGTACGGCTTCATGAGCCATGGCATTAAGGGGTAGGCTGGGTCCCCAAGGACAACTATTGGCATTTCAACATCCCCAACAATTATTTTCTGGTCTGGGAATAAAGTCCCTTCCTGCAGCTTTTGAAACAAACCAGAGTTCCTGAAGATGCGAGCGTCATGTACCTTTCCCGGCCATCCCACGTTGATGTTGGTGAAACGTCCCTTGTGATCCACCAGAGCTTGCAGCACTATTGAAAAGTATCCCTTGTGGTTTATGTACTCGTCGGCTTGGTGCTCCGGTGCCAAGATAGGGATATGGGTTCCGTCTATGGCCCCACCACAGGTAGGGAATCCCATTGCAGCAAAGCCATCCACTATGACCTGCACATTTCCCAGGGTCACTACCCTTGATATCAGCAGATCTTTGATTGCGTGGGCTACTTGCATCACAGCAGCCCCAACAGTAGATTTGCCCACTCCAAATTGATTCCCAACTGACCGGTAGCTGTCTGGCGTTGCAAGCTTCCACAGGGCTATCGCCACTCGCTTCTCAACTGTGAGGGCTGCTCTCATCTTGGTATTCATGCGCTTCAGGGCAGGGGAAATCAAGTCACAAAGTTTCATGAAAGTGCCCTTATGCATGCGAAAGTTTCGCAGCCACTGGGAATCGTCCCAGACCTGCAACACTATGCGGTCCCACCAGTCTGTGCTTGACAGTCATCAACTTGGGAAAACACAGCACGAGAATTATATGCAAAGAAAGAGTAAAATATCCACTCTTTAGCAACACCACCACCAAAAACAAAATGTTGCAAGGAAAGATTTGGCAACCTGCATGGAAGTTGGACGGAGGAGCCCAGGCTGCGGGAGAGAGAGAGTTTGGGGGATGCACCAGGAAGTTAGTCACATGGCTTCAATGCTAGCTGCAGTTGTAGCACCTCTATAAATGGCCTTTAAGAAAGGGCCAGTTTCTTTTTACAAGCAAGGAGTCCTCTTGTTATTGCCCCATACACAATATATGAAACTCCATTTTCAATAACATTGGTAGTAGTTTGTATAACTCCCTTTCCACCCACTGATAGTAGTCCCTTGACTGCACTACCTCACTAAACCCCTGTACAGTTTAGATCAATGAGAAGCAGTAGTCCAAGAGTTTCTCAGCAAGTCTGACTCCAGTCTCAGGGGAGTCTGGTCCAGCCTGGAGGTGCCACCATTTATCTCAACTTAGTGATTCAGTTTTATTAAGATGTTGAGTAGGCAGGGCCTCAGTGGAGTCCCCTGAGTTCTGCTGATGTCCTCTTTGTCATCTCTTGCATTGAAGTCCTCATGGGAGGGGAGCCAGGAGCAGTTAGGGCACTTGAGCAGAGACCTGGGGGCTTAGAAATTAGCTTTTCACCATGTGATAAAAACTCTTTCCTCACTTTGAGCCTTTCTGAGAGCACATAGCCCCCTAAATCCAACTTCCTGTATAGTTATGGTGACTGCTCAAGTGTCACTAGAGGAATGGTGGGTAGGTAGCCTTTGCAACTGAAGTGCTTTATGGCAGGACTTTTCCCTTCTCCCCAAAAGTGAGAATCCAAATCTCTTTCACCTCTGGAGCATCTGGCCATAGGGCTTACATTAATAAGAATAACCTTAATATTATTTGTCACTTCTTTAGCTTCCTTTATAAAATTTTCTAGTAGTTGAAAGCCCATGCTAGCACATGGGTGTAAGTCACAAATTCACATATGTGTGAAAAAGCCAAAAATGGCTGAGACCTTCAAAACTGGATGGTAACAGACCATGGATCCCAAGTATATGCTGGAGTGACTGGATGCCTGGGAGGGACCACATTGAGGGCAGACTGCATGAAACAGGGCAGACAATCCCCCAAAAACTAAACTGGTGGTTTATTTTATAATTAGATTCACCAAACCAGTATCAAAAGAGCTTCCGTAGCACCATGCTGGTTACAAGAAACCAAACACAGTCCCCTTTCGGCCTTCCAGCCCTTGGCTCCCATCCAGACAAACAAGTCTAATATAATTGTTGCTGGCACCCAGTGCCGAGAGGCTGAACAACAGCTTGAGTTGGTTCGTTACCCGGTGTGCTACACCCAATAATCACAACGGGGTGGAGAAGCAGAAAAGTTTATTTGAAGCTTCAAAAAGGTACAGGGAGATTTGAATCTCAAATCCTGTACAACAGAGCAGGAAGTTACACAGGCTTTTATACATCCTTTTTCCCAGCATACTTATCCAATAGCAAGCTGCTCCAAGTATCCATATAGCCAGCCAATCCAGTTCCCAGCTAGTTCCCTGATTCTCTGTATCATTTGTTAAACTATACATAAAGCTGCTTTATTCAGCATTGTTCTTCCATATCTCCCCTGTTTGGCCTTGCTTAGTTTCAGGCAGTCTGACTCTGCAACATACTGTTGCAGATTCTCAGCATAACTGCTGTGTGTGCCTCCAGGCGGGGGGGCCAAGGACACTTGGGCCTAGCACGCAGAGCTGCTGCGAGTGCCTCCAGGCGGGGGGGGGGGGCAAGGACACCGGGGCCTAGTGCGAGGGGGCTTCATCGACACTCGTGGTCTTCCATCCCCTCGAGTTATCTAGTGGCCATGCCCCAGTGTTCCCAACATAATGAAAGGTTACTGAATACCCATTTCCCCATACATGAGGTTCTACCAATCCCAAAGGATCAGGCATTTACCCCAGATCACTTTGTATCTCAGATCTTACCCAAATATCATGCTGTCAGCCAATCCTCGGTAAACTAGCCAAAGATTTTATGAATAAAAGAAAAGAAGAGAGTTATTGAATGGTTAAATAATCATATACATACAAATTATTTTCCATGTGCATAGATCTGGATCATAGCAGTGATGGAATAGACTGCTGACTTGCAAAAGTCTCTCTGGTAACTTCCAAAAGATTGGAAGGTCCTCAGTCCATAGTTCAAAATATTTCTTTTAGTTGTAAATCCACAGTCCAGAGAATTGGAGCAGGAATGAGGCAAAAAGAGATGGCTCAATGGTCTTTTATATCCTCTGCCACGTGCATGGAAATTTACTGTCCCAAACAAAGCCCACAGCCCCCGTGTATGGAAAGTTACTGACAAAGATGGAGTCTGAAGTCACATGTCCTTATCACATGACCTTACATGTTTTGCTGAATCACAGGGCTGGCCACTGTCCCTTGGCTGTCTGAGGCACCCACAGGAAGACTCACTGAAGAGCTGATCTCCCATAATGGCCCATCACCACCTGAATGGTCCATCTACAATTGAATGGTTCACCAACACTGGGCTGGCTAGATGGGATGTAAAACTACCTTGTGAGCGTAACCCAAGAACAAAACACATGTTTGAGATACAACTACATAGCAAATATTCGTAACTTTAGACACAAAGATGATACATACATATAATACCTAACATGACATATTTTGCATAAGATTTGTAGCAATTGTATAGCAGTGGTAACAACAATGATATCAATGGTCATCTTAAATCATACAGCATCACAGTTGGTTATGTTGTTGTTTGGGTGGTTGTGTTAATTTGTGTCTAGAGGGGATTGTGCTGGGAGATTTGTGTGGGTGGCAAATAAAGGGCGTGTGCTGCAGGGAGAGGATGTGTGTGTTGGGGTGATTGTTTATGCCGATTGTGTTATGTTGATGGTTGTGTTGATTTGTGCTGGTTGTGCTGGGATAGTTGTGTGGATTTGAGCGGGTGGCACAGGGACACATGCGGTGGCAGCTGGGTCAAGCAATCCACCATCTGCGCAGTCTCCCTCATGCAACCAATGAAATTGTCACATGCAAATTAGTTGTAGAGTAAGGATGGTGATTAGCTGAATTACCTCTGATATCACAATGATATCAAGAACTCTTGGCATGACATAGAGACATGCTTTATTGTCACTGCACACTGTACAGATATAATGCATAAAGTCAAAATGGCTAAGAACTTAAAAATTGGATGGTAACAGATTGCAAAACCTATTGATGATTCAACCTGGTGATATTCTGAACAAAAAGAGCTCTCAATCATGCTTATAACTTCACTACACACGGACTCAACTCAGACATTTTAGGCTTCAGAGTGGCGTTCCTGGAATCTTCTTATATAGCTAATACAGGGTGCATTCAAGGCATTCAGTATTAGGCGAATAGATGTTTTCATCAACAAGGGGCAGTGAGCTGCAGAAGTAACACACTCAGCCTCTGTGGAAAAGATAGTGCCTTGTTTCCTTCAAGGGTGCAACTGTGCAGCCAGTTATGCAATTCATTTCTATTCAGCAGGAAGGATAGTGTTGCTAAGTGAGGCTGCAAGGGTGAGATCCAAAATGGTTGGGGAAAGGAAAAGATCTCTGAGAGTGTCATTAAACGTAATGTCAGATGGTATGGTGACAGGGCCATTTCAACAAACAGATCATCCCTCTATTTTCTGGGAGAAACATGCTCCATGTCAGTGTTGCCAGTTTTAGTGATTTTAACATGAATCTTGAGATATTCGGTGTTTTTCTTAAAGCCCTGGCTTCTGGAGGCATGTTACTGTGTGAACATTTCAGCTTTAATTTTTAAAAATTAAGTTTCTAGCCCTCATGGTTGCAGAGAAAAGCTAGAAAACATGAATGCTAAAGACTCAAAAAACAGAGATGTCCAATATCAAGATTTAAAAATTATTATTTTTAAGTAAATTCCATAATTTTGGGGTGCCTGGCTCCTGATTTGTTTAATGCTGTGGTTACCAATACTGGAGGGCTCATTTTTAAATGATCTGCTTTATACTTTGTAGTCTTGTGGTAGCCGTATTGGTCCCAGGATATGAGTGAGACAAGGTCCCTGAGGTAATCATCTTTTACTGGACCAGCTTATGTTGGTGAAAGGTACAAGCTTTTGGACTACACAGCTCCCCTCTTCAGATCTGGGGAAGAAAGCAGAAGGTCTGAGCTAAATGCAAATTGGGACAGATTGCTAAGCAAATAGGGTAATTGTTGGAGGCAGTCACTTGAAATGAGATGGACAGTTGGGGATTAGATTGTTCGGCAGAAAGGCTTTGAAATGAACAATTAAAGGTAGCAGGTAATGTGGTGTGTTGCAAATTGTTGTAATGAGCCACAAAATCAGTGCCCCTGTTAAATCCATGGCTTTTGGTGTCTAGCAGAGTTATAAATTTATGTTTGGTGATGTATTTTGGGTGGATTCTGAGCATTGTGCATTACTTAGTATGTATCTGAGAAAGGCAGCTATGTATGGGTTGTGGAGTTGTTGTAACTGGTTCCACTTTTTAAGTTGGATGGCTGTCAGTAGCTTTTTTTTTTAAAAAAACAGCAGCAGGGAGTCCGGTGGCTCCTTTTTTTTATAGTGTTTGGTTTCCTGCATGATTTCTATGTAGATTTCCTGAGTGTTTTGTTCCAGTGTGAGGGGCGAAAAGCATGTGAGGATTTCATAACTCTGCTACATATCAAAAGCCATGAACTTAAACAGGGACACTTGTTTTATGGCTTATTACAATAATTTGCAACACACCACACTGCCTGTACCCTTAATTGCCCACTTCGAACCTTTTATGCATAATGATTGCTTCACCCCTTCTGCTTAGCAATCTGTCCCAACTTGTGTTTAGCTCAGACACTCTGCTTGCTTCCCCTGATCTGAGAAGAGCTCTGTGTAGCTTGAAAATTGATATCCCATAGAAGTTAGTCCAGTAAAAGAAATTACCTAACCTATCTTCTCTCTCTCAAACTTTCTTTTTCCAGTCCATATGCAAGAGCAAATAAAGGGGTAAGATTTTCCATTTACAAATAAATAAATGAGTACAGCAAGACTAAAATTTTGTAGTACTGTGTATGCCCTTGAACACAACCAGCTATGACATCTCCTACAATAAAAGATGGCATATAGCTCTTTCCTTTCAAACAAGAAGAGATCATTCCAGTTTCCACCATAAGAGGGCAGAAAGCAATTTAGGATTTTAGATGGCTTTGTTTTTCATTTGTGGGGGTGTTTATGACAGTGTAAGGCTCTCAATTTTGTCCCTTCTGCTTCTACTTACTATCATTTCCTATTTATCTCTGATAATAAAACCAGTGCACTGTATATGACATTTACTAAATCAGTAGCAAAGAACAGCTTTCCAAGTTGGAACCTCAAGATATTGTTAAATAGTTTGAAATGATTTTAATTGTCTTGCTAATATCTCTATTTTATATCGTGCTAGCAGGTTTTAGCAAATCCTACTCGTTGCCAAAAGAACTTGTTGATTTAATAATGGGTAAACTGGGATTTAATGAGGACCTCTTCCTGAGCTGTACTGTGGAACTGAATATAAAGGGCTGACAGCTTGTCGTACTCGGTTAATGATTTGCATTGTTGCCCAAGTATCCTGGCAGCCATGATGAGATTCACTATAGCTGTAATAGTTGCTCACATCTAGGGAGAAGGCAAGTTAATTCTAGGCGAGATACTCTAGGCTCCCAGAGTATCGTCTCCTCGTTAATGCATCGAGGAATTTATCTGCAGGGAAAATAAACATAGAACAAAAAATGACAAAGCTCCCTCAGTGCTAATGAGTGGGCTGTAGGACTCTTCTCTTGCTACGTGTCAGCTCTGGGGACAGCCCCTTTTGAGAAAGCACAAGCAACTGTTTTACCTGTGACGTGAAGCAGCAACCAAACAGGAGCAATGGCCAATAAGGGTGGAGTTTGATGTGGTATGATAACTGCTCCTCCCATTGAGCTAACGTTTTTCTTTCTGTCTTATTAATGCTTTTGTGCACTTCTAAGCAATCCCGGGGAGAGCAACTCTTACCAGACAGAATCTGGATTCCTTATTGATCAGGTATTTTCCCCTCTTTCCCTTCCCCAACTTTTTTTAAAAAGGATCATAGATATATTTAATTAGATAAAAAACATGTTAGCTCCCAGAGACCATTCCCTTGGAAGAGCAGGATGTAGTCCCTTGTAGGCAAGGTATCAGATATTAAATGGAACTACACTAGATTTCATTCCACAAGTTGCATAAAATTTGCTTAAAACAGAGGTGGGCAAACTATGGCCTGTGGGCCACATCTGGCCCTTTGGACTGTCTTGCTTGGCCTTTGAGCTCCCAGCTAGGGAGGCTAGCTCCTGCAGCTTCAATGTGCTGCCAGTGCTCTGGCCCGCCTCTCCAGCCAGGTAGCATGGGCAGAGTGGCTGGCTCTGGCCAGGCGGCGAGCTCCTGCTGCTCTGAGCAGCATGGTAAGGGGGCGGGTGGCCGGGTGGATAAGGGGCAGGGAGCAGGGGGCGGTTGGATGGGGCAGAGGTTTTGGAGGGGGAGGCAGTCAGGGGATGGGGAACAGGGGGCTTTGGATAGGCATGGGAATCCCTGGGGAGGGGGGGCTGCCACGGGGCAGGGGGCTGGATAGGGGTCGGGGCAGTCAGGGGACAGGGAGCAGGGGGGTTGGATAGGGAGTGAGGTCCTGGGGGACGGTTGGGGCGGGGGTCCCGGGAGGGGGCAGTCAGGGGACAAGAAGCGGGGGGGGGTGTTGGATGGGTTGGGAGTTCTGAGGGGGGCAGTTGGGGGCAGAAAGTGAGAGGAGGCAGATAGGGGGTGGGGGCCAGGCTCTTTGGGGAGGCACAGCTTTCCCTACCTGGCCCAACATACAGTTTCTTAACGCCTATGTGGCCCTCGAGCCAAAAAGTTTGCCCACCCCTGGCTTAAAACAACAGCTACACTGATTCCTGTGGGAGCTATGTTTAGATCTAAGGTGGAGGCTGCCCTGCTGTAAGCTGAGTTGAGCTGTCATATCTGTTTACAGCCAGTGCCATTAGCCACAGTGCTTACTGCAATATGTAAAACCCTTGAACTTGTGAACGAGTGCTCAGAGGTCTGGGAAACTTAAACTCTTTATCGTGTTTATCTCAACCATACGAAGAGTCAATATGCTTGGCAATGTCTAAGTCTTGGTCAATGGGAAGTTTTGACCTTTGCTTTTTGGAGAGGGAGGAGGACATTGACTTGCTAGTATTATTGCAAATGTTTAGTGCAGCTAGCTAGGAGCAGCAGCGTTCACTTTAGCTACAGCCTATCAATAGGTATTCTGGAGAGAGGAGAGTTCACGTAGGGTCAGATACTTGAATAAATATCAGAGGGGTAGCCGTGTTACTCTGTATCCACAAAAACAACAGAGGAGTCCGGTGCACCTTAACGACTAACAAATAAATCAATCTGGTAGTCTTTAAGGGGGCACCAAACTCCTCCTTATACTTGAATAAGAGCGGCTTAAATCATAGAGTCATAGAATCATAGAATATCAGGGTTGGAAGGGACCTCAGGAGGTCATCTAGTCCACCCCCCTGCTCAAAGCAGGACCAATCCCCAATTAAATCATCCCAGCCAGGGCTTTGTCAAGCCTGACCTTAAAAACTTCTAAGGAAGGAGATTCCACCACCTCCCTAGGTAACGCATTCCAGTGTTTCATCACCCTCCTAGTGAAAAAGTTTTTCCTAATATCCAACCTAAATCTCCCCCACTGCAACTTGAGACCATTACTCCTTGTTCTGTCATCTGCTACCACTGACAACAGTCTAGAGCCATCCTCTTTGGAACCCCCTTTCAGGTAGTTGAAAGCAGCTATCAAATCCCCCCTCATTCTTCTCTTCTGCAGGCTAAACAATCCCAGCTCCCTCAGCCTCTCCTCATAAGTCATGTGTTCCAGTCCCCTAATCATTTTTGTTGCCCTCCGCTGGACTCTTTCCAATTTTTCCTCATCCTTCTTGTAGTGTGGGGCCCAAAACTGGACACAGTACTCCAGATGAGGCCTCACCAGTGTCGAATAGAGGGGAACGATCACGTCCCTCGATCTGCTGGCAATGCCCCTACTTATGCATCCCAAAATGCCATTGGCCTTCTTGGCAACAAGGGCACACTGTTGACTCATATCCAGCTTCTTGTCCACTGTAACCCCTACGTCCTTTTCTGCAGAACTGCTGCCGAGCCATTCGGTCCCTAGTCTGTAGCGGTGCATGGGATTCTTCCGTCCAAAGTGCAGCACTCTGCACTTGTCCTTGTTGAATCTCATCAGATTTCTTTTGGTCCAATCCTCTCATTTGTCTAGGTCCCTCTGTATCCTATCCCTACCCTCCAGCTTATCTACCACTCCTCCCAGTTTAGTGTCATCTGCAAACTTGCTGAGGGTGCAATCCACACCATCCTCCAGATCATTTATGAAGATATTGAACAAAACCGGCCCCAAGACCGACCCTTGGGGCACTCCACTTGATACCGGCTGCCAACTAGACATGGAGCCATTGATCACTACCCCTTGTGCCCAACAATCTAGCCAGCTTTCTATCCACCTTATAGTCCATTCATCCAGCCCATACTTCTTTAACTTGCTGGCAAGAATACTGTGGGAGACTGTGTCAAAAGCTTTGCTAAAGTCAAGGAACAACACGTCCACTGCTTTCCCTTCATCCACAGAACCAGTTATCTCCTCATAGAAGGCAATTAGATTAGTCAGGCATGACTTGCCCTTGGTGAATCCATGCTGACTGTTCCTGATCACTTTCCTCTCCTCTAAGTGCTTCAGAATTGATTTCTTGAGGAGCTGCTCCATGATTTTTCCAGGGACTGAGGTGAGGCTGACTGGCCTGTAGTTCCCAGGATCCTCCTTCTTCCCTTTTTTAAAGATGGGCACTACATTAGCCTTTTTCCAGTCGTCCGGGACTTCCCCCGATCGCCATGAGTTTTCAAAGATAATGGCCAATGGCTCTGCAATCACATCCACCAACTCCATTAGCACTCTCGGATGCAATGCATCCGGCCCCATGGACTTGTGCACGTCCAGCTTTTCTAAATAGTCCCGAACCACTTCTTTCTCCACAGAGGGCTGGTCACCTCCTCCCCATGCTGTGCTGCCCAGTGCAGTAGTCTGGGAGATGACCTTGTTCGTGAAGACAGAGGCAAAAAAAGCATTGAGTACATTAGCTTTTTCCACATTCTCTGTCACTAGG
This sequence comes from Caretta caretta, assembly GCF_965140235.1. Classification (NCBI taxonomy): domain Eukaryota; kingdom Metazoa; phylum Chordata; order Testudines; family Cheloniidae; genus Caretta; species Caretta caretta. The sequence continues at coordinate 85,526,658 of NC_134208.1, read as the reverse complement.
TTGCCTCCTTCATTCAGTAAGGGGCCCACACTTTCCTTGACTTTCTTCTTGTTGCTAACATACCTGAAGAAACCTTTCTTGTTACTCTTAACATCTCTTGCTAGCTGCAACTCCAGGTGTGATTTGGCCTTCCTGATTTCACTCCTGCATGCCCGAGCAATATTCTTATACTCATCCCTAGTCATTTGTCCAATCTTCCACTTCTTGTAAGCTTCTTTTTTGTATTTAAGATCAGCAAGGATTTCACTGTTAAGCCAAGCTGGTCACCTGCCATATTTATTATTCTTTCTACACATCGGGATGGTTTGTCCCTGTAACCTCAATTAGGCTTCTTTAAAATACAGCCAGCTCTCCTGGACTGCTTTCCCCCTCATGTTATTCTCCCAGGGGATCTTGCCCATCAGTTCCCTGAGGGAGTCAAAGTCTGCTTTTCTGAAGTCCAGGCCCCGTATTCTGCTGCTTTCCTTTCTTTCTTGTGTCAGGATCCTGAACTCGACCATCTCATGGTCACTGCCTCCCAGGTTCCCATCCACTTTTGCTCCCCTACTAATTCTTCCCAGTTTGTGAGCAGCAGGTCAAGAAGAGCTCTGCCCCTAGTTGGTTCCTCCAGCACTTGCACCAGGAAATGGTCCTCTACATTTTCCAAAAACTTCCTGGATTGTCTGTGCACCGCTGTATTACTTTCCCGGAAGATATCAGGGTGATTGAAGTCTCCCATGAGAACCAGGGTGTGCGATCTAGTAACTTCTGCGAGTTGCTGGAAGAAAGCCTCGTCCACCTCATCCCCCTGGTCCGGTGGTCTATAGTAGACTCCCACCACGACATCACCCTTGTTGCTCACACTTCTAAACTTAATCCAGAGACTCTCAGGTTTTTCTGCAGTTTCATACTCGAGCTCTGAGCAGTCATACTGCTCTCTTACATACAGTGCAACTCCCCCACTTTTTCTGCCCTGCCTGTCCTTCCTGAACAGCTTATATCCATCCATGACAGTACTCCAGTCATGTGAGTTATCCCACCAAGTCTCTGTTATTCCAATCACATCATAATTCCTTGACTTTGGCTTAAACCTGGCTCTGTTTGTCTGTTAAAGCAATAATCTAATATAAAAACATGTCAAAGGCACATCCTAACTGGGGTTGTGGTTTGTGAGTATATGTGTACTGTTTCCTTTAAAACCATATCAGTAAAGTAGGGCAGGAGGAGGTCTTAGGCAGAAACTCCAGAGTAGAGGAACAGGATCATCTGGTGATTAGGGTGCTAGCCTGGGACCTTGCTTGAATTCCCTGCTCTGTCCAGACTTCCTGTGTGACCTTGGTCAAAGCATTTAGGGCCAGATTTTTCAAGGTATTTAGGCACCTAAAGATGTAGACGGATGCTTTTGGAAACTCCCATTAGGTGCCTAAATACTTTTAAAAATCTGCATCATGTCTCTTTGTGCCTTATTTCCTCATCTGTAAAATGGGGATCATAGCACTGCCCTACCTCCTGGGGTGTTGAGGATAAATATACTACAGATTGTGAGGTGCTCAGAGACTACAGTAATGGGAGCCATATAAATACCTAAGGTAGATATAAAGTAAAGCAGATGGAGAGACAGAGTAGCTTTAGGGATCATCTATGCTTATTTTAATAACGTGCCTTATTCAGTCTTAGAAGAAATTGACTCTTTCAGTGCTTCTTGGCCATTGTCACATGACAGGTCAAAAATCAACTCATTTCAAAACGGTATAAAGAAGAAGAAAGGAAAATGTCAAAGCTAAACTTGCCGGAAGACTTTGTTGGATTAGCTCACAAAATGGCTTGAGCTTTACCAGATTCTGCACTGCAACAAAGTTTACTGCACAAAGTGGCAAAGTGCAGGTCAGCACGTGGGAAGTGTTTATGGATAACGTGCCTTCATTAAGGAAGGCAATGACCTGAAAAAGTTTGAGGAGCAGATAATTCCAAAAAGGAAATTTGGCACTCAGAGGGTGTGTGCTTATACCATAGGGTGCAGAGTCCAACTGAAAGCAGGAAAAGGTTGAAGCCTTCATAAGGGCCCTATAAGAATGAAGAAGAGCATTATGACTTTGATAGTCAGTATTACCAACTGTGAACCAGGGACCCCTTGAGATCAACAGACGGTGCATAGGGTGGTCCAGAGATCCCCAGGCTCAAGTATCTGCATAATGGTTCATCAAAGTCATGTGAGGTCTATGTCAAGAGTTGGTAGCCCACTAGTCATCATAATCATTGAGAGATATATGTATGGATAATGTTTATCTATACTGAAAATTATGTTCTTAAGGTGTAGGAGTTAAGGCAGGTCTCCAGGAGGTGACAAACCTCCCTCCTGAAAGGAATGACATCTTCAAGGTAACTGACACTTATTTCCCTGTTTGGCCATTTATTTATTGTATATTGTATGCCTATTTGCATACTGAACTAGGTGCAAACTGGGAGATTGAAAAAGCTACACAAAAGGAAATCTACAGGAAGAAACAAATAGCAGGTGGGTGTCACATTTACGTCCAAAGATGAAGGATTGTTAGAGTATATGTTGGAGTACAAAGACACACAGAATCCTTTCCGAAGAGGCCAGCTGACGGTGTGAATGTCTCATGAAAGAAGGGTCACAGTCTACCTGGTTGTAAATTGTTGCAGGGATTTTGGGTGAGCAACATTCTGTGAGACATGAAATCATCTTATTAAATTAGTCTAGGCTCTAGAATGTATGTTATGATTTTATTTTATACATCACCGTTTGCTTTTAATACTTCTACTTGCTATCACTTGAATCATAGAATTGTAGGGCTGAAAGGGACCTCGAGAGGTCATCTAGTCCAGTCCCCTGCACTCAAGGCAGGACTAAGTATTATTTAGACCATACCTGACAGATATTTGTCTAACCTGCTTTTAAAAATTTCCAGTGACAGAAATTCCACAACCTCCCTAGGCAATTTATTCCAGTGCTTAACCACCATGACAGGAAGTTTTTCCTACTGTCCAACCTAAATCGCCCTTGCTGCAATTTAAGCCTACTGTTTCCTGTCCTATCCTTAGCCCTGGTCTACACTACGGGGTTAGGTTGAATTTAGCTGCGTTAGGTTGATTTTAAAATGAATGCGTCTACACAACCAACCCCATTCCGTCCACCTAAAGGGCTCTTAAAATCGACTTCTGTACTCCTCCCCGGTGAGGGGAGTAGCACTAAAATTGACCTTGCTGGGTTGAATTTGGGGTAGTGCAGATGCAATTCAACAGTATTGGCCTCCAGGAGCTATCCCAGAATGCTCCAAAGTGACCGCTCTGGACAGCACTTTGAACTCCGATGCACTAGCCAGATACACCAGAAAAGCCCTGGGAAATTTTGAATTTCATTTCCTGTTTGGTCAGCGTGGTGAACTCAGCAGCACAGGTGACCATACGGTCCCCCCAGAATCACAAACGAGCTCCAGCATGGACTGAAAGGGAGACACTGGATCTGACTGCTGTATGGGGAGAAGAATCTGTGCAGGCTGAACTCCGATCTAAAAGAAGAAATGCTAATAATATATATGCCAAAATTGCACAGGGCATGGTGGAAAGAGGCTACAACAGGGACACACAGCAGTGCCGCGTGAAAGTTAAGGAGCTCAGGCAAGTCTACCAAAAGACAAAGGAGGAAAATGGTCGCTCTGGGTCAGAGCCCCAGACAAACAGCTTCTATGATCAGCTGCATGGCATTCTAGGTGGGGACCCTACCACTACTCCACCACGGTCTGTGGACAGCTGCGGGGGGGAGGGGGGGAGTCTCACGCAACAGGGAGAAGGACTTTGTGGCTGAGGAAGAGGTAGAAGAGAAGGAGGAGAATGCGCAGCAGGCAAGCAGTGAATCTGTTCTCCCCGACAGCCAGGACCTTTTCATCACCCTGGAGCCAATACCATCCGAAGGCGGGATCCCCAACCCTGAAGCCAGAGAAGGCAGCTCTGGTTAGTGCATATTTGTAACTACAGTACAAGGTTTAAAAGCAATAGTGTTTAATGTTTGATTTGCCCTGAAGAATTGGGATGCATTCGCGGCCAGTACAGCTACTGGAAAAGTCTGTTAACGTGTCTGGGGATGGAGCAGGAATCCTCCAGGGACATCTCCATGAAGCTCTCCTGGAAAGCCTACTCTGAAAGCCTTTGCAGAAGGTTTCTGGGGAGGGCTGCCTTATTTCATCCTCCACGGTAGGACACTTTACCACCCCACGCCAGTAGCAAGTAGTCTGGAATCATTGCAGCACAAAGCATGGCAGCGAATGTTCCTGGGTTTTGGTCGCATTCAAGCAACATTTGGTCTTTATCTTTCTGAGTTAGCCTCAGGAGAGTGATATCATTCATGGTCACCTGGTTGAAATAGAGGAATTTTTGTAAGGGAACAGTAAAAGGACCCTGTTCATGCTGGGCTGTATGCGCTCGGCTAAAAGGAATCATCCCGGAGAATAGCCACTCAGCGGGGGGCAGGATGAAGGGCTCATCCCAGAGAATAGCCACGCGGTGGAGTGGAGGGAGGTGTGTGCTGCACATCCCCCCGAAAACTGCAGCCCCTCCTTTTAAATGTGAAACCCAACAGGCATTGGGAAAGGATGGTGCTGCAGTTTGAAACCATTCCCACATGTTATGAAGGCGTAAGAAGACAACCCCACATACCAAAAGGCTTACCATGGCTGTCTGGAAACCAAATTCTGTTGCCCAGCCATTTGTGATGTGTCACCATACCAGCAGGCACTCAATATAAAAGACAAAATGCGACCTTGTACCTAAAGCACATGTGCTGTCTGCTGTGAACTGCTTGATTCACTGTGAAAGTCTCCCTTTTGTTCTCAGAAATGTATCATCTTAAATTTTACTCTCCCTTTTTATCTCTCCCCAGGTGCAAATATTTCTATGCTCCCCCTATCATCTCCGTCCCTGAGGTTATCGCAGATTAGAAGGCAAAAAAAATGCACCCGAAATGACATATTTTCCAACCATATGCAGTCCTCCCGCACTGATAGGGCACAGCTTATTGCATGGAGGCATTCAGTGGCAGAGGTCAGGAAAGCATTAAATGAGCGTGAAGACTAAAGGCAGAGGTGATGCTGAGACTAATGGGGGAGCAAACAGACAGGATGAAGCATCTGTTGGAACTGCGGGAAAGCCAACAAGAGCACAGACCCCCACTGCATCCATTGTATAACCGCCTACCCTTCTCGCCAAGTTCAATATCCTTCTCACCCAGACGCCCAAGAACGCGGAGGGGGGAGGCTCTGGGCACCCAGCCACTCCACTCCAGAGGATGGCCCAAGCAACAGAAGGCTGTCATTCAAACAGTTTTGATTGGTAGTGTGGCTACAATAAGCAATGTGGCCTTGTCCTTCCCTCCTCCCACACCCCACCCCACCCGGGCTACGATGTCAGTTATCTCACTTTTTTTTTAATTAATAAAGAAAGAATGCATGGTTTCAAAACAATAGTTACTTTATTTCCTTTGCCAGCTGTGATTGAAGAGGGGAAGGTGGTTGGCTTACAGGGAATTAAAATTAACAAAGGGGGCGGGTTTGCAGCAAGGAGAAACACACACAACTGTCACACCCTAGCCTGGCCAGTCATGAAACTGGTTTTCAAAGCCTCTCTGATGCACAGTGCGCCTAGCTGTGCTCTTCTAATCGCCCTGGTGTCTGGCTGCTCAAGATCAGCCACAAGGCGATTTGTCTCAACCTCCTACCCTGCCATAAATGTCTCCCCCTTACTCTCACAGATATTATGGAGCACACAGCAACCAGCAATAACAATGGGAATGTTGGTTGCGCTGAGGTCTAACCTAGTCAGCAAACAGCGCCAGTGAACTTTTAAATGTCCAAAGGCACATTCTACCACCATTCTGCACTTGTTCAGCCTATAGTTGAACTGCTCCTTACGGCTGTCCAGGCTGCCTGTGTATGGCTTCATGAGCCATGGGAGCAAGGGATAGGCTGGGTCCCCAAGGATAACTATTGGCATTTCAACATCCCAACAGTAATTTTCTGGTCTGGGAAATAAGTCCCTTCTTGCAACTGCTCAAACAGCGCAGAGTTCCTAAAGATGCGAGCATCATGCACCTTTCTCGGTCATCCCACGTTGATGTTGGTGAAACGTCCCTTGTGATCCACCAGTGCTTGCAGCACCATTGAGAAGTATCCCTTGTGGTTTACGCACTGGTTGGCAAAGTGGTCCAGTGCCAAGATAGGGATATGTGTTCTGTCTATCGCCCCACCATAGTTAGGGAACCCCATTGCAGCAAAGCCATCCACTATGACCTGCACGTTTCCCAGAATCACTACCCTTGAGAGCAGAATGTCAGTGATTGCATTGGCTACTTGGATCACAGCAGTCCCCACAGTAGACTTGCCCACTCCAAATTGATTCCCGACTGACTGGTAGCAGTCAGGCATTGCAAGCTTCCACAGGGCTATTGCCACTCGCTTCTCAACTGTCAGGGCAGCGCTCATCTTGGTATTCCTGTGCTTCAGGGCAGGGGAAAGCAACTCACAAAGTTCAAGGAAAGTGTCCTTACACATGCGAAAGTTTCGCAGCCACTGTGAATAATCCCATACCTGCAACACTATGCGTCCCACCAGTCTGTGCTTGTTTGCCAGGTGCAGAATCAGTGTTCCACTGTATCAACCAGCCCCACTGCTGCCAAGATGTCCCAATTGCCACAGCCCGTGCTTTCAGGAACGTCTGTGTCCATGTCCTCATCACAATCGTCCTCATGCTGGCATCTCTTAGCCCGGTTCTGCACATACTCCACGGTAACGCGCGAGGTGTTTACAATGCTCACAACAGCAGCAGTGAGCTGAGTGGGCTCCATGCTTGCCATGGTATGGCTTCTGCACAGGTAACCCAGGAAAAAAGGTGAGAAACAATTGTCTGCCATTGCTTTCACAGAGGGAGGGAGGGGCGACTGACGACATGTACCCAAAACCACCTTCGACAATGTTTTTGCCCCATTAGGCATTGGGAGCTTAACCCAGAATTCCACTGGGCAGCGGAGACTGTGGGAACTGTGGGATGGCTACCAACAGTGCACCATTCCGTAAGTTGCTGCTAGCCACGGTATTAAGGACACGCTCCGCCGACTTAATGCGCTTAGTGGGGACATACACAATGGACTGTATAAAATCAATTTCTAAATCGACTTCTATAAAATTGACCTAATTTTGTAGTGTAGACATACCCTTAGAGGTTAAAGAGAATAATTTTTTTCCCTCCTCCTTGTAACAACCTTTTATGTACCTGAAAACTGTTATCATGTCTCCCCTCCGTCTTCTACAGACTTAACAAACCAATTTTTTCAATCTTCCCTCATAGGTCATGTTTTCTAGAACTTTAATAATTAGTTGTTGTTGCTCTTCTCTGGACTTTCTCCAATTTGTCCACATCTTTCCTGAAATGTGGCACCCAGAACTGGACACAATACTCCAGTCGAGGCCTAATGAGCTCAGAGTAGAGTAGAAGGATTACTTCTTATGTCTTGCTTACAACATTCCTGGTAATACATCCCAGAATGAGGTTTGCTTTTTTTGCAACAGTGTTACACTGTTAACTCATATTTAGCTTGTGATCACTATGACCCCCGGATCCCTTTCCAAAGTACTCCTTCCTAGGTAGTCATTTCCCATTTTGTATGTATGCAATTGATTGTTCCTTCCTAAGTGGAGTACTTTGCATTTGTCCTTATTGAATTTCATCCTATTGACTTCAGACCATTTCTCCAGTTTGTCCAGATCATTTTGAATTTTAATCCTATCCTCCAAAGCACTTGCAACACCTCCCAGCTTGGTATCGTCTGCAAACTTTATAAGTGTACTCTCTATGCCATTATCTAAATCATTGATGAAGATATTGAATAGAACCAGACCCAGAACTGATCCCTGCGGGACCCCACTCATTATGCCTTTCCAGCCTGACTGTGAACCACTGATAACTACTCTCTGGGAACGATTTTCCAACCAGTTATGCACCCACCTTATAGTAACTCCATCTAGGTTGTATTTCCCTAGTTTGTTTATGGGAAGCCCATGTGAGACAGTGTCAAAAGCCTTACCAAAGTCACTATCCTAAGCTCTAAGCCCAAGGCTTGTTACCCTTTCAAAAAAAGCTACTAGTTTGGTTTTATGACTTGCTCTGGACAAATCCATGCTGGCTGTTACTTACCACCTTATTCTCTTCTAGGTATCTGCAAATTGATTACTTAATTCTTTGCTCCATTATCTTTCTGGGTATTGAAATTAAGCTGACTGGTCTGTAATTCTTCATGTTGCCTTTATTCCCTTTTTTCTAGTTTGGCACTATATTTTCCCTTTTCCTGTCTTCTGAAATCTCTCCCATCTTCCATGACTTTTTGAAGATAATCGCTAATGGCTGAGACATCTTCTCAGTCAGCTCCTTCAGTATTCCAGGATGTATTTCATCAAGCCCTGGTGATCTGAAAACATCTAACACCAGGGAGACGCTCGGAGGACTTGAGGGTTGGAGTGTGCCTGTTGCTAACCTGTGGAATGATTGCACAGCTCAGAGAGGAGTGCTTGCATTGTCTGTGGCCAGTGGGGTTGGGGAGTTGACACACAGCAGGCACAGACCAGACTTCCTCGCACTAAGGGCAGCTGGTAGGAAGTTACCTCACAACCCTGGGTACCGCTGGGAAGTGTCACACCAATGCCAAGCATTCACAAAGCATGAGTCAAGCCCCCAAATATGAGAATTGCTTTAAAAATAATGAGAGAGAAAAAGCATGTCAGAGTGGTGTTCTTTTTATTTGTCTTCTGGTCTCTGAGCCTTTTGGTTATGATCCGGTCACATTTTTCATACTCTTCTCTGAAATTACAAGGACTGGAATCTTACTTTAAAAACAAATAACCTCCAGCAGCTGGAGCTTTAAGAAAAATACCAACTATTGCAAGGCTCATGGTAATAGTGTGAGAGCTGGCCACTGGCACTGACTCATTTTCCCAGGTGGGTGCTCCACCCCCACTCTGCCCTGAAATCCCACCTCCATTCCGCCTCTTGCCCTGCCTCTTCCTGCCCCTACTCTGCCCCCTCCTCAAGCACCTGCTGCTGAACAGCTGATTGGCAGGTTGGTGCTGAGCACCCACCTTTTTTGTGTGGGTACTCCAGCCCTGGAGCACCCACAAAGCCGGTGCCTATGGAGCTGGCAGTGCTGTGTATTGGTGAAGAGGAGAACATAGTCATTGGCATGTCTAACAAGGGTTATAAAAGAATGTTACAGTTAATATCTAAGCTACCTCTGAAACAGGCAGGGTAACTGGATCTGAGCTAGTGAAAATGCAAGTTACCCAGCAGGAGAGATGTAGAAGCAAAAGACAAGAAAAAAATTCCCACGGAGTAAAAGGAAGTGCCATAAAGAGGCATCTGAAGAGCACTGAGTTCCCTGGGCAGAAGTGTGACAAGTTTGGCAAGGGATTACACACCACAGGCAAAGTCAGCCCAGTCAGTGAAAGCATGTCCAGGAAATGCACCATCAGCAAAAAGGACATTGGGAGCATGTCTGTCAAAACAAAGGAATCAGAGCTAGTTCAAGAAAAGCTTAGGGATACCTATTTCCTGGGGGGATCTGTGGCCAAAGACAGCATTCATGGCTAGTCTTGAACTGTTAATCTCACGCTGAGCACCAGACAACAGCCTCCAAAACACACTAGATTGCCAAACCACAGCAAGCCAACCCAATTCAGTCCTTGTATATATGTATACAGTATACGTGCATCTACACACTAATAATGTCACCTATTACTGAGATAGTCACCTCTGTCCTGGAACTCAGCAGCCATTTAGCAGCACACAGCTATGCTACACAACTGTTTAAGGCTAGAAACAAAAAATTATGTATTCGGTTTAAAGGCTGGAATTTAGGTCAGCCGTGTTCAGTTAGCCAAAATGGAATTCTACAAAGTGCTTTTACCAAGACCAAGACTGCCATGAGATCCTATCAGATCACAAGGGATAAGGACCCCTGCCACATTGTCAGCCTCCGTAGTCAAAAATCATGAATCATGCCCCAAGAGATCAGGATATTGGCTAAAAACATGAGAGTTTTAAAACATACATTTGTATTTTTTAAAATTTATTTCTGGTTTCTGAGCCTTTTGGGGGCGCTCATTTCCTGTTTACAAGCTTTTCACGCCAACCGTGAAGGCTGAAACTTACTCTTTATAAAAATGAAAGCTGAGATTCTCATGAAATCTCTTTATTCTGGCATCTGAGGCTATAAGAAAGTCAGCAAAGATCACATGACACAAGAGTTGTCACACTAGGTCTTTCATATGTCTCATCTGAAAACTGCTTATTAATCTGCCAAACTGGGCTGCTGTTAGGCACTTCATGCATTCCATCCAACCTGGGGTGGGGACCAGGAAGCAAGCTTTACAAAGACTCTTCCCATTTGACGAGAGTTACATAAGTATAAGTAATTAACTGTGCTTTGTCCCTGATGCCAGGGTTCTACCCTCTTTCCTTTGCCAACAAGGAAAGACCTGCTAAATAGGATATGATCCAGAAATAACAAGTTATTACAGCTCAGACATCCATTGTCCAATGGCGCCATTTCAGATTTGGGCGGGGGGAAGACGCAACTTTAACAGTGATTCTAGGGGTTACTTAGGCTGCTGAAAACTCTAGTTTTTTTCCAGATAACTAAGACATTAGCTGACAAAGGCATTGTATCTAATTCCTATACAAAGAAAGGAAACTAAATAAATATTAGACCCACTCAGATCTAATACTAACATGTTCTGACATCTTGTGTCAAATCACTTAAGGGACATTGGTGAGGTGTAAAATTTAATGTATATTCTTACTTTGTTACTAACTCTTGTATAAAACAACTGAAACAATTGTAGAAAAATCTAAATTATTTTCTATCACTTTTTTTTCCAGTTTACCGGGCTTCGAATAGATCATTTAACTTTTGGAAACATCTCACTAGGGCAAGGCCTTGTGAGTTTATACTTCATCTGCCTGGGGTTGTAGGGCTCTTACCCGGCTACAAATACTAGACTAGAAACTTTGAACAGAAGTGAAACTGACATTTTCAAGTCACTTTCATGGTATATCCAACCCCAAATGTTCAAAAACCAGGAATCAGGCTCACCAGAAATCATGAGATTGGCTTTAAAATCATGAGATTATGTAAAATAGTAGATTTAGGGTTCTTTTTATTTGCCTTCTGCTTTTTGAGACTTTAGGGTGCACTGGAGTCACATTTTGAAGCTTTCTTCATAGCACAAGGGCTTGCAACTTCATTTTTCTTTAAGAATAAAGGCTTAAATCATCACATCTCTACTTGGCTCAAGGAGCTGGGGCTTTAAGGAAAACAATAATTATCATGAAACTCATGACAAAATCATAAGAATTGGCAACACTGCTTCATTTCTGTTTAAAGGTTAGTTACTTTCCAGAAGGCTCTTAAACACAACACTACGGCGACTGGGGTGCAGTTCTCACAGGAGAATATTTAAAACAAACATCAAGAAAGGTCCACATTTTAAAGCTGAGACAAAAAAATGAGATTTCTGAGGTATATCAGAGCCTCTACAGGCAGGATAGGAAAATAAATGGGCACAGGAGCTCTGGGCAGCTTTTCCCCTTGAAAGAAAGTTGAAGTGTCAAATCTTCTAGTCCAGGGGTGGGCAAACTTTTTGTCCCGAGGGCCACATTCAGGTTGCGCAACTGTATGGAGGGCCGGATAGGGGAGGCTGTGCCCCCTCAAACAGCCTGGCCCCTGCCCCCTATCCACCCCCTCCCAATTCCCGCCCCCCTCAGAATCCCCGACCCATCCAACCCTCCCTGCTCCTTGACCCCTGACTGCCCCCTCTCAGGACCCCCCACCCCTAACTGCCCCCTGGGACCCAATCCACTATCCAACCCCTCCCTGTCCCCTGACTGCCAGGACCCCTATCCACACCCCCGCCCCCTGACAGGCCCCCCCAGGATTCCCATGCCTATCCAACCTCCTCTATTCCCCATCCCCTGACCATCACCCCTGAAACCTCCACCCCATCCAACCTCCCACTGCTCCCTGTCCCCTGCTGCCCCGACCCCTATCCACACCCCTGTCCCTAACTGCCCACCGGGACCCCACGCCCTATCCAACTCCCCCGCTCCCTGACGCCCCCCCCCAGAATGTCTGTCCCTAACCGCCCCCCTGGGACCCCACCCCTATCCAACTCCCCCTGCTCCCCATCCCCTGACCGCCCCCACCCCCCTGAACCTCCTCCCCATCCAACTGCCCAGTGCTCTCTGTCCCCTGACTGCCCCTCGGGATCCCCTGCCCCTTAGCCAACCCCTCCCGCTCACCACCCCCTTACCATGCTGGAGCCAGCCATGCCGCCACGCTGCCCAACAGGAGTGGCGGGCCACAGTGCTGCCTGCATGGTGGCATGGCTGCGGGGGAGGGCAGAGAGGCCGGGGGCTAGCCTCTCCGGCCAGGAGCTCAAAGGCTGGGCAGGACGGTCCCGCGGGCCGTAGTTTGCCCACCTCTGTTCTAGTCCTTAATCAAGTAAAACTTCTATTGACATCAGTGCCTCCACGCATTATATATTATCATCACAGTGAACATGGGATAACATGCTCAATAACTATACACTTCATAGTTGAATATCTGAGCTATCTTATATGCATTGGCCCAGGGACTACATTTTCTGGCATATTCTGACAGTGCTGAGCACACACATGGTGCCTAGTGAATAATACAAATCATGACTTTATGGACTTTTGGATGCCATTTCTATTCTTTTTTCTGGAATTGGCCTGGATACAGCTGAAACCCTAAGAATTTGAGGCATAAGCACATCTGGTACTCATATAACACTTTCTCAATCCTTCGTTTTCTTGAACTCTCAACAAAAAAATGACAAATGACAAAAAATGACAAACGATTTTCAGTTAAAAATCTAAAATTGCAGAGCAGCCATTGCTCTCCAACTCAGCCTGGGGCAGAACCTACCACCCCTTGGGAGTTAAGTGATCTTCTCTCATCTGACTCTCATTCTTCCTCTCTTCATCTTTCCTGATCTCTGTGATGTTTTTCATGCTGTCAAACATGACATCCTTCCCCATTGGCTGGGACCAATTGCTGGAGTCTCAGAGAACTGGCCAATCAGTTTTCTCCCATCTATCAGAGTCCTCTTTTTTTTTGCAGCTCACAGCAGAGAGAGAGAGGATGGTCCAGTGAATAGGGAGCTAGCCCTGAAAGAGTACCCCATGGACTTACTGTATGACCTCAGGCCAGTGCTTTAGGGACAGAGTTTCAAAGGGTTTTAGGCACCCAAAGATGCAGCTAGGCATCTAGTGGGGTTTACAACGCACCTAACCTTCTAGGCACTTTTGAAAATCCCGCTAGGGGCCTAAATACCTTTGAAAATCTGGCCTTTAGTCTTTTTCTGCCTGAGTGCTGAATCTGTACAATGGGAATAACAACAAAGTTCTGCATCACAGAGGGGCTGCGAGGAGAAATAGGTTAGACACTGTGAGGCGCTCAGATGCTGTGGTGATGAGGCCACATAAACACCATGGGTAGAGTGGAACTTCTCTGTACCACTGCTATCCCTTTGCTGGATTTTGGCCCCTTCTTTTCATCTACACCCCTCAAATCTCTCTCTTTTCTGAATGTAAACTTGGCTCTGAGGGCGTGGCTGTATTTCTTCTGAGTTCCCTGTGTTCTCCAGCACCCCACCGCTCCTGCCCCAGAGGGATTCCTGTTTTACAAACTCATATAAGGACTTCCAGTTCCTTAATTTAATTACCAGCCCTTTCTTATCTTAATCACCCTGCCTCTATTTTTAAACCACATACTGACTCCCAGCCTCAGTCTGCACAATCTGGGAGCCCCATCTTTCTTCTGGAGAACTCACATTCCACACTAATCCTGTGCAGTTAAGAGCTCCACCTGGGAGCACACTTCCTGTATGAAATTCAGGGGGGGCAGGAGCACCCCCCCCCCAATGGTGCCCTTGCCATTGTCAGTTTCTGCAAATCCCTCCATATGTCAATCTATGCAAATCTGCTGCAGAACTCAGAATTCTCCTGCATGTTAAAGTGTGTGTGTTTCATTCTTGCTCTGATTGCATATTTTATTTTTGAGGCGCATGAGCCATTCTCACTGAAGTAATTAAGTTGTGTGGGCTTTAGCCATAACTTTGCACCAAGTTAGGGCTTGTCTACACTGGCACTTTACTGCACAGCAACTTTCTCCCTGAGGGGGTGTGAAACCCCCACAGCGGTGCAAATTTCAGTGCTGTAAAGTATCAGTGTAGACAGTGCACCAGCACTGGGAGCTATTCCCCTCGGGGAGGTGGGTTTTTTATAGCACTTTAACATTGCTAGTGAAGATGTGCCCTTAGTTTTGTGTGTGTTGGAGGACTGACTCTCGGCTTTCATGAACTGTAGTGGCAAGTGCAACAGAAATGTTTGTTAATGAACACGTTTCAGCTTGATTCATCTGCACTGGTGGAGGACAGTAGATGTGTGGAAGATGCATATATCAATCCTCACCAGCAGGGACAGCTGTGGGCTAAGGGGCATTCCCTCCCAGGCAGGGCAGATAGTTTTTGCCCTGTTGCCCTCCCTGCTGTTTCCATCAGTGGAGGGCAGCTTTAAAGCAGTCCACTGGAGCCCAGTTAGCAGAGACTGCCCAGCAGGGGGCTGCAAGCTGGTGTCAATTTAGGTAAGACCAGCTCCTTTGTGATAAAACCCTGTCTGGAGAGGATAAATTATGGTCAAACCTGAGCCTTTCCTGGCCTGGTTCTCTCATCTTTCTGTCCTGGCTACGAGGAGGTCAGTTCAGAAATTCAACCTCTGCTTTGGCTCATCAGAATCAGTGAGTGTCAGACAGGACAATGGAGGAGGAATCTGGGTTAGTTCTCTGGCTGGTGGATGATGTGTACATACAATGGAGGAGCAGGATCCTGTAAGGCCAAATGTTTTGCAGAGACCCAAGATGCTCTTTGAACCTGCTGATAGCAGAACAATGTTTCCACTAGAGCTGGGATTTCTTCTTTTGCATTAAAAGTTTAATTTAAAAAATGACTTTTTTCCAAAACCACTTGCTTTGCGCAAAAAAATTGTTAACATTCAGTAACTTTGTTACTGAAATCATTTTTGAAGTAGTTATCAAAATGCTTTATTTACTCAAACCCGTGTTCTTACTGAAAACTGGGATTTTGGTCAATGAAAACTTTCAGAAAAGGTTAGATAATATTTCAGTAAAAATTGTTACATAAAATGGACCCATTTCAAACCCTGAAAAATGGCAAGAGTGAAATGTAATTTCAATTTTTCACTAAATCGTTTTCCTCTTTTGCAAACGTCTCTGGTTCATACAGGTCCGGTAACCTGGCAGTTTCTATGCGCAGATGGTCCTGAGTTGCAAAGCTTCTGTCCATCTCAGAATTCTTCCAAATTTAGGGTTGGAGTGATGATTAAATATTAAGTAAATGTAAGTGCTTCGAAGACACTAAACAGCATAAAAATACAGTCAGAGCAAGGAATGGGCATATGCTTAGACTGCCCAAGGGGCATCAGGTCTTCTTGGCTTGATGGACTTACCGTTTCCTGGTTTATGCAAAGTCCTGAACACCTGCAATTCTTACTGAGGTCAATGGGGGTGACCTCAGGATTGTACCCTCATGTACAGAGGAGGACCCATTAATCTGTGACCTAGATAACAGAATATTTATGCATACCCTAGTTGGAGGGAGGCACTGGACTAGAGCCATTGTTGTCACTCTAACCCTAGGGCCGGAAATGTATTCTTAACAATGTCAAAGCACAGAAGGATTTTATGTCCTCCTCTCCCTCCCCACGCCCCCTCCCAAGGCATAATCAAGACAACAGGGACCAACATCTCCCTGCAAACAATTTTTGGATGGAAGTATAGAAGCAGTTATTCTATACCCTGAAAATGTAAAGTCTATTTTCTGGGACAAAAATCAGCAAGTAAACTATTCTCTAAGACAAAGAATCAACTAGAACGTATGCTAGACAAAGACATTTTCCATCTTATATCTGAACCCCCACTCTCAGTATTTGTTTATCTATATTGTGTTTTGCTTCATTGTTTAGTCCTTAACTTGCCTGCTCTCTCTCAATACTGAGAATTGTAAATATTTTAATTCCATTTTCCCTAAGCCTGGAAAGACCCATGCCCAGGAATAGACCTTATGTGCCCACAAAGTCCTGTGGTCTTTAGTAGGACTACTCACACACGTAAAGGTTTGTGGGATCCAGCCCTATTGTATTTTCTGACTCTTGTTTACAATAGATTGCAGAACTAAGAAGAAAGGACTTTTAAAAAATTGCATTGGATGTGACACCTTAAATAACCTGTTGGAATTCTTTTCTTCCCTCCTTCTCCTCCTAGCATATGGCTAAGCGAAAGATCGCAGTTGTTGGTG
Organism: Caretta caretta; assembly: GCF_965140235.1. Classification (NCBI taxonomy): domain Eukaryota; kingdom Metazoa; phylum Chordata; order Testudines; family Cheloniidae; genus Caretta; species Caretta caretta. Next base: position 85,510,222 of record NC_134208.1, on the reverse strand, counting down.
CTGGGTTGATTGGCCTCTCAACAGCAGTGTACATTTCAGAATCTATCTCCAAGTGCTCTGTGACTGTAATTTCGGACAAATTTACTCCCAACACAACGAGCGATGTAGCAGCCGGAATGCTTATTCCACACACTTATCTAGGTGAGTGAAACCTCTGCTCAGCTCATAGCTCAAACTTCAGAACGATGTGGATTAAAGGTTTTTTAAGTTTAAACTTTCTTCAGATGATACCAAAAAGAAATTATTCCACTTGATAGTATTCGAATCTGATTAGTTTAGAATATGTCTGCAGTCTTTATTTTATGACCAATCATAAATTATGCCAAGGAAACCCCCAGTGTTTTGATGCTTAATCACCTGTTCTTGTTCCATTTTAAGTCCTAAGGTGTTTGGAGATATTTTCAGCTCTTTAATGCTCTACATAGTGTGTGTGTGTGTGTGTGTGTGTGTGTATCAGACAACGACCCAGGGATCTCTTCATGCCAATCAGCAGAGAGCACATATGGATATATGCAAAATAGTTCACCGAAGAGTGACATGTGAGGTGTATACCAAGAATCTGTAGCCCACTGGTTGTCAAAGTCATTTTGAAATGTATGTATGTATGTATATATACTAAAAAAGTTATATTCTCAAGGTCTTGGAGTTAAGGCAGGTCACCAGGAAGTTTCATACCTGGAAATGTTCCTTTCAGGAAGGAGGCAGCAGACACCGATCTCTCTGTCTGGTTATTTGTGTAGTGTATGCCTCACCATGTAGCCCTATTTGCATGTTGAGCCATGCGCAAAGGAAGAGATTGTGAAATCTACAAGAGACAAAATTCACAGGATGGAATAAACAGCAGAGGTGTCTGCTTCAGATTAAAGACAAAGGATTATTAGTGTATATCTGCGAGTACAAGGAAACAGACAAGTAGACAGCTTGTCTGTCTCATGAGAGGAAGGTTAAGGCCAAACCTGGCTGTAAAATGCTACAGGGATTTTGGATGAGCAATATTCTACAAGACATGAGTGTATCTTGTTAATTAAGTCTAGGCTCTAGAATGCATGTTATGCTTTTGTTTTATATATAACCATTTGTTTCCAGTACTACTTCTTGCTGCTACTTGAATCTTTGTGCTTTGTTAAATAACTGTATACTTGATTTCACTATACACATGTCTGTGCTGTGTGTTAAGTGCTGTGAGTTAAATGAATTAGTGATCTGAGGTGGAACTGATAAGCCGAGGTGCACTGATTCTTTAGGGCAGCAAGGGCTGGACCCTCCAGGCGGATGCTCAGAGAGCTGAGGTTTGGAGTGTGCCTGTCGCTAACCTGTAGAGAAACAGCAGGGCCTGCGAGGCCTAGAAAGAAATGCTTGTGTTGCCTGTAGCAGGGAGCTGATCCCCGGCAGGCACAGACAAGGCTTCCTCATGCTAAGGGCAGATGATAGCAAGGTGACTTTCAACTCTGGGCACCCCCAGGAAGCGGGTCAGTGTGCAGACGTTCGTGTTAATGAAAGTACTCCTGTTTCAGTAATTACTGTAGTCTGATGTTTGCTGAGAGGTTAGATATAATTACATAGAATACCCTGGCCTGCACTGGGGAAGGGTTTACAAGGAAAATTAGGAGAGATTGTGTCTCAGGGATGGGAGGGAAGAAAGGGAAGAAAAAGAAAAAAGGCAGGAATCACTAAATTAAAGGCTCCTCCAGCAACTTTAACCTGACTGGCACACCTTGTATATTTTACCATATGCATTTTAGGACATGAACAATATATTGACCTACGCATGTAACCAATGTCCCATAGGCAGAAGTACTGCCTATGGGAAAGAGGCTGAGTTTATGTTGTTCTAGGAAATATAACTTTCATTTTCTTACTTTTAAAATTTAATCTTAAAGTGTCCATCCTCAGGCCCTGATGACTTCAGTAGGGTAGGATTATGTGCTAGTGGATCCCAGTGCAGGATTGGGGCCTTGATGTTGCAGTAGGATATATTTTCCACTAATATATAGTTCAATCAGCAGGGTATGCATTGATTTTTTGGGATATAGTTCAGTCTTGTAATGTGTAACGACAACATTAAGTGGGTAAATATGAAGGCCGCAACACTGCAAGCTGCTAAGCACTGTCATCTCTCTTTGAAGACCAATGCAGTCCTGGAGAGTTGAGGGCAATTAGCACCTTATAGGAGGCATGCATTACCTTATAGCACTGGACTTTATAAATACTAAAATAGAGGTTTAGTTCCCATGTATTTTGTGTGTTCAGGACAGTGTATACTTTTACCTGGTCATATACAAAGTTTTACTAATGTAGAAAATTTACTATTCCTGGTTTCTCTGATGCCTACCTTTCTCAGCTGATGTGGGTTTGGGAGTCTTTTCCTGATCTACCGTCTCCCTCCATTTTAGTTTTTTGCTTTATTTCATATGTACAGGCATACCAATTCATCAGCAGAAGCAGTGGATTAGGGAGACCTTTGACTATCTTTTTGAAATCAATAATTCATCGGAGGCTTCAGATGCTGGCATTCATCTGGTGTCTGGGTAAGAAAGGAACTCAAAATAGGTTTTTAGTATTTTTATGCTATATACTGTAATAGGCAGGGTGACACTCCATCCAATACTTAAGGGACATTCTTTCTCTGGAGTCTCTCTTGTGACCCATATTTAAAAGGAGCTACAGTGTTAAGATGCATTTGATTACATGAAGCGAGTTTTCAAGCAAAAAATCATTCAAAGGCTCATACAAACAAAACACTCTGGGCTGGTGTCTCTTAAATATAAGTTGTAGCCCATATCTTCCCTACATTCCTCCTCCTTTAGTTGCTTGAAATGTACGTGGTCATCCTAGTAATGGAAGATGGAACATTGTAGGATCTTTCAGGTATGGTAACTAAATATAAAACACAGTAGGTTTGCTGCCCACCATACCTACAAAGATTTGTCTACTCAGTTTGTGACTTTGCTGGCACCTGGAAGAAAGTATGATCAGGCACTGCATGAAGATGAAGCCAAGAAGCTTGTAGCCTTTAGAAAGGGAGCCTGAGTCAAGCCTGGTCTACACGACAGGACAGAGTTTGATTGACGTAAGGCAGCTTACATCGACCAAGTTATATCAGTGTCTACACTACAGCTTTGCTCCTGCCGATGTAAGTGCCCTACTACATTGACAGAATAACTCCACTCCACAAGAGACGTAGGGCTTACGTCAGTGTAGTTAGAGCAACGCAGTGTCTGTGTAGACACTGCAGGTTACATACATTGGCTGTCATTCATGTCAATTTCACAACTCTGTGCTAGAGCCGTGAACTTGAGAAGAAAACTTGGCTCATAGCTTGGGCTGTCACCCCAGCTGCCTCTGGGCTTCCCACTTTGAACCAGGCTGCCGCCCAGGCTCCCCACTGTCCCCAGGAGCCCAGCAGCTGCTCCAGCTCCCAGCAGGGAGCTGAGAGCCCTAGGGGCAGCCAGGCTCCCATGGGAGAACAGGAAGCTGAGAGCCTGGGAGGGGTGGGGCAGCTGGGCTCCTGGTGCGGAGTTGCGCATGGAGCTGAGAGCCCAGACTCTCAGCTCCCCACCCCCTTAAGAGGGTGGAAGTGCTCCTGGTATGGACATGTGCGACCAACAGAAGGAGGGTAGTGTGGACCCTGAGTAATTACCATGGTGGTTCTAAGTTGACCTAAAATAGGTCAACTTAAGTTTGTAATATAGACATGCCCTTAGTAGCTACTCAGTGGAGGTAGAATTAGTACTTTCCTAGGAGTGTTGTGTAGAAAGCTGGGGAAAAGTTTGGATTTTAAAGGTGGGGGGGAGAAAAGGTGTTAGCTATAGATGTTAAATGGGGTAGTGTAAGCTAGCGGAGTCACCCCTCCGCGTCTGAGGGAGGCCTCACCTCCTTGCAGTTTGGGTCTGCTAAAGCCTTCTCCAAACAGGAAAAAGGAGGGAATCCGCCATTCTCAAGGGGCCCGTCCTTCAAGCAGGGGTGGGCCACACAGGCTGGGCTCTGGCCTGTTACCAGGGAGAGCTGTAGCAGTCTGTCCGCCTAGTTGTTAAACAGGGCGGGGTAGTCAATTGTCAAGGGTGTGGTCTGCAAAGGGCCAGGGCAGCAGCAGTTTATCCACCCTGTCACTAGGCAAGGTGGGGCAGAGAACAGCCAAGGCTCTGACCTACAATCAGGTAGAGCTCTTGTAGCTCACTTGCTCAGCCTTTAAGCAGGCTGGGGCGGCAACCAGCCAGGGCTCTGGCCAGCAGTCAAGCAGCACTACAGCATCTATGCATAAGTGCCAACTTCTGCTGGTGGATGCTCAACCCGCCTCTGCCCCCAGCCCCGCCACAACTCTCCTGCCCCGCCCCCATTCCAACCCCTTCCCCAAAGTCCCCACCCCAACTCCACCCCCTCCCTGACCCTATTGGACTCCTTCCCCAAATCCCCAGCCCAGCACCTTCCCCCCTGAGCAAGCCACATTTCCGCTCCTCCCCTCTCTCCTGGAGCTTGTGACGCTGCGAAACAGCTTGTTCAGAGCAGCAAGTGCTGGGAGCTAGGGGGAGAAGTGAGGACACGGCACGCTCAGGGGAGGAGGCGGAGGGGAGGGGAGGCGAGGCAAGGCAGGGGTGGGGAGGGGAGCTTGCCTGCCTGTGGGTGCAGAGCACCCACCAATTTTCCCCATGGGTGCTCCAGCCCCAGAGCACCCACAGAGTCGGCGCCTATGACTCTATGCGCCCTGCCTTTGAACAGGCTGAGTCAACAAACAGTCAGGGCTCTGGCCTGCAGCCAGGCAGAGCTGTAGCTCCAGTCCAGGCTATGGGGCTCCAGTTTGGGGTGAGCACCACACTCAGTCAAGGGGACTCTGGTTTGAAGTGAGCAGAGGACCATAGGTCTCCTGGCCTACAGAGGGGGAGTATTGCCACCCCAGGGGTGGGGTGACATGGGTCCACCCAGCTCCACTGTGTCCCAAACCAGGGCCCTAACAGTGGTGGAGTAGTCCCTACCTAGTCTCTACCCCTCAGGCGTACCTGGATCCAGGGGTCAGCCTCAATCTCCTCTGGGTACTCTGCCAAGGGTAGCGGTAGCAGCATCTCTGCACCAGGAGCATCAGGGCTCCGTGGAGGCTCATGCTAGTCCCTTGGGCAAAAGCAGTTTTTGGTGCTTGCCTCTGGCATCAGAGAAGAAGCATCTATCTCCTCCAGCAGCTTCCTCCCAACTGAGCAGCTGGGCCAACCTTTTATAGCTCCCCTTCCTGTCCCGTCCCTCTGCTTCCAGTGTGTGGGCGTGGCACTTCTGGCTCCTCCCACCAGGCGGTGTGCGGTGTTCCCTCCATGTCTGCAGCTGAGGAAGGCTGCACCTCCTCCCTACAGGCAGGAATTCCAGAGTTTAAACTCTGAAGGGGAGCAAACTTTGTACCTTACCTGGAGATGAGCCCAAGCAGTGGCATTGTGATGCAGATCTGGATTTGAGCCCATCTCTAAATTTAACTTGGTGTGGAATTTAGTTAGTGAATTCATGCGGATTAACCTAGAATCTCTGCAACAAGATTCCAGACTGGAGAGTAAATGGAGCACAGAAAGGATGTGGTTTTAATGGCCCATGTTGTCATTCTCCAGTACAGTTTTAGTTTTAAATGAGAACCATGAAAATAAGAAGACACAGGACACACTGGACTGCTATTTCCTCCATCCCTCCACTCACTGCATTTAATGTATTTAACCCTGTGTTAACCTGTTATTCTCCCTGGTGCCCCCTCTCTCCCCACCCCATTTAGTGATTTTTAGCTTGGCTCCATTACCTCAAGCCTCACTCTGCCCTCACCCCTACGTCCAAGTCCTACTAAGACTCCCCTAAATCTTATGGCCAATTAAATAATTATCATCTGTGACTCACGAGGTCTTTTACTTTGTTACTTTCTATCTGTCTAAACTCTAGAGATCCTGCTGACCAATGGAAGAAGATTGCTAATATTTTTAAATTAAGATCAAAATGAATTGTGTCACATGAACCCAAGCGTGTCTAAGTTTACCCTGTTCTCTTCCATGTCCTTTAGCTGGCAGATCTTTAAAACCATTCCTGATGAGGTGTTACCATTCTGGTCTGATGTTGTCCTGGGATTTCGTTCAATGACTGAAGAGGAGCTGAAGAAATTTCCACAGCACAGATTTGGTCAGGCTTTTACTACACTGAAATGTGACTGCCCGTCCTATCTGCTATGGTTGGAGAAAAGGTTGGTTTTGATGGGTATAGCTGATATTTCCTGAAAGGAAAGGCTTGGGAATATTCCTTTGATTTAATGGATTTTAAAATCTTTCCTTCCTTTCTGGGACAAATGGAGACTGATCTTCTGTGAGTTACCCCTGTGTTACATATATATCCTCTTTTGCAAAAATTTAAAGGCCATGGGAATGAGCTTCATTAAACCTAAGGCCGTTTTTCACGATTCTGGTAGTGTCCAGATGTTTTAAAATGGAGGAATGTTATATTTACCATTTTAAAGCCCCATTACATGGGCAGAGTGTTGTGAAGTGGCTTTAATGTAACTGAGAATAAGGCCCCTGTTTTCAAAATCTTCTAAAACTATCCCTTAGACGCTCCCTGCAGGGTTGGTGCACAAGGGAGCAGAAGGTGCACAAAGCCTCCCCTTCTTATATCTGCATGCAATGACAGGGTAATTTCAGTCCTGAGTGCAAGGACACCTCCAGCCAGGGGAATAGCCACAGAAGCATTAGCCTCCCCAAGTAGGCAAGGAACCATGGTCCTTCTCTTAGTCAGTGAAACAGAGCTGGCTAAGTACACCAGGGAGCCTATATACCTTATATCAGGCTGACTCAGGTACTGCAGCTGCAGTCCCCCTGCAGATAATGCACACAGGTAGATGATGATACATTCTGGAGCTCTTGCTGGGGCAATTCAGCACCATCCTCAATGAAGGACTGTGTCTTAATGGCTCAATCAATTTCTTCAAGGGAGACATTCACTGAGCATTGGGGGAACTATCTTATGCATGACCTGATCCACATACATTTACATGGGGAATCATGCAGGATTTGGATGTGGAAAGCGGATTTCTTGAGAGCAGCCATATTCCTGGTCCTGTCCTTTCATAGATTCATAGATTCTAAGGCCAGACAGGACCGTTGTGATCATCTCCTCTCTGATCTCCTATGTAGTACAGGCCATAGAACTGCCCCCAGATAATGCCTACAGCAGATCTTTTGGAAATACATCCGCTCTTGATTTAAAAATTGTCAGCAATGAAGAATCCACTACAAGCCTTGGTAAATTGTTCTAATGGTTAATTACTTTCACTGTTAAATTTTTGTGCCCTATTTCCAGTCTGAATTTGTCTAGCTTCAACTTCCAGCCATTGGATCATGTTAAACCTTTCTCTCCAAGATTCAAGAGCCCATTATTCAATATTTGTTTGTCATATAGGTACTTACAGACTGTAATCAAGTCACCGTTTAGTTTTTTTCTTTGTTAAGCTAAATAGATTGAGTTCCTTGAGTCTATCACTTTAAAGCATGTTTTCTAATTCTTTAATAATTTCTCATAGCTCTTCTCTGAACCCTCTCCAATTTATCAACACCCTTCTTGAATTGTGGGCACCAAAACTGGACAAAGTATTCCAGCAGTGGTTGCACCAGAGCCTAATATAGAGGCAAAATAACCTCTCTACTTGTACTGAAGATTCCCCTGTTTATGCATCCTAGGATCGCATTAGCTCTTGTGGCTACAGCATCACATTGGGAGCTCATATTCAGCTGATTATCCACAACGACCCCCAAATCTTTTTCAGAGTCACTGCTTCCCAGAATACAGTCCCCCATCCTGGAAGTATAACCTACATTCTTTGTTCATAGGTGTGTACATTTAGCCATATTAAAATGCATATTGTTTGTTTGCGCTCAGTTTACCAAACAATCTCAATTGCTTTGAATCAATGACCTGTTCTCTTCATTATTTAGCACTCCCACAATGTTTGTGTCATCTGCAAACTTTATTAATGATTATTTTATGTTTTCTTCCAGTATTGATAAAGATGTTAAATAGTGTAGGGCCAAGAACCAATTCTTGCAGGACCCCACTGTGAACAGACCTGTTCAATGATAATTCCCCATTTACAATTACATTTTGACACCTATCACTTAGCCAGCTTTTAATCCATTTAATGTGTGCCAGGTTAATTCTAGTGTTTTAATCAAAATGTTATGTGACACCAGGACAAACACCTTAGAGGCATCTATGTAATCTTGTAATCTCATCAAATTTGTAATCTCATCAAAAAAAGATATCAGGTTAGTTTTACAGGATGTTTTCTATGAACCCATGTTGATTTTCATTAATTACATTAACCTTCTTTAGTTCATTATAATTAGGTCTGGTATCAGCCACTCCATTACCTTGTCCAGGATCACAGTCAGGCTTACAGCCTATAAGTACCCAAATCATCCCACTTGCCCTTTTTAAAAACTGCACAATGTTAGCTTTTTTCCAGTCTTTTGGAACTTCCCTAGTGCTCCAACACTTATTGAAAATCAGCATTAATGGCCCATCAAGCTCCTCAGCCAGTTCTTTTAAAATTCTTGGATGCAAGCCATCAGGACCTGCTGAAATGAAAGTTAAAAATGTCTAACTTTAGTAGCTTCTGTTTAAGATCCTCCAGAGATACTAGTGGAGTAGAAAAAGTGTTATCTTCTGTCTTTTCTCTGCCACAAGTCAAATGAGCATTCAGATGTTCCTCATTTGCCAGTGTGTAATTTCCAAAATACATCCCACCAGCTCTTGAAAATGGTAAAAGATGCTAATGCTTTGCAAGCCTTTGCCACAAACCAAAGGTGATGTTTTGAAGCCTCTAGCCTCACTGGTTTTGAGCTATGAAATGACAAAACCTGTCAGGAGAATTTGAAAATCTTGGAAAATGCCTCTTGTTCCAACCTCTGGAATTGGCTGGGCCAATTCATCTCTGATTTGGTCAAAAACCTCTCTTCTGCCCAACTCACCTCACAAACTATTCTGGAATCAGGAGCAGAAAGGAGTAAAAAAAATCCAGGTACTATCTTTCTGTATTATCATCTTGTAGAAAACCTTACAGAAATATTTGCATGTGCAAAATGCTTGGCACAAATGAAGGCTTTAAAATGTATGCCTGTGAGAAAAAAGTCTTACAGTTCATATTTTTCCTTCTGAAGACCAATTCTCCTCAAACCACATCAATTTCAAAGAATTTTAGCAGAGTCAGAAAACCGATCCTATAATGTGTACGTATAATCCATTTAAATACGCTTAAAAAGAGCAAATAACGTTTAACATTTCACAGGCATAGTGACTGGATACGAGGTGATTTGATGTTAGGTAGTAAAATGTGTGTCTACATCTTGGAACAAATTGCTAGATAATAGGCTTGTTTGATTATGTTCCATGCCACTGAACCACATAAAATAACATTTCTTGTTTTTTAGCAGCAAGCATGAGTGGGAGTACTCTAGCCGACTTCTGTAGTGTCTCACAGGAACACACGCCTTGTCATGTTTCATTGCTTAACTGATACTGAAAATTGAACTAAGGCACAACTAAATCACTGACTCCATTTAGTATCTGTCAGGCTGCTTCACCACAAAGGCTGTGTCCTTATTCCTGTTTCAGACTCTTCTCATTTCCCAAAGGATGTAGTCTAATAAGATGATCAAGTCCCCCCCCTCGTCCCCCTCCCCCCACCCGGTGAGTACCAGGAAAGAGAGCATAGTAAATATGTACTATTTTGCAAACCTAAGTGATCTGAACAATATTTATGGTACCTTGCCTTGGCAGCACAAAAGCATTTACTATACCCTCTTTCTAGGTTAGCTTTAATGTCACAGTTCAGGAACTTTGTCCCTCTACCTTGTCTGAATTCTGCAGAATGTTTAGTAGTTTTTGTACAAACATATTTTTGCAAAAAAGATGACAGAATCTCAAATGCTATGGGTGAGATCCCACTAGAGAGAGTTAATCTCTACCTATTAGACAGATTAGGAGCTGGTCCTGCAGGGAGAACCCTACATTTAAGCCATGCTCAAAATGAAGCTTAGATTGAGATTTAAATAACAATAAATGTAAACCCTAGGAAGAGGATGAGTTTTTGATGAAAGAATGGCATGCATGCCTAACGTGCAGTCAAACAGATCTCTTTACAGATATTAAACCAAGTCATCCCATCCTACATGAGATCGCCACTTTAAAACACCCAGAGTAAATTGAAGTTAATACCTGCTGTATCTCACTCTCTATAAATGAGGCCTGATTCCTTTCTTCCTTATGCAGTTATAAATAGTGTCATATTTGATAGCAACCCTGAAGACAGAGTGACATAAGTGATGAATTTGGCTCAAGTAACAGGTACCTTAGAAATGTATGTAGTAAAATACTACTAATAATATAATAAATACTTGTATGATGTAAAAGTCATATTTTGCCCATCCTTAGGCTGCATGAACTGCTCAGTTTTGGAGCTGTCATGAGAATGAATTCATGAGATCTCTATCACATCTTTTTTGCCACAGCATCTCTGTAATATTTGTACACCTGGTATATTTTGCCCTGTCCAATCTTATAAACAAACGAAGAGCCTTTTGTTCGCAATGTCTTAATTCCAACAGCCAAATCAGACAAGTCATAAACAAAAGCCCTGTGCTATCTATCTCTGATTTTTCTTCAATTTTCTATTCTTCTGTGTCTTAAAGAGTCTCTTGACTTGCGTAAAAATTATCAAGGTGATTTATTAATAGTTAATTGTCTTGCTTTACCTCCCGTGTTTCTTTTTAGGTTGAAAGGAAATGGCAGCCAGGTGTATGCAAGACGAATCAAAGATTTGTGGGAACTACATAGCAAATATGACATCGTTGTCAACTGTTCAGGCATTGGATCCAGAGAACTCATGGGTGACTTGGAGATATACCCTGTCAGAGGTCAAGTACTCAAGGTCAATGCTCCTTGGGTGAATCACTTCATCCGGGATGGGGATGGCTTAACCTATATCTATCCAGGAATACACAATGTAACATTAGGTGGGACAAGGCAGAAGGATAACTGGAGCTTGTCCCCAGATCCTAGAAGTAGCAAAGACATATTTGACAGATGTTGTGCTCTTGAACCCTCACTTCAAAGAGCCCAGGACATAAAGGAGAGGGTGGGTGTGAGACCATCCAGGTTAGCTGTGAGACTGCAGAAAGAGATACTAGTCCATGATGGGAAAAAACTGCCCGTGGTCCACAACTATGGACATGGTTCGGGTGGCTTTTCAGTGCACAGGGGCACTGCCAAAGAGGCTGCTCGACTGGTGGGAGAATGCATTGCTGCTCTGGAAGGCGCCTCTTCAAAGGCAAAGTTATAATCACTGGGGCCTCCTTTTCAGTTATTGGTAGGCTATAATAAATCTACTAGTAATACCTTTGGAATGTTATTCTATAAGCTGCATGCCACATTCTGAACTGCAGCCAAGTGCTTGTTTTGTGAAAAGTGTTTGCCCACAGGTGAGAGGGTGTTTTTGTCTTTCACCATTTTTCTGTGTCAGTTCACTGGAGAGCATAATGATTGTCTGGTTTCACCCACATAGCCGTTGTTGGGGCATTTGATGCACTGGTTGATGTACAACACATATAAGAACCAAGGATCTTGAAAGGTGTGCTGTGGGAGGTATAGATTCGATAGAGACACTAGTTTTATGTCTGTTTACAACCATCTGTAACCCCAAAAATCCTCCTTTGTCCCATGACTGTAGAGGTGTTAATGGGCCATTTCATTTTGAATGGTCCCTTGCAACATGCATGAACTGCTGTGCTTAACAATCTGTTCCACCTTGTGACACTCTGATTACCTTTTACAGACCTGAAGAAAACCTCTATGTAGCTTGAAAGCTTGTCTCTGTGTCTTCCACCAACAGAAGTTGGTCCAATAAAAGATTATCTTCTCACACACCTTGTCTCTCTCATATCCTGGGACCAACAGGGCTATAACAACACTGGAAAACAACAATGGGTGATTTCATATGGTCAGCTGAAAGGTACCTTCTCTCTCATAGATCATATCCAGAGGTTGGCCAAAGCACAACGACCCTTCACTACGCCATGTACATGATGACAAAGCACCTACTGATAAATTTGCTGTTCCAAACTCTCTTCCTTTTCACTGTCTTCTCTATTCACTTTCTTTTATTGCAAAACATCCTTTCTTTTACCAGCATATTACTGCAGTCTGTGATAGTCACTGCAGTTGGATTCAGACATGCAGGTACCCAGCATGAGCAGCACAGAAAATCCCTAAGGGAGAAATATTTTACAGAAAATCCTATAGCTGTGATTACTTCTATGTAATATACCTAGGGTTAATATTATGCCCATCACTGGGTAGCTGGCACTATGTTAAGTGACAGGGTTTCTGTACTGTAAACAGCAGAAGGACACTGTACATCAGCAGGCTCTAGATTTTGATATTGGAAATAAAACAATGTTCAGTGGGTTTGAATTACATTTGCAAATGGCTGTCTCCATTTCCATGCATCCGATGAAGTGAGCTGTAGCTCATGAAAGCTTATGATCTAATACATTTGTTAGTCTCTAAGGTGCCACAAGTACTCCTTTTCTTTTTATGGATACAGACTAACACAGCTGCTACTCTGAAACCTGTTTCCTCTTTGGGGCTGAAACCTGCATGCACAAAAATGTTCTCATGAAAAGTGCCAGATTGACAAGCCTAAGCCTAGATAGTAAAGTCCTCTCTTTACCTTTATAGAACACTTCAGCACGGGCAGCAAGCAGTACAGTGGACTCAGCATCGCTTTAAATCTGTGAAGTAAGATTAGATAACTTTCTAATTATGATATGCTTGAATCCAGCTTGTGGGCGAAATTCCACAGTCTGTGTGTACAGGGATTCAGGCTAGATGGCTGTGGTGGTCCCTTTATAGAATCACGTGGAACTTTCCAGATTTTCTGAGGATTACATTTTCCTTGAACCTCCTAGAATGTTGTCAGCCATGCCCACACAGGTATATAAGGGGTGGGGAATCACCAGTCTGTCAATGAGATATAAGAACAAACTGAAGTGAGAGCCATAGGTGCCAACTCCGTAGGTGTTCCGGTGCTGAAGCAACCACGGGAAAAAAATGGTGGGTGCTCAGCACCCAACACCAGCCCCCCTATCAGCTCCTCCCACTCCCTCGCAGCACCTCCCGCCTGCTGGTGGCCCCACGGATCAGTGCCTCCCCCTTCCTCCACGCATCTCCTGTGTTCCGCAGATCAGTTGTTTAACAGTGTGCAGGAGGCGCTGGGGGCCGAAAGAGGGGAGAGGGGTTGGGAAGAGGCAAGGCACGAGTGGGGGTTTGAGGGAAGGGTGGTATGGGGGCGGGGTCTGGGGCAGGGCAGGGGCGGCAAGAACGGGTGGGGACGGGAAGAGGCATGGCAGGGGTGTGGGCTTGGGTGAAGTGGAGTGGGGGCAGAGTCTGGGATGGAGCGTGGGTCGAGCACCCCCCGGGGACGCAGGAACTGGGTGCCTATGATGAAAGCTGTGATATTGTGAATCTTGTTTTATTGTGTAATTGTGAAAGTGTACTTGTGTTTTAAGACTTGAAGAGTGTAAGTAGTGACTAATAAAAGACATATTTAATGAGACACCAGAAATATCTATCAAACCCCTATCAACATAACAACATAAAAGAAATACTGTTACTTCTTTTGCTATGTATCAGAGGGGTAGACGTGTTAGTCTGTACCCACAAAAACAATGAGGAGTCCAGTGGCCCCTTAAAGACTAACAGATTTATTTGGGCATAAGTAAAAAATCCCACTTCTTCAGATGCATAGAATGAAAATTACTTATGGATACAGGCATAAATATATTGGCACATGAAGAGAAGGGAGTTACCTTACAAGTGGAGAACCAGTGTTGACAAGGCCAATTCAATCAGGGTGGATGTGGTCCACTCCCAATAACTGATGAGGAGGTATCAATACCAAGAGAGGGGAAATTGCTTTTGTAGTGACCCAGCCACTCCCAGTCCCTATTCAAGCCCAAATTAATAGTGTTAAGTTTGCAAATGAATTGTAGCTCTGCAGTTTCTCTTTGAAGTCTGATTTTGAAGTTTTTTTGTTGAAGGATGGCTACTTTTAAATCTGCTATTGAATGTCCAGGGAGATTGAAGTGTTCTCCTATTGGCTTTTGTATGTTACCATTCCTGATGTCTGATTTGTGTCCATTTATTCTTTTATGTAGAGACTGTCCAGTTTGGCCAATGTACATGGCAGACGGGCATTGCTGGCACATGATGGCATAGATCAAATTAGTAGATGTGTAGGTGAATGAGCCCCTGATGGTGTGGCTGATGTTGTTGGGTCCTCTGATGGTGTCGCTAGAGTAGATATGGGGACGGAGTAGAAAACGGGCTTTGTTACAGGGATTGGTTCCTGGGTTAGTGTTTCTGTTGTGTAGTTGCTGATGAGTATTTGCTTTAGGTTGGGGGGCTGTCTGTAAGCGAGGACTGGCCTGCCTCCCAAGTTCTGTGAGAGTGAGGGATCATTTTCCAGGATGGGTTGTAGATCGTTGATGATGTGCTGGAGAGGTTTTAGCTGGGGGCTGTACATGACAGCCAGTGGTGTTCTGTTATTTTCCTTGTTGGGCCTGTCCTGTAGTAGGTGACTTCTGGGTACCTACCTCGCTCTGTCAATCTATTTCCTCACTTCCCCAGGTGGGTATTGTAGTTTTCAGAATGCTTGATAAAGATCTTGTAGGTGTCTGCCTCTGTCTGAGGGATTGGAGCAAATGCGGTTAGGGCTTGGCTGTAGACAATGGATTGTGTGATGTGTCCTGGATGGAAGCTGGAGGCATGTAGGTAAGTAGAACGGTCAGTTGGTTTCTGGTATAGGGTGATGTTTATGTGACCATCACTTATTTGCACTGTAGTGTCCAAGAAGTGGATCTCTTGTGTGGACTCATCCAGGCTGAGGTTGATGGTGGGATGGAAATTGTTGAAATCCAGGTGGAATTCTTCAAGGGCCTCCTTCCCGTGGGTCCATATGATGAAGATGTTATCAATGTAACGTAAGTAGAGGAGGGGTGCTAGGGGACGAGAGCTGAGGAAGCATTGTTCTAAGTCAGCCATAAAAATGTTGGCATACTGTGGGACCAGGCGGGTACCCATAGCAGTGCCGCTGATTTGAAGATATAAGTTGTCCCCAAATCTGAAAGGGTTATGGGTAAGGACAACGTCACGAAGCTCAGCCACCAGGTGTGCCATGGCCTCATCAGGGATACTGTTCCTGACAGCTTGTAGTCCATCCTCATGTGGAATATTGGTGTAAAGAGTTTCTACATCCATGGTGGCCAGGATGGTGTTTTCAGGAAGATCACCAATGCACTGTAGTTTCCTCAGGAAGTTGGTGGTGTTTCAAAGATAGCTAGGAGTGCTGGTAGCATTGGGTCTGAGGAGAGAGTCCAAATAGCGAGATAATCCTGCTGTAAGAGTGTCAATGCCTGAGATGATGGGGCATCCAGGATTTCCAGGTTTATGGATCTTGGGTAGCAGATAGATCTACGTGTGTGTCTGTGTAGATTTGTTCTGGTGCTATAGCAGGGAGTTTCTTGAGAAGATGGTGTAGTTTCTTTTGGTACTCCTCAGTGGGATCGGAGGATAGTGACCTGTAGAATGTGGTGTTGGGGAGTTGCCTGGCAGCCTCCTGTTCATAATCCAACCTGTTCATGATGACTACAGCACCTCCTTTGTCAGATCCTTTGATTAAAATGTCAGAGTTGTTTCTGAGGCTGTGGATGGCATTGCGTTCTGTATGGCTGAGGTTATGGGGCAAGTGATGCTATTTGTTCACAATTGCAGCCTGTGCACGTCGGCTGAAGCACTCTGTGTAGAAGTCCAGTCTGTCATTTCAACCATCAGGAGGAGTCCACGCAGAATTCTTCTTCTTGAAGTGTTGGTAGGAGGGTTCCTGTGGGTCAGTACACCGTTCAGTGGTGTGTTGAAAATATTTCTTGAGTCGGAGATGGTGAAAGTAGGTTTCCAGATCACCGAAGAACTGTATTATGTGTGGGGGGGTGGGAGGGCAGAAAAAGAGTCCCCAAGATAGGACAGACACTTCTGCTGGGCTAAGTGTGTGGTTGGATAGACTAACATTATTGTTGGGTGAGCTAAGGGTACCACTGTTGTAGCCCCCTCTGACTATGCTATGCTTAACACATAATGTTTGATGACTTTCTAAGACTGCGGAACATAAACTATTGTGCTCCCTAATACTGTCTGCTTTCCCCTATAGAAAATAAAAGATGCCCCCGAAGAAGCCTTCAGGAGCTCAGTATAGGAAGCAAAAAGCTTAGTTGGAATCTAGTTTGCAGCAAGGGGCAAATTTGATGGAAAAATACCTGAAACAGAACAACAGAGACAGGGCTTTAGGCAGTAGCCATCATCCCAGAAGAAATCGGAGGAGCGAAGTGCAAATGATGGAAGTCCTATTAGTAAGGAATTAGCAGCTTCAGTTCCCAGGGCAAAGGTGAGAAAAGCAACCTTTTGAAATTAAAGGACATTGTAAGGCTGTCACCTACTGTAACGCTATTTAATACTGGTCCACCCAATGTTAGTGCACAGTTCAATTTCTTGATGTTAGTGCATTTCAGTTGTTCTTAAATTAAATAGTTTCTGTAAGCTTAGAGGAAACAATTTTTTAAAATTTTGTTATATATGGCATGAATAAATACAGATTTACAGATCTTAGCATGCAAAATATATCGTTTTATATGGCAGGGTTAAATCATGCATGCAAATCATGCATCTAAGTTGTGAAATGGGCTACAAATGCAATAAAAATATTGTATTCAAAAGTTTAACAATGGAGGGGAAGGCGCTGAAGATGCTCCTCACCTGGGGTCACCATTTGCAGAGATCAGGAAGGAATCCCCATCCTGAATCACCCCTGATTCACAACTGGTCACATGTATTCTGTGTTTGGCTTTTTTTTCTTCATTCCTCTGTAGCATCAGGGATTGGCCACAGCTGGAGATGGGACACCAGATAGGGTGAACCAATGCTTTGAGGTGGTACAGAGAATCATCTTTCTTAGATGCCTGGCTGGTGTGTCTTGCTCCCATGTTCACAGTCAAATGATCACCAGATTTGGGGTCAGGAAGGAATTTCCCACAGATCTGATTGGTGGGGACATTGGTGATTTTCACCTTCATCTACAGCACTGGGCATAGTTCACCTACTGGGATTATCTGGGCGTACCTCATCTAATCAATTCCCTGCCATTGCTGGGCCTCGGGCACTGGTGGCACCTTGGGCTTTTGTGTTGTTTGCCTGTGGCACACAACAGTTTAGTCTCCTGAGGACTGAAATGCTTGAGTCTGACTAAAGTCAAGGGGCTCAATACATGGGTAACTGGGTGAAATTTAATGGCCTGTGATATAAAGGAGATCAGACTAGATACGCTAATGGTCCCTTTTAGCCTTAAGAACTATAGCCCAGATCCTCAAAGATATTTTAGGCACCTAAAGCCCATGGATGAGGTGAGCCTCAAAGCTGCTTTCACTTATGCTTGGCTGCCTATGGATCCATGAGCCATACGGCATCAGCTGGGCAACACTGGGGCATATTGCTGCCATAGTCACATCTGTTTTTCCCTGGGCACACCTTTCTGCCAGTGCCCAGTAGGTGGGATGGCGTAGGAACCACTTATAAAAGGTATATGCCACTTGGCCCTGGTCTACACTAGGACTTTAGGTCGAATTTAGCAGCGTTAAATCGATTTAAACCTGCACCCGTCCACACAATGAAGCCCTTTATTTCGACTTAAAGGGCTCTTAAAATCGATTTCCTTACTCCACCCCTGACAAGTGGATTAGCGCTTAAATCGACGTTGCCGGCTCGAATTTGGGGTACTGTGGACACAATTCGATGGTATTGGCCTCCGGGAGCTATCCCAGAGTGCTCCATTATGACCGCTCTGGACAGCACTCTCAACTCAGATGCACTGGCCAGGTAGACAGGAAAAGAACCGCGAACTTTTGAATCTCATTTCCTGTTTGGCCAGCGTGGCAAGCTGCAGGTGACCATGCAGAGCTCATCAGCACAGGTGACCATGATGGAGTCCCAGAATCGCAAAAGAGCTCCAGCATGGACCGAACGGGAGGTACGGGATCTGATCGCTGTTTGGGGAGAGGAATCCGTGCTATCAGAACTCCGTTCCAGTTTTCGAAATGCCAAAACCTTTCTGAAAATCTCCCAGGGCATGAAGGACAGAGGCCATAACAGGGACCCGAAGCAGTGCCGCGTGAAACTGAAGGAGCTGAGGCAAGCCTACCAGAAAACCAGAGAGGCGAACAGCCGCTCTGGGTCAGAGCCCCAAACATGCCGCTTCTATGATGAGCTGCATGCCATTTTAGGGGGTTCAGCCACCAGTACCCCAGCCGTGTTGTTTGACTCCTTCAATGGAGATGGAGGCAATACGGAAGTAGGTTTTGGGGACGAAGAAGATGATGAGGAGGAGGTTGTAGATAGCTCACAGCAAGCAAGCGGAGAAACCGGTTTTCCCGACAGCCAGGAACTGTTTCTCACCCTAGACCTGGAGCCAGTACCCCCCGAACCCACCCAAGGCTGCCTCCTGGACTCAGCAGGCGGAGAAGGGACCTCTGGTGAGTGTACCTTTTAAAATGCTATACATGGTTTAAAAGCAAGCATGTGAAAGGATTACTTTGCCCTGGCATTTGCGGTTCTGCCTTTGCAAAAGGTTTCTGGGGAGGGCAGCCTTATTTCGTCCTTCATGGTAGGACACTTTACCACTCCAGGCCAGTAACACGTACTCGGGAATCACTGTAGAAAAAGCATTGCAGTGTATGTTTGCTGGCATTCAACCAAAATCTGTTCATGCGGTGGGAGGAGGCAAAATGCGACCTTGTAACGAAAGCACATGTGCTATGTATGTAATGTTAACAGCAAGGTTTACCCTGAAAGAGTGTAGCGACTGTTTTATAAAATGTGTCTTTTTAAATACCGCTGTCCCTTTTTTTTTCTCCACCAGCTGCATGTGTTTCAAGGATCACAGGATCTTCTCCTTCCCAGAGGCTAGTGAAGCTTAGAAAGAAAAAAAAACGCACTCGCGATGAAATGTTCTCCGAGCTCATGCTGTCCTCCCACACTGACAGAGCACAGACGAATGCGTGGAGGCAAATAATGTCAGAGTGCAGGAAAGCACAAAATGACCGGGAGGAGAGGTGGAGGGCTGAAGAGAGTAAGTGGCGGGCTGAAGAGAGTAAGTGGCGGGCTGAAGTAGGGCTGAAGCTCAAAGGTGGCGGCAGCGTGATGAGAGGAGGCAGGATTCAATGCTGCGGCTGCTGCAGGACCAAACCAGTATGCTCCAGTGTATGGTTGAGCTGCAGCAAAGGCAGCTGGAGCACAGACTGCCACTGCAGCCCCTCTGTAACCAACCACCCTCCTCCCCAAGTTCCATAGCCTCCACACCCAGACGCCCAAGAACGCGGTGGGGGGGCCTCCGGCCAACCAGCCACTCCACCACAGAGGATTGCCCCAAAAAAAGAAGGCTGTCATTCAATAAATTTTAAAGTTGTAAACTTTTAAAGTGCTGTGCTTAAAGTGCTGTGTGGCATTTTCCTTCCCTCCTCCACCACCCCTCCTGGGATACCTTGGTAGTCATCCCCCTATTTGTGTGATGAATGAATAACGAATGCATGACTGTGAAGCAGCAATGACTTTATTGGCTCTGCAAGCAATGATTAAAGGGAGGAGGGGAGGGTAGTTAGCTTACAGGGAAGTAGAGTGAACCAAGGGGCGGGGGGGTTCATCAAGGAGAAACAAACAGAACTTTCACACCGTAGCCTGGCCAGTCATGAAACTGGTTTTCAAAGCTTCTCTGATACGTACCGCGCCCTCCTGTGCTCTTCTAACCACCCTGGTGTCTGGCTGCGCGTAACCAGCAGCTAGGCGATTTGCCTCAACCTCCCACCCCGCCATAAACGTCTCCCCCTTACTCTCACAGATATTGTGGAGCACACAGCAAGCAGTAATAACAGTGGGAATATTGGTTTCGCTGAGGTCTAAGCGAGTCAGTAAACTGCGCCAGCGCGCCTTTAAACGTCCAAATGCACATTCTACCACCATTCTGCACTTGCTCAGCCTGTAGTTGAACAGCTCCTGACCACTGTCCAGGCTGCCTGTGTATGGCTTCATGAGCCATGGCATTAAGGGGTAGGCTGGGTCCCCAAGGATACATATAGGCATTTCAACATCCCCAACAGTTATTTTCTGGTCTGGGAATAAAGTCCCTTCCTGCAGCTTTTGAAACAGACCAGAGTTCCTGAAGATGCGAGCATCATGCACCTTTCCCGGCCATCCCACGTTGATGTTGGTGAAACGTCCCTTGTGATCCACCAGAGCTTGCAGCACTATCGAAAAGTACCCCTTGCGGTTTATGTACTCGGCGGCTTGGTGCTCCGGTGCCAATATGGGGATATGGGTTCCGTCTATAGCCCCACCACAGTTAGGGAATCCCATTGCAGCAAAGCCATCCACTATGACCTGCACATTTCCCAGGGTCACTACCCTTGATATCAGCAGATCTTTGATTGCATGGGCTACTTGCATCACAGCAGCCCCCACAGTAGATTTGCCCACTCCAAATTGATTCCCAACTGACCGGTAGCTGTCTGGCGTTGCAAGCTTCCACAGGGCTATCGCCACTCGCTTCTCAACTGTGAGGGCTGCTCTCATCTTGGTATTCATGCGCTTCAGGGCAGGGGAAAGCAAGTCACAAAGTTCCATGAAAGTGCCCCTACGCATGCGAAAGTTTCGCAGCCACTGGGAATCGTCCCAGACCTGCAACACTATGCGGTCCCACCAGTCTGTGCTTGTTTCCCGAGCCCAGAAACGGTGTTCCACAGCATGAACCTGCCCCATTAGCACCATGATGCATGCATTGTCAGGGCCCATGCTTTCAGAGAAATCTGTGTCCATGTCCTGATCACTCACGGGACCGCGCTGACGTCGCCTCCTCGCCCGGTATCGCGTTGCCATGTTCTGGTGCTGCATATACTGCTGAATAATGCGTGTGGTGGTTAATGTGCTCCTAATTGCCAAAGTGAGCTGAGCGGGCTCCATGCTTGCCGTGGTATGGCGTCTGCACAGGTAACTCAGGAAAAAAGGCGCGAAATGATTGTCTGCCCTTGCTTTCACGGGGGGGGGGGAGGGAGGGAACGGGGGGCTGACGATATGTACCCAGAACCACCCGCGACAATGTTTTAGCCCCATCAGGCATTGGGATCTCAACCCAGAATTCCAATGGGCAGCGGAGACTGCGGGAACTGTGGGATAGCTACCCACAGTGCAACACTCCGGAAGTCGACGCTTGCCTCGGTACTGTGGAAGCGCTCCGCCGAGTTAATGCACTTAATGCACTTAATGCACAGAGCATTTTCTGTGGGGACACACACACTCGAATATATAAAACCGATTTCTAAAAAACCGACTTCTATAAATTCGACTTAATTTCGTAGTGTAGACATACCCTTTGGAAATTCCCCTGTAGTATAGCAATCCTTGGGGCCAGGTCTGCCAGCTGTATAGTTCTATAAGAGCAAAGTAAAGCGACTGGAACAGAACAGACATGTTCCAGTATGTTGATCCAAGAGTTTATATAGCTGTCAGTTTTTTTCATTTGGTTGTTACTATGGTGATTTATTATCGCTTGCATCAAGAAAGACAGTAAGTACACAGGTGTCCTTCCAATAATGAGAGTCAAAGTTATTCCAGCTATATATCATTGCTCTAAATCTATAAAAGACAAACTTAATAGAATTTTCCAGCTGCAGCCAAAGAGTGTCAAATTAACTAATTACAGATACAGTAGTAATGAGTTCTTTCCAGTTGTACTAAATCTAGTTAACTATTGCCCTTGTTCCTGCAGTTTCCCCAATAAACTCCATCACTATATATTTATTTTATGATTCAGTGAACACACTGCACAATACAGAATTACAATATTGTAAATTAACTCTAACAAAAACAGTTAAAGATTATTTACTGCAGTAAATTACATAGTTTTATATGCATCACTGAGGCTCTGGTTGCTGCATAATCTTACAGTACATTACATTATAGAGCAATATAGGACAAGAAACTGGTACTCATTTCGATCAATCTTGTCTTTTAGCCATTTGCAAACATCTCATTTTTACCTGAGTCCCTTTGACTTTGTTCTTATACACAGTTTTTCAATGTGTCACACCAGCTGCATTGATTGTGCCTTATGGGATAGGTTTTCCCTCTCTCTGCTTCTGAACAAGAACCCGAAGGGTTGTAGGCTCCAGACTCTCCTTTGTTACCTCTACTCAGAGTTTAGATTTCTTGTTTTTCTCCTTAGGCTGGGCTGATAGGAATAATAAAAAAAAAAACCAATCAAAGACCACAAGATTCATAAATAAAACCCTATTACTAATGGAGAGAAGATCAGATTAAAAACAAATCCAGCTGTACCTGGATATGAGCTAATTAAGGAATTTATGCTCACCATTCCATAGTTTAAAGTAGAGCTGAGTTTTATACTTGAAGCAAAGATTCAAATATTTAGTTATGTATGAAGAATACAGGATATCCTCCCCAAAATTATAACAAGGGCTCTTTGGGTACAGAATGATTTTTCTGAGAATTTTACAAGTAAATCTGTTAATCAGTTTATGAGTTAAAATTAGTTTTGAAATAGCTTATTAAAAAATGTTAGTACCCAAATGATTTTTTTGTCCAGAATGATCACAGTAACAAAACAACATAGCCTCTTTAAACTTCTCATATAATTAAAACTCACTGAAACTTTGTGCATAGACTAATTTTAAAGATTTTTTGACATTTAAAGGTTATTTTTGCTGTTATTCTTCATCACTGAAAGTTTCAGCATGACCTGGCAAATAATTTATTCTACAGAAAATTCCCTGAAGAATTGCCCTATCTCAAAATGGCTGATATATCCCTTCCCATTGTTCTCAATGGAACTGAAGCCACAGCTGCCCTTAGAAAAGGTCCCCTCTTACTGTTCCAAAAATGAGTGATATCAAACTGTGTTAAGCTCAGATGTTGCCCCCTGACAGCATAGAGACAAGGAAATTCCCAGATAAAACCCATGAGGAAACAAACTGAAAAAAACTTGATGTGTTTTGAAATATAAGTTTAACTTAATCTGGAACTAGAAACACTACTATGCCCCGAAGAAGTGGGTTTTTTTTAACCCACGAAAGCTTATGCCCAAATAAATCTGTTAGTCTTTAAGGTGCCACCGGACTCCTCGTTGTTTTTGTTACTATGCCCTAAACATAATTGCATGCTGCCACCACACGATGGTGTTATGGCCCTAAATGTGAATTCCTATATGAAAAGACAGGGTCTGTTCTTAGAAGCTGACCAAAACAAAAAGAGAGACCTGTGACTGAAGCCATAAGAATGGTCATACTGGGTCAGACCAGTGGTCCATCTAGCCCAGTATTCTGTCTTCTGACAGTGACCAATGCCAGATGCTTCAGAGGGAATGAACATAACAGGGCATTCATCAAGTGATCTATCCCCATCATCCACTCCCTGCTTTTGGAAGTCACAGGCTAGGGACACCAAAAGCATGGATTGCATCCCTGACCATCTTGGACCTATCTTCCATGAATTTATCTAATTTTTTATCCCCCATGCCCCCATTATAGTTTTGGCCTTCACAGCATCCCCTGACAATGAGTTCCTAATGTTTACCGTGTGTTGTATGAAGAAGTACTTCCTTATGTTTGTTTTAAACCTGCTGCTTATTAATTTCATTGGGTGACCCCTGCTTCGTATGTTATGTGAAGGAGTAAATAACACTGCTTTATTCACTTGCTCCACACCATTCATGATTTTATACACCTCTATCATATATACCCCCTTAATTGTCTCTTTTCCAAGCTGAAAAATCCCAGTCGTATAAATCGTTCCTCGAATAGAAGCTGTTCCATTCCCTTAGTCATTTTTGTTGCCCTTGTCTGTACCTTTTCCAATTCTAATATATCTTTTTTTAGATGGGGTGACCAGAACTGCACACTTTATTCAAGGTGTGAGTGTACCATGGAAGTCCAGGAGAGGGGACCTGGAACCCAGAAAGGACATTGACTGAATCCCAAAGAACACTGAAGAGTAGTGAGGAAACTGAGGCAGGGAATTGCATACAAGCGTTGTGATGTGTTCCCTGGGGTGCAACCTGGAACTGGGGTACCACTGAGCCCTGTGTCTCACCAGTCTGGGCTCCCTCTCACACCGTGATGCTGTGAAAAGCTACAAACTTCTGGCAAAAAGAATAGGAGTACTTGTGGTACCTTAGAGACTAACAAATTTATTGGAGCATAAGCTTTCGTGGGCTACAGTCCACTTCATCGGATGCATAGAATGGAACATATAGTAAGAAGATATATATATACACTGTGACAAAGTTCCTCCTCTACCTTGGTGGGTCTTGTGCTTATTGGCAGATTTGCTCGCCTTGGAGCTTCACGGCAGCCCTCAGTTTGGCCGTTTTTGTGAACCCACAGTCCAGGTCGATGACTCCTGAGTCTGACCAGGAGTTGGGAGATTTGGGGGGAACCTGGGCCCACCCTCTACTCTGGATTCCAGCCCAGGGCCCTATGGAATGCAGCTGTCTAGAGTGCCTCCTAGAACAGCTGTGTGACAGCTACAACTCCCTGGGCTACTTCCTCATGGCCTCCTCCCAACACCTTCTTTATCCTCACCATAGGAACTTCCTCCTGATGTCTGATAATGCTTGTACTCCTTAGTCCTCCAACAGTATGTGTTCTCACTCTCAGCTCCTAGCGCCTCTTGCTCCCAGCTCCTTGCACACACACCACAAACAGAAGTGAGCTCCTTTTTAAACCCAGGTGTCCCGATTAGCCTGCCTTAATTGATTCTAGCAGCTTCTTGATTGGCTGCAGGTGTTTTAATCAGCCTGTCGTCTTAATTGTTTCCAGAAGGTTCCTGATTGTTCTGGAACAATTCCCTGTTACCTTACCCAGGGAAAAGGGACCTAGTTAACCTGGAGCTAATATATCTGCCTTCTATTACTCTCCTGTAGCCATCTGGCCTGACCCTGTCACAATACATACAGAGCAGGTGGAAGTTGCCATACAAACTGTAAGAGGCTAATTAATTAAGATGAGCGATTATCAGCAGGAGAAAAAAAACCCTTTTGTAGTGATAATCAAGATGGCCCATTTAGACAGTTGACAAGAAGGTATGAGGGTACTTAACATGGGGAAATAGATTCAATATGTGTAATGACCCAGCCACCCCTTGTCTCTGTTCAAACCCAAGTTAATGGTATCTAGTTTGCATATTAATTCAAGCTCAGCAGTTTCTCGTTGGAGTCTGTTTTTGAAGCTTTTCTGTTGCAAAATTGCCACCTTTAAGTCTTTTACTGAGTGGCCAGAGAGGTTGAAGTGTTCTCCTACGGGTTTTTTAATGTTATGATTCCTGATGTCAGATTTGTGTCCATTTATTCTTTTGCATAATGACTGTCCGGTTTGGCCAAAAGAGAGGCCAAAGGGAGGCCTCCAGCCATAGAGAGGCTCCAGCCAATTCCCTCTGGCTCCCCAGCCTTGCACCCCAGAGCTGTACCATTTTGCCCTGGTCAGAAGCCTGACCAGTGTAAGTTTATTACCCAGTCTGCCACTTCTACAAAGGAGAATGGACATGCACCAGCCCTGGCAACCTGAGCAGATTTCCCAAGCACTCCAAGCAAAACACACTGTTTTAGGTAAAATATAAAACAGATTATTAACTACAGAAAGATAGATTTTAAGTGATTATAAGTAATAAGCATACTGATCAAAGTTGGTTACCTAGACAGGATTTGAATCAAGCAGCATCTGACCATCATGGTATCCTTCCTTACTACATAGGCTGGGATTCTCCTTTCCAGTCTGGGACCACCCCCCCCAGTTCAAAGTCTTTGTCCTCCAGACATGTTTCCAGGTATTGAGTTGTGGAGTGAGGCCAAGTGATGATGTCACTTCTCCTCTTTTATAGCTTCTTACAGCTTGCTGGAAAGATCCTTTGCTATGACATGGCTCAAGCAGTCTCCATTGTCTACATGTCTATCTCTGAGAAGTCTCCATTGTATACAGTTCCTGGGATAGTCCTTGTGAGTGAGTATTCCCTTTAATGGGCCATTAGCATGTCTGGCTCCTCCACAGTTGCATCTGAAAGATTGCGTGTTCCCAACCTCACAACATATTTCAGTAACACATACATAGCAAAACTTCATAACTCAACATACCGTGATAGCACATACAATACAACAGGATATTAATGTTCAACAGAGCAAGACTTTTAAAATGAAACCTCACAAGGCATACTTTGTACAAAACATGTCATAATTATATGACAGTGGTGAATATTGGGATTCCAGGATGCTGCTTTCAGGGACAGAGTGCCACAGGTATTCATTGTTTTGCTTGGATCTGTATTTTTCTTGTGCTGTCTAAAGTGAAGAGTGATTGATTTAGAAATCCCTGTGGAAAGTCTGTGTCTATTTGCTTCAACTGTCACGTGTCTCTGATGGGATAAATTCTAAACCAGAGATGTGGAGGTTTTGGGGAGGGTGTGCTTAAGCAATTAAGTTGTCTTGTGGGGGTTCAGCACTGATCTTGGGGCCTATGGCAGCGGGACTATGGGGGTCCTACTCAGGGCCATCCTTACCCATACGCAAAGTACGCAGCTATGTAGGGCACCAGGAAATTTGGGGCACCACATTTCCTGGTGCCCTGAGCAGCTGTGTGCTGCTCTAGCCCCTGCTCCACCCCAGCCCCACTCCCACTCCCCTGAGGAGTGCAGCAGGGCTGGACCTGCACTCACCAGCAGCGGGAATTGCAGTGACCTGGCCCCAGCCATGCCACCGGTAAGTGCTGGGGGGTGGCTCCCCCCGTCCCCCAAGCCAGCCCCTCCCTGGAGGCCTGGGGCCTCACACACGCCCCACGCGGCGGGGGGGGGGGAGGGGATGCTGTATAAGGGCCCAGAATAGCTGGGGAAGGCCCTGGTCCTACTTCTGAGAAGGGACGCTAGACAGTGAGTCTACGCCCAGGAAATATGCCTAGAGGCCAAAGAAAGAGTCGGTGCCTTTGAGCCTACCCAGACCAAAAGGAGCTGAAAAACACACAGAGAACAGTGTTTGGATTCAAGCACAGCCACCTCATGAGCATCCAGCAGAGGGAGCATGACCAAGTATATGACAATTTACAAAGACATAATTCATCTCCAGCTCTCCTGTTTTAGGAAGTGGAGTCATTTCTGTGTTGTTTCTGTGCCACAGATAGCCGGAGAATGTTTCCAGTTTCATTCATTGTTGTATGGGATATTGTTTCCCTGAGGAAGGAGATTCATGTTCACCTCAGCCACCCCAGAACCTGCATGGGGCATAATAATAAGCAAGAATTTCCCCTGCCAAACCTGAAATTGGCGTCCGATGGCAGTGGCTGAGCCTCCCCTAGCTTAATATACCCACCGCCCATGGTTCACCTCCTATCCACTTGTCTGCAGAATGGCTTTCCAACCTGCTATTTGCTTCTCCCCTTTCATCTTGCCTATGCCTGTTTACAAATACAGTTCATTTGTTAACTTTCTAGTCTCTGCCTAAAATAGGATCCTTTCTCCCATGTCTTTCTCTTGCCTGTCTGAATTCCTTGTGAATGCTAATTAGCTTCAGCACCGACCTGGCTTCAGCATATTACCTGAAGGAATTTATCATTATGTCTCTCTGGACACAAGTTAAAGAGACCATAGGATTATAGAAATGTAGGACTGGAAGGGACCTCAGCAGGCCATCTCTCCCAGTCCCCTGCCCTGAGGAAGGACTAAGTATTAGCCTTGAATATGTCCACCTTATCCATACTTTGTAATCTATATCAAATATAAATTCCTGGCAGATGGTGTCCAATCTGTCACACTCATAATGTTCTTCAAAGGCATAATTATGGAATAAAAAAGGAACAATTATATTTGAGACATTTGTATCAATCTTTATAATTACAAGCAGCAGATGGCCTGTATGTCTGATTTTATAACCTGGGCAAAAAGTAATCAACTGGGCTTTTTTATTTACAAAAACAAAAGCAATAAAGATATATTGTCTCACTGTAATCTCCTGCCTGCAGTTTAGTAAATTTCTCAAATTTCTGACAAGTATGTGGAAATTAAGCGTTCAACCATGCAATATATCTTAGTTGAACACTATTGCATATGGAATAATCAGAAGTCTAAGAAATAGAATTAATATAATTAAAGAGACTAGCCTAAATGTTTTGGGATGATTTCACACAGGATATAACATTTTTCTACAGTGATACCTCAATTAAACACTGTCAAAGGCTAATTATTTCTTTTGCACCGGCACATTTCTCATGTTCCACCAGAGGGAGCAGTTGGATTGATCCGGTCCTGAAAGCCAAGAACTCCAGCACAAGAAAAAAAATACGTGGAGCTGAGTGGTGAGCATCCATGGAAACGTGGGCAGTTTCCCATGCCACAGGGCTCTTACGTATCTAAAAAGCACAGATGGTTTGGCAGGTTTGAGTGCTGTAGTTAAGTTTAAGAAATGACAGCATTCAGTGACTACTGTACCAAGTTCTGGAAACCTCTTTCAAACTTTCTGAGAAAATGGGGCTTGCGAGAGAAGAGATGTACAAAAATACGATTATAGGGTCACTCATAGCTGCACTGTCCTAGGAAGAGACTGGGAAGAAATTGTGTCTTGGAGATACATATTCCTCCCTTGCTTTCCCACTTGTTCCTGTTGTGGGGAAAGTACTTTGCTACAGCTCACTACAGGGTACAGCATACTATACCTGCCCTCCCACTAGTGCCCAGTTAATTCTCCTGATTGAAGGGCTCCACATCTACCCCACCCGTTTGCTTAAAGTGGGGCATAACAACCCCAAAGACCGTATTCTCGCTCCCACGTAGCCTGCCGATGGTGTGAGGTTTTATGACCCTAATTCCCTGGACTGGTTGCCAAGTGGCTTGTACATACTGAACCTAAGCCTGGTCTACACCTGTAACTTCGGCTGAGCTAGCTATGTCACTCAAGGGTGTGAAAAAATTCACACTCCTGAGTGACATCGTAAAGCTGATCTAAACGCCGGTGTAGACGCTGCTCGGTCAATGAAACAATTCTTCAGTTTACCTATACCTGGTTACTGCCTCTCATGGGGGGTAGATTAATTACAGCAATGGAAAAACCTCTTCCATCACTGTAGGAATTGCCTGCACAAGGGTGCGACAACAGCACAGCTGCAGAGCCATAGATCTGCCACTGTAGCATCGACAGTCTATACAAGCCTTCAGAGGCTTAGTTAATCACGATCAATATTTTTAGGGCTGGCTAAAAAGGGTCGCTTTTTTTAACCTCTTCTTTGGTAAGAAATTTCCAAAAATGTTTGTTTTTTTCATCAAAAACAAAACTAAAAACTTTTGGTCTAAATTTTGCCACTGAAGGAAGGTACAAAAAGAGAGAGAAAGGTAACAAAACTAATAGTTTTGAATTAAACATACATTTTGCCATGAAAATTATCATTTTGTTTGAAAAGGCCTTTTCCATTAAACAATAAAAGTATCAACAGAAAAATTTTGACCAGAGTTCGTATTTTCCAGTGTTACTTCATTCTTTAGGCCTTGATCCTGCAACATTAAGGTCAATGAGAGCTTTGCCATTGGCTTCAATGAGCATAGGATCAAGCCTTTTACACACATTAATTTGTGTCCACCACGCTGTTGTCCATTAACTGTATGTTGTTGGGGGAATATGTTTCCTAAACCTGTAACACGCATCATATTCCATGCTTCTGTCATTGTCACATTTTTGCTATTCTATTTTTAACTACAGCAAACTATTGATTAATTGGCAGAAATCCAAGGCTTAAATTTGAAATTTCCTTAATTTATGAGAGTTTTAGGGGGATATATTTAAAAGTCATCTTTGTCACAGAAATAACAGAAATAACTAAATAGCCTCTCACTTTCTGAAGGACCCTGCATTTTTTGTGGTCTGCTACTGTACAAGCATGCTAGGAAGCCCAAGATAAGTAATACACTCTTTTCACAAAGTTGTACTGCCAGATGTTAATGTTTCTGGAGCACAAAAGAAAAAAAGGGAGTACATCAGTGCTAATGGGATACAAAGAAGGGATTTTGACTCACTCCATTATATTTCCCTCTGTGATGAGAGGTGACTCTTTGAATTAGATAGTTTCAATTTAAGCAAATGGGACTGGCAGGGAAGACTTCCATTTAGATAGGAAAGAGGAGAAAGGCACTTTTGCTTTACTCAAATGATGTAGCACGCACAGTATTTCCAATAGTCAGTATAGCATTTCTGCTATGAGTACAACCTCAGATTTCCAAGTTCCTCTTCACTGTACGTGTGGACTTTTCAGAAGTGTCTTTTCAGTAGGAGCATACATCCAAATGAAACTCAAAGGGACTTGTGCCCCTGAATCACTAATAGATTTTGAAAAAAATTCTTCCCTAAACTCTGTAGGGCAAGGACCATATCTTTCTTCATGTTCTGCACCTGTCCGAGCATTGTTGGCGTTCCAGTAATAATCACAGAATGAATTTCCATGGAGATTTGGAATACGGTAATTGCCTCAAACAGAAGGATATAGCTTTTTTCTAGCATTTAATGGACTTCTCAAGTGAAAAGCAATAAAAAGTATGTGAACAGATGTTTTCACTTTTTTTCCCCCCACTGCTGCATATATTACATAATTATATACTAAAGTGTTCCCATCTGTTTTAATAGCTTATTGCAGGGTGTATTATACGAAGTAAAAGACAGAGAGAACAAAGTCCTCACTTTTTAAAGGCCTTTGGAATTTAGCAATTATTTTTTTCCTTTTCACCCATATTAAGCCTGAGAGATGAATGAGAAGTTATATATAGCAAATATTGCCTCTTCCAGAAAACATCTTGCACTGAAAGGATTCAGCCCCTCACCCATGAGCACCCAGCCTCATCAGCCTGGATTAGCACCTTGCAATTGGACTACAAAAGAAGGACCAAACTGTGATTCTAAGGGTCACTGCTTCCCTATTGCTCCAAGGGAGAAGTAAACTACACCAGCCCTTTCCCTGGTGCAGCTTACTCAACCTTCTGCGCCAGCTCAGCTGCACTGGCTGGCACCTTGCAGGGAGGGGAGCAAAGATGCTGCTTACTTCCTACCCCACCCACCTATACAGGAAAGGTAGCAGCAGCCTGGCAGTGACTGCTTCAATGTGGGTAGCCTGCGCAGGAAAATCAGAGGCTCTTTTCTCCCCCTTCCTCCTCTACATGAGTATACAGCTGGGTTCATGGCTGAGCCCCTGATTACTCTGCTTCCCAAGAGATTGCTGAAGGATTTCTCCATTAGACAATTTTATTTATAACACAGATCTTTCTTTGCCATCTTTCCACAGCAGGGACACAACAGATGTCTGATTAGACTTGAAGAACTCTAGAACAATAATCACTCACTGAAGCAGCAGCTTGCACAGTAGGAAAGAATTTTAGAAGCAATAACAAATATTAGGACATGTGGTTCTTATTTATATATTTTGTTAACTATTGTCAATATCTGTAAAGCACCATTTTCCCCACACCACAGCCTGATCTTCATCAGGTGTAATTCAATCAGAAAAGCTTACTTACTGGAGCGTTTAAAAAGAATTAATTTGACTGGCTTCTGCTTGTGGGATCCAGGACTCGTGGTGAATAGAATCCAGGCTGTGGGGAAAGTGGGCCTTCTATGGAAGATAATGCAGAGGATTGTCAGCTGCGGTAGGGACTTAGGCATTTGTAAGCAGGGTCTGAATGAGGTTACCCCAGAATTCTAGTGATGAACTGGGGGAAAAGACTTCAGGAGCCGACTGTATGTACATAGACACACCTTTTCTTCTTAGGTGTTCAGCAAACAGCTGCTTTGCCAAAGTGATCAATTTTGGCAGGTTTTGGGTTACAATTCACTTCAATATTGAATAAATGTTGGTATCCTTCTTGTATGGGTAAAGGCCAGCAGAACTGTACTTAGCCTGCCCTGATTGGGGGGGGTAGGGGGGTCACTCTAAACTGTACCTCACTTGGTAAGCAGGGGGTAGAGATGCCGAATCCTAGTAAAAGTTAGGAGAGACTTATCTGCCCTAGCTAGTAGTGTGGATTCCACTTTGAGAGTCCTGGAGGGAATCTGACTTTTCTTTCTCCAGGATTTAAAGTTAAAATTGAGTTAACCTCATTATTAAGAGCAGGGTTAAAGGGTAGAACTTCAGAACACAGCATTGCAGAAGTGGTAGCAAGCAGCAGCACTAGTTACAGCAGCAGAGGTAACAGTGCGAGCTGAGTGACAGGAGTGAAGCGGCAGGTAGCAGCCAATGGTGGCAGAGGTAACAGTGGCAGTTGTAGAGGGCAGAGGCAGCAACAAACAAGAACAGAGATAGTAGTAGTAGTAGCGAGCCAGTTGCGGAGACGGTATAAGTAGCAGCAGAGACATTGCTTGACTGTCCCTCTTTTTCAGGAATGGGAGGTGAACTCACATAAACTCACCTCTGAACTCTGGGTCTTCACTAGCTAAAGACAACCAACTGTGTGTGGGGTGCAGCGGAGGGAAAGGAGAGGGGCGTGTTAAAGGAACTTTTGTTCATGGGACTTTCACACCACAAACTGGGAAACTGAGGCAAAGGATATTACCAAATGTACTGTGGGGTGGGTGGTTGCTAATGGTTATTTACTTCTGACTTGTGGGTGTGGTGTTTTCCCAAATTAATGCTGGGTTCTCTTTTCCTTTTAATAAAAGTTTCCTTTGTTAAACACAAACTCAATATTTGAGGGTAGGAAAATATTGCCTCTGAGAGGCACCGCAACTGGTTGTTAATTTTCCCAGATTAGTGGGTGGGGACTTGAGATGGTTCTGTTTTGTATTGTTTAGAGGCAACTCTTATTGTACCTGAACCGGGCTGCTCCTCACACCCGCAGGCAGAAGGGTTACAAATTGCAATGCTGAGAATCACAACAACTAACTTTTAGGCACCTAGAAAATCATGAGACAACACTGTGATCCACAAAGCCTGAGATAGGTGTCTCGATACATTGAAAGGGGAGAGATAGGCCCCCTTTGACTGCAATCCACAAAGCAAGCCCACTAGTCTTAGGTCCCTGCCATACAGTTAGGGTTCCTATGGGAAGGGGTCTTCACCCTGGGGTTAGGGTTCCTATGGGTAGGAGACT
The DNA here is from genome assembly GCF_965140235.1 of Caretta caretta. Lineage (NCBI taxonomy): Eukaryota > Metazoa > Chordata > Testudines > Cheloniidae > Caretta > Caretta caretta. The sequence goes on along the minus strand of NC_134208.1, from coordinate 85,476,958 downwards.
TGGGACTAGAGTTAGGGCTCATCTGTGTTGAGGCCCCTGCTCCAGGATTAGGGACCCTGTGGGTAGAGGTTCCCGCTCTAGATTTAAAGTTCTTACGGGTAGAGGACTTTGGGTTGTTGTTCGGGTTCCTGTGCTTATGGGACTTGGAATTACGGTGAGGGGTTCTATGGGTAGGGGGTCCCAGCCCTAAAGTTAGGATTCCTATGAGTTAGGGTAAGGTTTCCTATGGTACGGGACTTGGGGACTAGGGTTTGGGTTCCTATGGGTTGGGGTCCCTGCCCCAGGATTAGGGTTCTTATGGGTATGGGATTAGGGATAGGGTTCCTATGGGTAGGGGGGCCCTGCAGAATGGTTAAGGCTCCTATGGGTAATGGTCCCAGCCCTAGGGTTAGAGTTCCTATGGCTGGGGTCCCTGCACTAGGTATATGGTTCCTATCGGTAGGGGTTCCCACCCTACGGTTAGGGTTCCTACGTGTAGGGGACTTTGGGCTAGGGCTAGGGTTCCTGTGGGTAGGGGTTTCTGCTCTAGGGTTAGGGTTGCCATGGGTAGGGCATTTGGGGCTAGCGTAAGGGTTCCTATGTGTAGGGGTTCCAGACCTAAGTTTAGGGTTCCTATGGGTAGGGGCCCCTGCACTAGGACTCCTATCAGTAGGGGACTTGGGTCTAGGTTTAGGGTGCCTGTAGGTAGAGGTCTTTGGGCTCGAGTTAGGATTCCTGTGGGTAGGGGTCCCCGCTCTAGATTTAGGATTCATGGGGGTTTTAACTCTGGGCTATTGTTAGGATTCCTATGCTTAGGGGACTTCAGTTTCACATTAGGGGTCCTATGGGTAGGGGTCCCAGAACTAGGGTAGGGGATTTGGGTCTAGGCTTACAGTTCCAATGGGTAGGGGTCCTCCCTAGGATAAGGTTGTTTATGGGTTGGAGACTTGGGGCTGCGGTTAGGGTTCCTATGAGTAGGGGTCCCCACCAAATTGTTAGGGCTCCTGTGGGTAGCAGTCCCAGCACTAGGGTTAGAATTACTATAGGTAGAGGTCCCTGCCCTAGATATAGGGTTCTTATGGGTAGGGGCCTTGGGGTTAGGGTTAGAGTTCCTATGGGTAGGGGTTCCCTACCTAGGTTTAGGGCTCCTATGGGTAGGGCTTCCCACCCTAGAGTTAGGGTTCCTATGGGTAAAGTACTTGGGCTAGGGTTAGGGTTGCTATGGGTAGTGGTCTCCACTCTATGGTTAGGGTTCCTATGGGTAGGGAACTTGGGGGTAGAGTTAGGATTCCTATGTGTAGCGGTCGCAGCCCTAAGTTTACAGTTACTATAGGTAGGGGACTTGGACTAAGGTAAAGGTCCCTATGGGTAGCACTCCCCTCCCTGAGTTTAGGGTCTCTATGGGTAGGGGTCACTGCCCTAGGATTAGGGTTCCGAAGTGTAGGTGACTTCAGGCTAGGATTAGGGTTCCTATGGGTAAGAGTCCCTGCCCTAGGGTTAGGGATCCTGTGGGTAGGGGTCTCCGATCTAGATTTAGGGTTCTAGGGGAATGGGACTTATGGGTATTGTTAGGGTTCCTATACTTAGGGGACTTTGGTTTAGGGTTGGGGACTTATGGGTACGGGTCCCAGGAATAGGCTTAGTATTCCATGGTTAGGGGACTTGGTATAGGGTAGGGTTCCTATGAAGATGGAGCTTGGGGTCCTGTTAGGGTTGCTAAGGGTAGGGGCTCTGCCAAATGGTTAGGACTCCTATGGGTAGTGGTCCCAGCCCAAGGGTTAGAGTTACTATCGGTAAGGATCCCTTCCCTAGGTATAGGGCTCCTATGGGTAGGGGTTCCCACCCTAGAGTTAGGGTTCCTATGGGTAAGGGTCCCTGATCTAAGGTAAGGATTCCTAATGGTAGGGGAGTTGGGGTTATGGTTAGGATTCCAATGGCAAGGGGTATATGCCCCAGAATTAGCTTTCCTATGGACATGGCATTAAGGGCTAGGGTTAGGATTCCCATGGGTAGTGGTCCAGCTTTGGGGTTAGAGTTCATGTGGATAGAGATCTCGCCGGTTGGAACCCTAACTGTAGCTCCAAGTGCCCTACCCATAGGAACCCTAACCCTAGGGCATTGACCCCTAACCGTTTGAAGCCTAACCCTACCTCACGTGCCCTACCCAGAGGAACCCTAACACTAGAGTAGGGAGCCCTACCCGTAGGAACCCTAACCATTGCTAAGAGTGTCCTATCCATAGCAACCCTAACCTTAGCTTCAAGTGCCCAACCCATAGGAACCCTAACCCTACAGTGATGAGGCATAGCCTCAGGAAACATGACTCTATGGTCAGGAGCCCTGCATTACCCTGTCTTCATAGATCACAACTGAGAATGCCAAATTCAGGACAAACTGCTGAGAAATAGGGCAGACACCACCCCAAAATTGGTGGTTATTCTCCCATAAGATATACCAAACCAGCAACAAAAGTAAACTTCTGTCTCACCACACTGCCTAACGAGAAGTCAGAAAAGCAGTCTCCTTAACATTCCAGTCCTTGTATCACCACCAAAAACAACCTCGGGTTCAGAGGGAAGACTGGGTAGCTGACTCTGCAGAGCAGGACAGCAGTGCGGTGCAGTGCTGGGTTTACAATGGCACCATGGCCCACACTTGGAAGGGGCCCATAATGCCTACATGTGGCCTCCATAAAGGATTAATCCAGCCCTAGCCACAGCCTGGCAATGTGTTGCGAGGTGTGCTGGGAGTTGTAGTTTGCATGCTGGGGCATTCCGCCTGGCCCCTTGCACCTGTGCCACCATCTGCACTACAAGTCCCAGAATGCCCTATGCTGGCTGCAAGCTGCCCCAGTTGAAGTGGGTGGTGGTGGAGCAGACCCGAAAAAAAAAAAGGAAACAGTGCAGGGAGAGGGTTTCTGCCGCACAGTATCAGGCAAATACAAGAAAAATGTATTGAACAAAACATGAATCTGTGCAGTGTTTTCATTGTATCAAATGCTTTTGTCAGATCAGTCAATAGAGAAGGATTATGGATGATCCTCCACATGAGGGGCTGCACAGTCAGGTACTTTTTAATGGAGATCTCACTGACTCCTTTCCCATTTCAAATGGAGTTAAACAAGGCTGTGTCCTTGCCCTTGTACTGTTCAACCTCTTCTTTACAAAAGTACTCAACCATGCTACAAATGGAATCAACATAGGCATATACAGACACAATGGCTCAGTCCTCCATCTTACAAGGCTTAAAGCAAAAACAAAAGTAACAGAACTACTAATAAGAGAGGCACTCTTTGCCGACTATTGTGCCCTCTTAGCACACGCAGAGGGAGATCTCCAGTGCATCGTAGAGCACTTCACTGAAGCAGCACAATTGTTTGGCTCACAATCAGCATGGAGAAAACGGTGGCGTTGCAACAATCACCTTCGCCGCTCTGTGCCATATCCCCCAGCACAGGCGTCTCCAAACTTTATGAGATGAGGGGCCATATTAGATTTTTGAAGGGGCTTTGTGGGGCGAAGCGACTGTGAAAGAAATTAAATATATGCAAAATCGTTTAAAAATCAACACTACTGTACTGTCAGTGTTGCATTAAATTCTAAATCAGGTATAAAAGTTAATCAATGCAGGTACTGTAAGTTGGCTCCCCTCTTTGGGTCTGCTCTGCCCCGTGCCTGCTCCTTTCTCCCTGTGCCTGCTCTGCTGAAGAAAATGACAAAGGATTGAAAGTTTGGCTGTACTTTGGTAAGAGAAGCTCCAAGTTCCCATTGTTGGTTGGGACTATTTGGTTCTATTAATGCTGTAGTTAAAATTTAACCATTATGAAATTGTTAATTTCCATCTTCTTTACTCCATTTATTGGAGACGTAATTAAGCATCTGGCTTGTATTTTTACTCTAAGGCAGGGGTCTGTGCCTGCTCGGCTGCAGCAGCGACTCTCCCCTAAGTTGGCTCCCCTTTTGGGGGGACACTGGCTCCCAGAGGCACTCACCCCTCTGCACAGCTCAGCTGTGCTGCCGCCCCGCGTGAGCTGCTGCTGGCAGCCCCTCCCACTGCCTGCTTGGCGTGGCTACTCAGCTGTTTGCTTCTCCCCTCTTGGTTGGAGGGCCGAACAAATGGAAGCCCTGGGCCGGATCCGGCCCGCGGGCCATAGTTTGGAGACCCCTGCCCTAGCATATCCATTAGTGGAATCCAACTAAAGCAAGTTGACAGTTTTACCTGTCTTGGCAGCAACATCTCCAGTGATGGATCTCTTGACAAAGAGATCACAAACAGGATCCAGAAAGCTTCTCAGTCATTAGGAAAGCCACGTAGTAAAGTCCTGAAATCTCATAACATAACCCTCTCAACAAAAATAAAACTTTATAATGCTTTTGTGCTCACATCTCTCCTCTACTGCTGTGTGACCTGGACACCATACAAATGACATCAAACAGCTAGAGGCCTTCCATATGCGGTCTCTGTGCACCATTATGGGGATCTGCTGGCAGGACAAAATTACCAACCTGCAGGTTCTCCAAAAGTAAAATGCCATAAGCATCGAGGCCATGCTGATTAAAGCCCAACTATGCTGGGTTGGACAGATCATTGGGATCCCTGAATATCAATTCCCTAGAAAAATTTTCTATGGAGAATCGGCACAAGGACACTGGAATCAAGGCTGCCCCAGAAAGCGCTACAAGGTCAGCACCAAGAACAGCACACACTTTGGTGCAATAAAACTGGATGATTTCGAGAAGGCTGCGTTAAATAGATCAGCCTGGCAACACACAGCATACAGAGCTTTCCAAGCCTTTGAAGAGGACAGAAATAACTGATTATTAGCTGCAAGGGAAAAGCGTCATACTAATGCTATTGCTACCAAGACACTCACCAATGTCTTTGTCTGCCCGATCTGCTCACAAGCATGCGTGACACACTTTGGACTTCAGTCACTCCAGAATCCACAACAAGAGAGAGCATGAAAACATCATCATCGAGTCGATGGACTACACACATACACTTCTTTGGTGGCTAGTCAACTGTCAAACTTCCTGACTCTGAGCTGTATTAATTTTTCCTGATATTTAGCCTACATTTTTTTTCTTTATTTTTTTCTCAGACCTTCATGTTTACACCCTTTAAATATGTAGCCTGTTAGCATACTCTACAAACCCTTTCCTTATGGCTTAGCAAAGTTATATATACACTTGTTTTCCTGTCTTAACCATTTTTGTTGGTCTTCTTGAGAGCAACACTTTGCAGGGAGTTCCAAGAAGAGAGGTCCATAGGTGCTGGAACTAGGGGCATTGGGAGTGCTGCTGTGCCCCCATGGCTTGAAGTGGTTTCCATCATATACAGGGTTTACAGTTTGGTTCAATAGCTCTCAGCAACCCCAGAATCACCTCTGGCCCATTAGGAGGATTTTTATACAACCCCCCTTTCAAACAAGCTAGAAGATGAACCACTCCTCACATCCTTCAAAGAAATAACAGCTGGGGAAGAAAGTGACACTGCTAGAACCCCTGGGAGCACAGCTGCCATCAGCAGTTAGGGTCAGAAGCCTCCCTCCAGCTCTAATAACACCAGGTTATTATCTTAAAAGCCACAAAGAGGCTAGATGAGTTCTAGTTATCTCCTTTCTTGGGTATATGAATGTAAGAGCCCTGTAGGCTTCATGGCAGTATTGGCAGAGAGCTCATTTGTAGGGACTTTCCTTTGCCCTATTTTTCCCTTGGTAATCTCCAGAAATCCCCAGTAAAATAGCTTGCTTGTTTTTTAAGTATTGGTTTTCCACACAGTTCCAACCTTTCTCCTGAGCAGGTCAGCTAACTGCAGAGCAAGTGTCTATTCTGCTTCAGCCTGCCTGGCTTGGGAAGCCATGAATACCTGAGACTGGATAGAGCCTCTTCATTTTGTTTGGCATTAGCCAAAAGATAACCAGTAAATTGGTATCAACGTTACTGTTGTCAGCATGGTTTATGATTGCATCAGATTGGCTCTCCCAGACTACTCCTTGGATTAGGATGTGGTTAGTTAAAGTTTGGCATGTTTATAACGGAAAAGCTCACTCGTTTGAGGAGAGATTCTGTTATACAACACAATTCTGTATGGTATCCAATTTATATATTATACAGAACATTTTGAAGCTGTGAACACCCTCTCAATTATTAGTGGGTGGATTTAGAACTTGATTGATCATAACCACAGAGAGTTTACAAATATTTGCAGGTATGGATGGGGTTTACTTTTTAAAAATCTTCTGGGAGACTTATATAGTTAAAGAAATTATTCCTCCTATATGGGCTCATTGGTGCCAGTGAAGGTCTCTCACACACATTCAAGGGTAACACTGAGCTCACTGTTATGGGCCAGATTCTCTGCTATATACAGCTGCTTCTAAGCGCAGCAGAAAGGGGAGGCCTTATTCTCTGCCCGCCATGCGTGAAGGTTAGAGCAGCCTGGAAGTTCCTCCAGCCTGCACCTTCCGGCAGTGGTCTCCACAATACCATCCATCAGCTGGGGATAGCCAGAGTGCATAGTGCTCTGGTCATTCCTCCTCCCTGTTTTGACGCAGTGCCTTAGAAGTTCTAGATTCTTGTTTCTTTTTAACCCTCATTTCTCACACACAGGCTTCCTTGCAGAGGGATCCTTGATAAGGCAATTACTATATAATTTCCTTGCAGTGCTTATTTATAATGAAAAAGGAACCCAGTTTCAAGCTGGTTGGCTGGAGAGCAGTGGTGGTTGGCCAGGCGCCCAGCTCTGAAGGCAGCACCTCTGCCAGTAGCAGCACAGATGTAAGGGTGAAATGGCATGGTATATTGCCGCCCTCACTTCTGCGCTGCTCCTGGTGACAGCGCTGCCTTGAGAGCTGGGTGGCCAGAGAGTGGGAGCTGCTGGCCGGGAGCCCAGAGGTGCTAGGGCTTTGAACTGCCAACCATAGAGGTGCTGGGCTCAGTCCTAGCAAGCCCCGGCATAAATTATGCACTGTTTTCTTGTTAAAGTGAAGAGAGGGCCAACAAGGAAGAGAAGGGAGAGAGCAGAGAGTGTTTAAGGATTGTGTATGATTTCCCATTGTATTACACCTTGGCCTAGGCAAGTTTTCTCACTATCCTTGTTTAATATTTCTACCCTTATTCTGAGTCTCTCTCTCTCTCTCCTCCTAGTCTCCCTTTGTGAGGGAAGGAGATTTATATCCAAAGAAAATAGGAGACATGAGTTATGGTGTATGAGAAATAAAATTATTTTATTAGAAAAAACAATAGTCGAACATTAGTTTTTACTTTTTTCTTTTCTGGCTAACACTTGATCTACTTTTAAATTGAAGTTAACTGAAGTCCCACTGAAGATGACCTGACTGGTATTGTTATTGTAGTACAAGGTCAATGTTTATATTTATGGCTGAGTGATGAGAAAGAATGGCTGCATTTGAGAACCCGAGCTTTCTATTTTACTTGTGTACTAGTACAGAAATAACAAATAAATCTGAAGTGATAAAGTCAGCAGCTCCATTGTTTTTAACAACATCCACTCCGTCACACCTCCATAACTTATTTCAGTATCTAATTTTTTAGTATTTTAGGGAACCTTCCATTTCTAATGGCTTAAGCATCACAAGATTATAAAAATAATAGATTTGTGAGTTTTATTTGCCTTCTGGTTCTTGCGCTTTAGGGCTCATGTTTTTAAGATTTTTCTCCACCACCACGAGGGCCACAAACATTTTATTTCACTGAAAGCAGAGATTCTCACATTCGTGACTCTAGCAACTGGGAAATTGAAGAAAAATACCAACATTGCAAGACTTGTGATAAAATCATGAGAATCAGCAACACTGCAAGACCAGTGAACCATTCCTATTTCATATTGGATTCAGTCTAGTTTTTTCAACCTTGTTTCTCCATGCAGATGCCTTATTTATATAGTCAAAATGAGAGGAGAATGTCTAGCAAAAAGCTGTGCTCCTTGAAGCAAGTGTCTCTGTCCTGGTGAATGTGATCCGTATTTTGAAAATCTGGGCCCTTCTGACAAGAATCCTATCAGATGCAGGTAGCCAGGGATTTAAAACTAACATCTGACTTAAAAAAAAAAAAGTTGGCAATTGTAAATTGGCAGAGCGAACCCACAGGACCATTAAATGTTCCTCCCTGAGGTTTTATTCTCGAGACATAGAGGCCCATAGTGACTAACATATGGAAATATTCACAACAAATAGTTTTCCAAATAAGTCAGGCTGCTCCATCTCTTCTTCCCCCTTATCTTCTTTCATCCAGCTGCTTCCACTCCCCTCCTGCTCCTGACAGGAGTTGAACTCTTTGCCTTGTACATGCTCCTCTTCTGGCAGCAGCTCCCAATCATCTCTCTCAGCAGAGGTCAGCTCCAGTTCTGCTCTTTGCTGTGAACAAAAGAGACGTAGCTGAAGAGGCCAAAGCAGTTGCTGCCACAGACGCTGACTTTCCAAAGTGCCAGGGGGTGCTTGACCCCGGTCCCACCCCACCTCTTCCTGCTCACACTTCGCTCCCACCCTGCTTCTTCCCGCCCAGTTCTGCCCCCTCCCCCAGACGTGCTGTGTCCTTGCCCCCAGAGCCTCCTGCCTGCACACCGCAAAACAGCTGATCGCAGTGGGCAGGAGGCACTGGAGGGGTGGGGGAAAATGATTGGTGAGTGCTGAGCAGCCACTGACAGCCCCCCTTTTTTTCTCCGTGGGTGCTCCAGGCCCGGAGCACCCATGGAGTAGGATCCTATGGTTGCTGCTGCTGAGAGAGGCAAAGGAGCCTAGGAAGAGCACCAAGGACAGAAATAGCTCCGTTTAGAAAAGTTACCTCCTATAGCCATATAGTCTATGATTACTGGAAGGCTGCAGCTATGAGACAGTCACAGGAAGAAGAAAACAAACTGGTTTAACAGAACCAGAAACTTCCCAGTTTAGGGTACAACATAGTCCTCACAGGTGCTGGAACGAGGGGTGCTGCCACACCCTCCTGGCTTGAAATGGTTTCCATCATATAGAAAGTTACCAGTTTGGTTCAATGGCTCTTAGCACCCCCACTATAAAAATTGTTCCAGCACCCCTGATAGTCCTCTGATCATGTGACACTCAAGCCCAGGGATAATCAATTATTTTTTGTCAAGGTCCAAATTTCTTGGTCAAGGTTTAGACTCCAGAGAAACATCTTTCTCACTGCAAGTGTGAAACAAATTCATACAATGCTGTGCATTAGTAACATACTTCATACTTATATTTTTAGTGCATCAAATGAAAAATCAAATCAAATCACTGTATAACCTAAAAATAACCTCAAAGAAAGATGTAATAAATTACTTCTGAGACTTTGAGAAAGTACATAGATAAAATGTCAAATAGATGCAAATATTATCATTAAAATACTTCCAGATAACTGTTTTAAGTTTTGAATTTGTTTCGAATTTACAAAGAGTATTAACTTTGGTTTTGTCAAATAAAATTATTGTAGGCATATATGTAGCTAGACAGACATATGTGAAACTTTCAAGCCTTTTGTGGCTTATTTAATATTAGTATCAGAGTTTGAAAGAAAATACTTAGTACACACAAACTCTCTTAGCTTTATGATTATAGTCTTTTCAATAAAAAACATTCCCCCCCACACACAAGTATTAACCAAAAGTAACAGGTATTTAACAGTAATTCATGATAAAGCTGTAGCATCACTACTGAAAATGTAATTTTATATGGCAATACAGATGTAAAATAAAACATGTGAATAATTACAATACTTACCATCAGTAGGAGAAATGACAGGTCCTCCACTGGACAAGGGCCTTGAAGTTTGGAGTGACTTCAGTCAAGGCAAGATGGACGCAGTTGTTCAGATGATTATCAGTCAAAGCAGAGTGATTTTGCAATTTAATGTTGTTCGCTGTTGAGAATGCTGACTCATACATGTATGTCACGCCAAACATAGTCAAGACGTTAAATGTTACCTTCAAGTGTGGATACTTGGAGTCTAGCAAGTTTCACATGCAGTTTCAGTGTGCTGCACCGTAAGCATGTCATCTGCTGGTAAATCAGTGGGGCCCTACCAAATTCACGGCTCATTTTGGTTAATTTCACGGTCATAGGATTTTAAAAATCATAAATTTCATGATTTCAACTATTTAAATCTGAAATTTCACGGTGGTGTAATTGTAGGGTCCTGACCCAAAAAGGAGTTTGTGGGGGAATCGCAGGGTTAGTGTAGTGGGGTTTGCAGTACTGCTACCCTTACTCCTGCGTTGCTGCTGGCAGCAGCGCTGCCTTCAGAGAAGGGCGGCTGGAGAGCTGTGGCTGCTGTCCAGGAGCCACCTCCATTAGCAGCGCAGATGTAAACAGAGCATGGTACGGTATTGCCACCCTTACTTCTGAGCTGCTGCTTGCAGAGCTGGGCCCTCAGTCAGCAGCTGCCACTATCTGGCCACCGAGCTCTGAAGGCAGCAGTGCAGAAGTAGGGGTGGTATGGCATGGTATTGCCAACCTTACTTCTCTGCTGCTGCTGGCGAGGGCGCCGACAGCCGCCGCTCTCCAGCCACCCTGCTCTGAAGGCAGCGCAGAAGTAAAGGTGGCAATACTGTGACCCCCATAAAACAACCTGGTGACGAACCCACCCCAGGCCCACAACTCCCTTTTGGGTCAGGACCCTGTCAAGGTTCCTCCCCCACTCTGAACTCTAGGGTACAGATGTGGGGACCTGCATGAAAAACCTCCTAAGCTTATCTTTACCAGCTTAGGTCAAAACTTCCCCAAGGTACAAAATATTACACCCGTTATCCTTGGACTGGCCGCTACCACCACCAAACTAATACTGGTTACTGGGGAAGAGCTGTTTGGACGCGTCCTTCCCCCCAAAATACTTCCCAAAACCTTGCACCCCACTTCCTGGACGAGGTTTGGTAAAAAGCCTCACCAATTTGCTTAGGTGACTACAGATCCAGACCCTTGGATCTTAAGAACAATGAACAATCCTCCCAACACTTGCACCCCCCCTTTCCTGGGAAATGTTGGATAAAAAGCCTCACCAATTTGCATAGGTGACCACAGACCCAAACCCTTGGATCTGAGAACAATGAAAAAGCGTTCAGTGTTTTACAAGAAGACTTTTAATAAAAAATAGCAGTAAATAGAAATAAAGAAATCCCCCCTGTAAAATCAGGATGGTAGATATCTTACAGGGTAATTAGATTCAAAAACATAGAGAACCCCTCTAGGCAAAACCTTAAGTTACAAAAAAGATATACAGACAGAAATAGTTATTCTATTCAGCACAATTCTTTTCTCAGCCATTTAAAGAAATCATAATCTAACACATACCTAGCTAGATTACTTACTAAAAGTTCTAAGACTCCATTCCTGTTCTGTCCCTGGCCAAGACGACTACAGACAGACCCAGACCCCTTTGTTTCTCTCCCTCCTCCCAGCTTTTGAAAGTATCTTGTCTCCTCATTGGTCATTTTGGTCAGGTGCCAGCGAGGTTACCTTTAGCTTCTTAACCCTTTACAGGTGAGAGGAGCTTTCCCCTGGCCAGGAGGGATTTCAAAGGGGTTTACCCTTCCCTTTATATTTATGACACGCCCCCCAAATCTCAGCTAGGGTGAAACACTGGCTGGGATTTCTTCCTGGAGCTCTAGGAAAACAGAGTTAATAAGACACATGCATCTCTAAATATACTACCAAGTACATAAAGACTAACAATATTTTCCACATCTCAAGGACGATTTTAACCAGTTGATTCTGGGAAACTTTCACGGGAGAGTGCATCAGCCACTTTGTTAGAAGCTCCTGAGATGTGTTGGATGTCGAAATCAAAATCTTGGAGAGCTAAACTCCACCGAAGAAGTTTTTTGTTAGTTTCTTTGACGGTGTGAAGCCACTTCAGTGCAGCATGGTCGGTTTGCAGGTGGAAACGCCGTCCCCAAACATATGGGCGTAGCTTTTCCAGAGCGTAGACAATGGCGTAACATTCTTTTTCAGTGACTGACCAGTTGCTTTCCCTCTCAGACAGTTTTTTGCTGAGAAACACTACAGGGTGGAATTCTTGATCAGGTCCTTTCTGCATTAAAACTGCTCCCACACCACGCTCGGATGCATCTGTGGTTACTAGGAACGGTTTGTCAAAGTCTGGGGCCCTTAGTACAGGGTCAGACATGAGTGTCGCTTTAAGCTTGTTAAAGGCCTTCTGACACTTTCCGGTCCACTGAACAGCATTTGGCTGTTTCTTTTTGGTTAGGTCTGTCAGTGGGGCAGCGATTTGGCTGTAGTGCGGTACAAATCGTCTGTAATAACCGGCCAAGCCTAAGAAGGATTGAACCTGTTTCTTTGACTTTGGGACAGGCCACTTTTGGATAGCATCCACTTTGGCCTGTAGGGGGCTGATAGTTCCTTGACCCACCTGGTGTCCAAGGTAAGTCACTCTGTTTAGGCCTATTTGACACTTCTTAGCCTTAACAGTTAGTCCTGCCTCCCTTATGCGCTCAAGGACTTTTTGTAGATGTTCCAGGTGGTCTGCCCAGGAATCCGAAAATATGGCCACATCGTCAAGGTAGGCGACTGCATATTCTCCTAATCCCGCTAGGAGACCATCTACAAGTCTTTGGAAAGTGGCGGGTGCATTTCGCAGCCCGAAAGGGAGTACATTAAATTCATACAGCCCGAGATGTGTGATGAAGGCTGACCTTTCCTTGGCAGATTCGTCTAGCGGTACCTGCCAGTACCCCTTGGTTAAGTCCAAGGTAGAGATGAACTGGGCCCGTCCCAGTTTCTCTAATAGTTCATCTGTGCGTGGCATGGGATAGTTGTCTGGGCGAGTTACAGCATTTAGCTTACGGTAGTCCACGCAAAAACGTATTTCCCCATCTGGTTTGGGAACTAGAACCACTGGAGATGCCCATGCACTTTCAGAGGGGCGGATTACACCCATCTGTAACATATCCTGGATCTCCCGTTCTATAGCAGTTTTAGCTTGAGGAGACACCCGGTAAGATTGGACCCTAATTGGGTGAGCATTACCTGTGTCAATGGAGTGGTATGCCCGTTCAGTCAGTCCTGGGGTGGCTGAGAACGTTGGCGCGTAGCTAGTGCACAGCTCCTGGATCTGCTGTCGCTGCATACGCCCAAGGGTCATGGAGAGGTTCACCTCTTCCACACCACCAGCACATTTCCCTTCGTAGTAAACACCTTCAGGCCACTCAGCGTCGTCTCCTCCCTGGGCTGTAAACTGACAAACCTTTAATTCTCTGGAATAAAAGGGCTTTAGAGAATTAATATGGTACACCTTAGGCTTTCGGTTGGAGGTGGGGAATGCTATGAGATAATTAACAGCTCCCAGGCGCTCCTGGACCGTGAATGGCCCTTCCCACAATGCTTCCATTTTATGGGCCTGGAGCGCCTTTAAGACCATGACCTGGTCTCCTACTTTGAAGGAACGCTCTCTGGCATGTTTATCATACCAGGCTTTTTGCTCTTTTTGAGCATCCTGTAAGTTTTCTCTAGCAAGGGCTAAAGAGGTTCGGAGGGTGTTTTGTAGGTTGGTTACAAAGTCCAGAATGTTAGTTCCTGGAGAAGGTGTAAATCCCTCCCATTGCTGCTTCACCAACTGCAATGGCCCCTTAACCTCACGGCCATATACAAGTTCAAATGGGGAAAACCCTAAACTGGGATGTGGTACAGCTCTGTAGGCAAAGAGCAACTGCTGCAATACTAGGTCCCAATCATTGGAGTGCTCATTTACGAATTTACGTATCATGGCCCCCAAAGTTCCATTAAACTTCTCCACCATGCCATTTGTTTGATGATGGTAAGGAGTGGCAACCAAGTGATTTACCCCATGAGCTTCCCAAAGGTTTTTCATAGTTCCTGCCAGGAAATTAGTCCCTGCATCTGTGAGGATGTCGGAGGGCCAACCTACCCTGGCAAAAATGTCTGCTAGTGCCTGACACACACTTTTAGCCCTGGTGTTGCTTAGAGCTACTGCTTCCGGCCATCGGGTGGCAAAATCCATGAAAGTCAGTATGTACTGCTTTCCTCTGGGTGTCTTTTTCGGAAAAGGACCCAGAATATCCACAGCTACTCGCTGAAATGGAACTTCAATGATGGGGAGTGGCTGGAGAGGGGCTTTGACCTGGTCTTGGGGTTTTCCCACTCTTTGGCACACCTCACAAGACTGGACATAGGTAGAAACATCCTTGCCCATTCCCTCCCAGTGGAATGATCCCCCCAAACGGTCTTTGGTCCTGTTCACCCCAGCATGGCCACTAGGGTGATCGTGGGCTAAGCTCAAGAGCTTGGCCCGGTATTTAGTTGGAACTACCAACTGTTTCTGAGGATGCCAGTCTTCCTGGTGTCCACCAGAAAGAGTTTCCTTGTATAAAAGTCCTCTTTCTATAACAAACCTGGATCGATTAGAAGAGCTGAGAGGCGGTGGGTTGCTCCGTGCCGCCGTCCAAGCTCTCTGGAGGCTTTCATCTGCTTCCTGTTCGGTCTGGAACTGTTCCCTTGATGCTGGAGACATCAGTTCCTCATGGGATTGTGGACCTAGGCTTGGTCCCTCTGGAAGCGATATAGGGGATGGAGCTGTTTCTGTTGACTGTGAACCGCTCTCCGCTGGTGCACTATGTTGGGATTCAGGCTCCGGCTGAGCCTCTTGGGTCGGGTTATCGGCTGCTGCCAGTTCAGGTTCGGTGGGGCCCTCTGGTGTTGAGGTTGCAAGTACTGGATTCAGTGCTGACACGGGGTCTGGTGTTGGTTGTTCGGCTGGTTCCGGTTCTGGGACTGGTTCCGTCTGGGTCTCTGGGACTGGATCCACTACTGCTGTTGCAGACATTGGCCTGGGGTCCAGGTCCATCACCTCTGACTGGGTCCTGATAGAAGTTTCCGGAACAGAGCTAGGCCTCACGGCTTGTTTAGCCTGGCTGCGGGTGACCATTCCCACCCTCTTGGCCTGCTTCACATGATTGGCCAAGTCTTCCCCCAACAGCATGGGGATGGGATAATCATCATAGACTGCAAAAGTCCACATTCCTGACCAGCCCTGGTACTGGACAGGCAACTTGGCTGTAGGCAAATTGAAAGAGTTGGACTTGAAGGGTTGAATCGTCACTTGGATCTCTGGGTTGATTAAATTGGGGTCCACTAAGGAAGCATGGATAGCTGACACTTGTGCTCCGGTGTCCCTCCACGCGGTGACCTTCTTCCCGCCCACACTCACAGTTTCCCTCCGCTCCAAGGGTATCTGGGAGGTATCTGGGCCTGTGGACCTCTGGTGTGATTCCGGTGCAATGAACTGTAATCTGTTGGGGTTCTTGGGGCAGTTGGCCTTTACATGCCCCAGCTCGTTACACTTAAAACATCGTCCAGCTGACGGGTCACTGGGGCGAGGAGGGTTGCTGGAGAACGGGGTGGTGGGACGATAAGGGGTCTGGAGGGTTCTTTGGGAGGTAGGTGGGGCTTTGGGCGGCCCCCGGTAATAGGGTGTGGTCTGGGGTGGTCCCTTCTGGTCTCCGCTCCAACTGCGACCAGTTTTCTTCTTCTCTGCCACCTCCACCCATCTGGCTCCAATCTCTCCTGCCTCAATTACAGTTTTGGGTTTCCCATCTAGGATGTATCTTTCTATTTCCTCAGGAACACCCTCTAAGAATTGTTCCATTTGCATTAGGAAGGGCAAATTTACTGGAGATTCAACACTTGCTCCTGATATCCAGGCATCCCAATGTTTTACAATGTGGTAGGCATGTCGGGTAAATGACATGTCTGGTTTCCACCTTAGGGCTCTGAACCTCCGACGAGACTGCTCGGATGTTATCCCCATTCTGACTCTCGCCTTGGATTTAAACAGTTCATACTTGTTCATGTGTTCTTTAGGCATTTCAGCTGCCACCTCAGCTAAGGGTCCACTGAGCTGCGGCCTCAGCTCTACCATGTATTGGTCAGTAGAGATGTTGTACCCAAGGCAGGCCCTTTCGAAGTTTTCTAAGAAGGCCTCAGTATCATCACCTGCCTTGTAGGTGGGGAACTTTCTGGGATGGGAAGTGGTACCTGGAGAAGGATTGCTAGGGTTTGTTGGTATATTCTGCTGGGCCTTTATCCTCTCCATCTCCTCCACATGCTTCCTCTCTTTTTCCTTCTCCTCCTCCACATGCTTCCTCTCCTCCATTTCCCTCTTGTGGGCAGCCTCTTGGTGTTGTTCTGCCTCCCTTTCTTGTTCCTTCTTCAGCTGCATGAGTTCTATCTGTCTTTCATGTTCCCTTTGTCTTTCCTCAGCCTGAAATTTGACTAATTCGAGCTGTAGTCGAGCCGCGGATTTTGCCATTCTAACCTCTCTGTTTTTACTAACTTTACACCCGAGGTTTAGAAATAAACAAACAAAACTTGGCTGTAAAATTTTGCTGTGCTGGAATAGAATACCTATTCTCTGATAGTGATTGTCAGCCTACAGAAAAAGACAATTCCCTTGTCTCTGCTCTGGGCCCAAATTAAAGCAAAAAACCTCCAACTACTTGGAAACCTGCTTACCCAGCCCAAAGGAAAAAAAAAAATTTCTTTTCAAACCTGTGCTCCTTGTAAAACAAACAAACAAAAAAAATCAAAATCCTAAAAAAAACCCTGCCACTTTTGTCTCCAGGCAAATGGGTAGAGCACACCCCCCCTATTTACTTTTAGGAAGAAAAGAAAAAAAAAAAACCTCTGGGTTGGAAGACTGTGAATTTCCCTGCAGGAGTTAAGTACCCTGCCTCCAGGCAAAGAAAACCTGCAATTCACAAGATAATCCCCTTTTGTCTCTGCTTGGCCACAAAGCAGAGAGAAACCAAGCTGCTTTCAGTTTCAAAGCCGGTTTCTGGACTTTCTTTCCAAAGAAAAAAAAATTTCCTTTTTAAAATCTGTATTTCTAGTTCAAAAAATCTCAACTGGATCTCAAATGATTTCAGGTTAATCCCACCACTGTGCCACCATGTCAAGGTTCCTCCCCCACTCTGAACTCTAGGGTACAGATGTGGGGACCTGCATGAAAAACCTCCTAAGCTTATCTTTACCAGCTTAGGTCAAAACTTCCCCAAGGTACAAAATATTACACCCGTTATCCTTGGACTGGCCGCTACCACCACCAAACTAATACTGGTTACTGGGGAAGAGCTGTTTGGACGCGTCCTTCCCCCCAAAATACTTCCCAAAACCTTGCACCCCACTTCCTGGACGAGGTTTGGTAAAAAGCCTCACCAATTTGCATAGGTGACCACAGACCCAAACCCTTGGATCTGAGAACAATGAAAAAGCGTTCAGTGTTTTACAAGAAGACTTTTAATAAAAAATAGCAGTAAATAGAAATAAAGAAATCCCCCCTGTAAAATCAGGATGGTAGATATCTTACAGGGTAATTAGATTCAAAAACATAGAGAACCCCTCTAGGCAAAACCTTAAGTTACAAAAAAGATATACAGACAGAAATAGTTATTCTATTCAGCACAATTCTTTTCTCAGCCATTTAAAGAAATCATAATCTAACACATACCTAGCTAGATTACTTACTAAAAGTTCTAAGACTCCATTCCTGTTCTGTCCCTGGCCAAGACGACTACAGACAGACCCAGACCCCTTTGTTTCTCTCCCTCCTCCCAGCTTTTGAAAGTATCTTGTCTCCTCATTGGTCATTTTGGTCAGGTGCCAGCGAGGTTACCTTTAGCTTCTTAACCCTTTACAGGTGAGAGGAGCTTTCCCCTGGCCAGGAGGGATTTCAAAGGGGTTTACCCTTCCCTTTATATTTATGACAGACCCCAATCTGAGAAACGCTGGTCTCTCCTGTGAATCTGTATCGTGCAGGGTAAAAGCACACAAAAGACCAGATTTCACGGTCTGTGACGTGTTTTTCATGGCCGTGAATTTGGTAGAGCCCCATAAATCAGTAAGCTCCAGTTGTAGTTTTGATTTTCCAACATCTGGAAAGGATGCTTCTGCTCGATTCCACCAAGTGCCATTTGGTTGTGCCACGAATGGGCTCCTTGCAAACAGGAAGATGCCTTTCACACTTTTAAATTTTTGGAACCTCTGCTGGAAGTTTTGAGGAAGCCTTTCCAGAAATGATGCCATCTGATTCATGTCTGCAGTGTCCCAGCAGCTTAGCAGCATCAGGAAATACAGCATCTCCCCAGTTTCCAAATCACTTATGAAGAGACTCTGTTTTGAAATGAAACAACACTGCTGTGGATATCCCCTACATTGCGATTTCACCCCTGTAGCTTTAAGTTGAAATCATTTAAGTAACCCTGGGTGGGCAAACTTTTTGGCTCGAGGGCCACATTGGGGTGTGAAACTGTATGGAGGGCCAGGTAGGGAAGGCTGTGCCTCCCCAAACAGCCTGGTCCCTGCCCCCTCTCTGCCCCCTCCAGCCTCCCCCTGCCTGCCCCCGTCAAAACCCCCACCCCATCCAACCCGCCCCGCTCCTTGTCACCTGATCACCCCCTCCTGGTACCCCCACCCCAACCATCCCCCGGGACACGACCCCCTACCTAACTCACCTCGCTCCCCATCCCCTAAGTGCCCCCCCAGAACTTCTGCCCTATCCAACTGCCCCTTGTTCCCCATCCCCTGACTGCCCCTCCCTCCCCAAACCTCTGCCCCATCCAACCTCCTCCTGTCCCCTGACTGCCCCCCGGGACCCCCTGCCCTTTATCCAACCCCCAGCCCCCTTACCATGCCGCTCAGAGCAGCATGTCCGGCCACCGCGCTGCCCAGCCAGAGCCAGAGACGCTGCTGTGCTGCCATGCCCTGCATGAGCAGGCAGCCCCGCCGCCCAGAGTGATGCCCACGCAGTGGTGTGGCTGCGGGGAAGGGGGAATTCGGGAGAGGGGCTGGGGGCTAGCCTCCCAGGCCAGGAGCTCAGGAGCCAGGCAGCATGGTCCTGTGGGCGGGATGTGGCTTGCGAGCCGGAGTTTGCCCACCTCTGAAGTAACGTATCAAATCAATGAGAAAGGCCAGGATGCTCAGGCTTGCAGCATCCCTCAAAAATGCATGTAGCTCTTCTGTCTTTTTCCCTGGAATTTCTTGTAGATATTCTTCCATCGGGGTTCCCAAACTTGATTCGCGGCTTGTTCAGGGTAAGCCCCTGGCGGGCCACGAGACACTCTGTTTACCTGAGCGTCCGCAGGTACAGCTACTCACAGCTCTCAGTGGCCATGGTTTGCCGTTTTTACTGCTTACCCTGAACAAGCCACAAACCAAGTTTGGGAACCTCTGTTCCACATGAACTCAAATTTCCCATAGCCTTAGTACTTGCCCTCTGCTCAGCCAGCGGATGCCATTATGAACCAACAGGTCATCTCAATCAGCAGATACTTCTGAAAGAAAGCTTTTGAACTGTTTGTGTTGCAGTGCTCACTTGGACCGAAGGAAGCTGACAAGTTTAATCACGATTGATGTTACATTAGCATATTCATCACTATGCTTTGCACAAAGTTTAGTTTGATGGATTACACACAGATAGGATATCAAATTAGGGTTCAGGTCTTGCAGATGTTTCACAAGCCCTTGGAGAGTACTGACCATGGCAAGAGCGCCTTCTGTTGTAATTGACACAATCTGAATCACATCAAAATCTTCATTAGACAAAAAAGTTTGAACAGAATTAAACAAATCCTCACCTGTCGAGCGATTGTTATACAGTATTATAAGGAACAACAAATTATCCACAAATTTTTCTCTATCAAAAAAACGGACATACAGAGCTAGCTGAGCCATGTCTCTGATATCACAGGATTTGTCCACTGCCATGGAAAATCTTCCCATTTTCAGTTTCTCACACAACTGCTTGAAAATGTCTTGTGCCATCATCTCAGCGCACCTAATAGCTGTTGTGTCTGAGAGTGACAGTTGTGTGAGCATGTCAACGTCTTCTCTGCAAAAAGAGTTTCAGCTTTAGTAACCATACTTTGCTTAGGAATGTCCTTGTCTGTATGGAAAAGATTTCCTGCATTTTGCCATTACCCACACACACACACACTTCATGAAGCTTCAGTTGCCTTTTCTTAAGTGCAAGTAGCCTTTGAAATAAAATTTGTGCTCTGAAAATATCCATCTTTTATTGAAGGGATCTTGTCTGATCTTAAACGGGAGCCCAGTGGATATTTCTGGTCAAAATCCATGTTTCACTTCATGTGTTGTTTGATGTTTCCACTTTTAACAAAGACCACAATCTTTGTACAAATTACACATACTGATCAAGAATTTGGACACTGTGGCAAAATAAAACAGTAAGCATCGGTCCATGCGTCTTTAAATGAATAGTTTTTGGTGTCAACTTTCCGTTCTTTTTTTTGTTGCCATCATGGGCAGCATGTGAACCCCCCGTTCGGGGAGGATAGCTCCCTACCCCACCTTGCCTGCCAGAGCCAGAGGAGCCCCGAACCGCACACTGTGGACGGAGGAGCTCTCGCTGGCCTGGTGAGCCACCCTTAGTCCTGGGCCGCTACCCTGGCCCGAGTCGCCCTGGGCCACAGCCTGCCCGCCTGCCAGCCCAAGCCACCCTGCTCAAGTCCCCTCTGGCTTCAGGGAAGAGACAGAGTGAGGGTGAGAAAAGTAGCAGCAGGGCCACAGGGGAAGAGCAGAATGAGGGAATGGGGCCTTGGGGAGGAGTGTGGGTGGGGCCACAGCCCGGCTGCTTGGGGAGGCTTAGCCTCCCCTGGCCTATTATACCTCCCACTCACTGCTGCCATGTTTAAAAGCAGTGATGTTAAACGCTGAAAGCATAAGAGGCGGGACTACTGCTTTCAACAGTGTAAATGAGCCCATGAGCATACAGTGAAAAATGTAATTTTTTTAAACAGGAACGTACTCTCCATTTTTTATTGTTGGAAACTTATGATAGCTCAAATTAAGGAATTAAGGAGAACAACTCAACCATTAATTCACAGTACAATGTATTGGAGATCGTACTGTGAGAGAATGAGAGGGTAAAAATAATAAGTAAATAAAAAGATTTCACAGTCTGTTCAAAAGTGTCTGGCGGTCCAGATTTGGCTGGTGGTCTACCAGTTGACTACCTCTATTCTAGCTTGTATAAGATCATGGATTTAAAAAAAAAAAACACAGAAGAAAAACTTGCAAGGGGAGTGGATCTCAAAGTTGGGCACCAGCCCAAGCCCGAACATCTACACTTCTGTTGTTAGCTCCACAGTCCAAGCCCCGGGAGCTCAAGTGAATTGACCTGGGCTCTGAGATGCAATGCTGTTTTTTTATTGCAATGTAGATGTATAGTTTTCTGTGTTCCCTTTAAGATCCTGATGGGCCGTCAGTCCCCAGCCTTGTCACATAAGCCCTGTTCACCTGCGTACGGTGTAAACCAGTGGTTTTCAAACTGTGGGTGGGTCGCGGAATGTAAGACACTGGGTTGCGGTGTCTCTCGTCAGCACCGCTGACCAGGCCATTAAAAGTCCCATTGGCGCTGTTGCCCAGCTAAGGCAGGCTAGCTCCTCCGTGTTCTGACACCGCGTTGCACCCTGGAAGTGGCCAGCAGCAGGTCCGGTTCCTAGGCAGGGGAGTCACCGGGCTCTGTGTGCTGCCCCCACCCCAAGCACCAGCTCCACACTCCCATTGGCCAGCTTCCAACCAATGGGAACTGGCGGGAGGGGTGCTTGCGGGTGAGAGCTGCATGGAGCTGCTTGCGTATCTCCACCTACAAGCCGGACAGCCTGCTGGCCGCTTAGCAGCCCCACTGCACCGCTGACAGGGAGCTGCCAGATGTAAATCCACACCCCAATCCCCCGCCCCAACCCAAGCCCTGAGTTCCCTCCAAACCTGGAGCCCCCTCCTGTACCCAAACCCCTCGTTCCTGGCCCCACCCCAGAGCCTGCACCCCCAGCCCAGAGCCCTAACCCCCCTCCCACACCCCAACCCCCTGCCCCAGCCCAGAGCCCCCTCCCACACCCTGAACCCCTCATTCCTGGCCCCAACCCTCTGCCCCAGCCCTGAGCCCCTCATCCCCAGGCATCAACAATTTTCTTCAACTGGGTCGCCAGAAAAAAAGTTTGAAAACCACTGGTGTAAGCAAGCAGTTAACTCCTAGCTTGTTTGAAAATAAGGAAGGCCTCTTTATAGCAATTCTCTTTTGGTAACATCGGAAGTTTCAAAAAATTGTCATGAGTTCAAACTGGCACATTATTAATGACTAAAAAGAACAAAGACTCTTCAGATTTAAAATTTCTGTGCTACTCCCACATTACACTGTAGGATAGTAATTGTCAGCTTTTTCCATACCAGGAACACCCCAGGACTCTTTCCCCAACTAGCCATCTATCCAGGACCCCTCTCCCATTAAGCAATATGGTTAGCAAACAACTTGAACCTCCTGCCAGCTATTTGGGTCTCCCCCAAGTTGAAACCCCTGCTATATCTCAGCCACAGGTGTATACAACAACCAAGCTATTCTCAAATGTCTGTAAAATGGAATAGAAATGAGGCTATTAAATTTGTTCCTCAGAATTTTACTTTCTGAGACAGAATTAATACAAAACGTACATATTTTTCATTTGTTCCTTACCCTTCGTTTACACAATACCATTCTTTCCCATCTAGATTGGCATTGCCCTTTCCCCAAGACAAAAGGGATTTTGTTGAATTTCAGTAGCAAGTGTTTTGCTCAGCTACCTTTGGTGGCAATAAGTGTAAGTTAATATCTCTGGTAAGCACTCCTTCATTTCAGCAAACTCTGTTGGCTGCTTGCCAGCCATCTCTGAAATGACTGAGGCTGGATCATGCATCTTTGAATTTTGCATTTTAAAAATCAATGACAACACAACAGTTTTGTAAATGTTCTTCCCATCTTAACACTGTCTTAGTTTAGTACAAGTCTCCACCAAAACAATCTTCCTTCGACATGCCCCTGACAAAACATATTCTACTTTCGCTTTAAACATATGACAAAAATATTAAGGACAATTGCTGTTGACAACCACAAAAACAACAAGGAGGCTGGTGGCAGCTTAAAGATGAACAGATTTATCTGAGCATAAGCTTTCGTGGGTAAAAAACCACTTCTTCAGATGCATGGAGTGAAAATTACAGATGCATGCATTATTATACTGACACTTGAAGAGAAGGGAGTTACCCCACAAGTGGAGAACCAGTGCTGACAGGGCCAATTCGATCAGGGTGGATGTAGTCCACTCCCAATAATTGAGGAGGAGGTGTCAATTCCAGGAGAGGCAAAACTGGGGAGCCAGCCCCTCCCAGTGCCTACCTACTCAAGCCCAAATTAATGGTGTTAAATTTGCAAATGAATTTTAGTTCTGCAGTTTCTCTTTGAAGGCTGTTTCTGAAGTTTTGTGGCCTTTTTTTTGTTTTTTTGTTGAAGGATGGCTACTTTCAAATCTGTTACAGACTGTCCAGGGAGATGGAAGCGTTCTCCCACTGGCTTTTGTATGTTACCATTCCTGATGTCCCATAACCACAGTGATAGTCTAATGACAAAATAAGGGGGAGTGGGACAAACTTGTCAGCCGCTTCTCGGCGAGCTGAGAGCGAGGCTTGCCCCCCTCACAAGGGGGCACCGAACTATTCGGGCGCTGACTGAAGTTCGTCTTCGGCGCTATCCAGGGAGAAGCGCGCACCGAGCAGAGCAGACCCGCCAGGCACAGAGACGGGCTCGCTGAGCTCCCCTTCAGCCAGGTCACACCCCCATCCCGGGGGAGCGTCAGGCTGGGTGTGGTTGGTGTCCGCGCCGGCCGCAGCCGCTTTGCACAGCCCGCCCGTGCTGGCTGGCTGCCGCGGGGCTCCGGTCTGTCCCGGGGGAGCGCCGCTCAGCAGCCTGCCTTTCCCAGCGCCCCGGCTCTCGCCTGGGCCCCCCTGCCCCGCCCCGCCCCGCCGGCCGGGCGCCCAGCCCACGGGCTGTGCCGGCGGCTGCAGCAGGCTCCCGCACCCAGGGGCTCGCCCGCCCAGTCAGCGGGCCATGAGCCCGGGCGCGGCGGCTGCAGCGGGGCGATGGTGCCCAAGGAGAAGCCGCTGTGGAAGGGCTTCGCGTTCCGCCTCTGCCTGCTCTCGGCCGGGCTCTTCCTCTGCCTGCAGCTGGGGCTGAGGCGCTCCCGGGCCCCGGCGGAGAAGGCGGGAGCCGCTGCGGCCCGGGCTCTGCCCGCCCGGGGCACCGAGCAGCGCCTCGGGCCGGTGCCGGCCCGCAGCAGCCGCAAGGGCAGCGCGGAGGCGCACCTGGGGCCGGGGGCGGGGCGGCCGGAGGCGGCGAGCGCCAGCAGGAGGCGGGTGACCTACCTGAGAAGCAGCCGCAGAAGGAGCTCGGAGCCCGCCTGCTGCCCCCTGCAGTCCCTGGGCAGCAGCCGCAGGAAGGTAGGGCACTGGGAGGCCGGGGGAGGGACATGACACGGGCATCGCCATATCACAGCATGGCACCCCCTCCCCATGCCGAAGGGCCATAAAATCTAGCTAGTCTAAGGCCGGCGCCTGCAAATGGCTCTGCCCGCACGGGTGGTCGGGACCCGCGGGGCTTGGCTCCTACCTCTGATGTGGGGACACTCTCCGCCTCCCCATCTCGCTGCTGGTGCTGAGCCCAGGGGGCGCTCAGTGGGATGACCATATTTCCCAAAGGGAAAAGGGGACACCACATGGAGCTGGCCCCAGCCGCTTGTCCTGGGGTTTGGAGGGGAAGTTGAGGGAGGGATCGCTCAGTGGTTTGCACATTGGTCTGCTAAACCCAGGATTGTGAGTTCAATCCTTGAGGTGGCCATTTAGGGATCTGGGGCAAAAATTGGGGATTGGTCCTGCTTTGAGTAGATCCCTTCCAACCCTGATAGTCTATGATAAGTTTGGCTCCATATCTGACCTCTGTGGCTATGATGCTAAAAGAGCCATGCAGACCTTCCTGCCCAGGCTCTGAGTGGAGGGGGTTTCAGAGCCTGAGCCTGAATGCATCTACACAGCGACTTTTAATGCAGTAGTGAGCTCGAATCTTTACACCTGGGCTCCGAGACTAGCTTTGGGGTTTTGTTGGTTGTTTGCTATATAGACAGAGGTACCCTTTGAAGGAAGTGTAGAACTACCAGGATCTTTTCTTGATACTCCAGCAGGCCAGGGAAGAGGATGGAGAAATTGGGTAATTCCCTCTTCCCTTATGCCCATCACATCCAGGAATGAAGGAAGTAAAAGAAGCACATTTTGCCGCAACGTGATGACTTTGAGATTTTCTCATGTGGTGTGGTGATGGCATCATGTTACATCAGTTTGCAATGTTGCCAGCTCTTGCAATTTTATTACAAAGTGTTGTAATATTTGGTGTGTTGTCTTAAATCCCCAGCTCCTGATTAGGGGAGATCCATAGCTTTTTTTCAAAAAGAAAGTATATTTTTAACCTTAGTAGTTGCAGGTAAAAACTTTAAATCCTAAGTGTACTTTTAAAGGCTCAGAAGTTAGTAGACAAATACAAAGAGCTCCAATTTATAATTTTTAAGTCAGTCTAATTGTTTTTGGGAGGCTTGACTCATGACTTTTGAATACTTGGGGTTGGCACTGTATGTGTTGGTGTTGAGTTGTGATGACACTTCACACCACAAGCACTTTGGGATACAGTGCTGTTATTTTGTGTTGCTGTAAGTTCATTTGAAAGTGAAGTGACTGAAGTTCATGGTCCATGTCTGCATTAAAGAACTGAACTGTTTCCAGTTGAATTGGTGCAATAGAATTGGTTTAAGCATAAATAGCTTTATATGTCCACTCAAGGAATATGGATGCATACGTTAAAATTTTGCAGTTTCCCCGTGTATCAACACTAGTGCTGTTCTAAACCATTACAATTGCACTGCTCTGAGCTAACAATTTCTGGCATGTCTCCCAGATGTAGTATATTCTGGAAGATTTTTAAAGGCTTCTGGTTCATTGTGGAATGGTAGTGTGAGGACTGTTTGAACTGTTGGTGCTGTTACATTCGTGGTACTGGTCCACACTGTCACTGAGCCACTGAAATGACCTCATGATCATCTACCTAAAGTACAGTATGCTTCATTTATTGGGATGCTCTTCATCATGCTACTCCCTCTATTGAGACTACTCCCAGGAAATCAAGTTAACCTAATGAAAGAGAATGGTAAAGACTGAGGCTCTGTCAGGGAAAATAGTAACCAAAAAATCACATAGGGTTTGTCCATATACACACAATTTGTACTACTTATTTATGCTGGCAAAATTGGGATGGTACAATCCCCGTAGTGTGGATACAGATATTCCATTATAAGCATTTTTGGAGTGGTGTTGTAGCTGTGTTGGTCCTGTGCTGGCGACCTAAGAAAGAACTCTGTGAATCTCAAACGCTTGTCCCTTCCACCAAGTGAAGCTGATCCAATAAAAGATATTACCTCACTCACCTTGTTTCTCGCATACTGGCGTAGTTTATTCCTATATGGGAAGGGGAATAAGCACGATTGGGATAAGGCATCTTTGTATTGGTATAATACACAAGCTATGTCTTCACTAGGAATGTAAAATCCTAGTGAGGACAAGGCAGTCTTGTAGTCTTTACATGAGTTATAGGTTGAGTTAAAGACTGTAGGGGAGCTTAGTCTTTAACTTGATCTGCTAACACATGTTGAAATTACATTGTATTCACTAGGATTTTACATTGAGTTAGTTAACTTCAGATAGTTCAAATAAAGAACACATCTTTAGCCCCTAGTGAAGGCAAGGTCTAGGGATTTGTATAGGTATAACTATTTTGGTTAACTGAAATAATTATACATATTATAGTTACATGTACAAAATTTATATGTAAACTAGGCATTAATGGGACACATGTAGCCATTGCCTATTGATTAAGCAGTACTTAGATGTTAAATAGCTCTGAAATGCTAGTCATTTTAACAAGAAAAAATAAAGTAGAAATGGAGTGAATCATTTTTATTTTTCACCATGTTACATTTTATTTCATTTAAAGACTTTTCAGACCATTTTAAGAGAAGAAACAGTCTCTTAATTAATACTTTATGGCTTCTACCTGCTCCTTTGGAGCAAGAAAGTAGCTAGACCAGCACTGGCAGCCAGGCTTATGAGCATCCATAGTGCTCTGGGGAGGTGAGGGGAGGGCAGGGCAGGGCAAAGGAACAGTGCAGAGGGACTGGGTCTCAATACAGATCTCCAAGGATCAACCAGGATGGATATATTTCACTGTGGATCTTGCAAGCCATCATGCCATGTGTCCTCTGCATGTCTACAACCCCCTTCTTATCCATGGCAAAGTTAAGACCTTTAACTGTATAGTGTACTGCACAGATATTTCTTTTGGAGGGGATTACAATATATGATCTACAAGCAGTGCAACAAAATATTACTGAATATAATCTTTCCATATATGTTGGGGGATAGCCTACTCTGCTGCCTATTAAACAAATTACACAGAATCATAGAAGATAAGGGTTGGAAGAGACCTCAGGAGGTCATCTAGTCCAACCCACTGCTTAAAGCAGGACCACCCCCAACTAAATCATCCCAGCCAGGGCTTTGTCAAGCCGGGCCTTAAAAACCTCTAAGGATGGAGATTCCACCACCTCCCTAGGTAACCCATTCCAGTGCTTCATCACCCTCCTAGTGAAATAGTTTTTCCTAATATCCAGCCTAGACCTCCCCCATTGCAACTTCAGGCCATTGCTTCTTGTTCTGTCATCTGCCACCACTGAGAACAGCCAAGCTCCATCCTCTTTGGAACCCCCGCTTCAGGTAGTAAAAGGCTGCTATTAAATCCTCTCTCACTCTTCTCTTCTGTAGACTTAATAAGTCCAGTTCCCTCAGCCTCTCCTCATAAGCCATGTGCCCCAGCCCCCTCATCATTTTTGTTGCCCTAGGCAGAAACAATAGAGAATAAAACACTGCAGAATAATTTACATGATCAGTACTTTTAAGGGTCATGTTCACAAACAGTTGTCTTCATATTTTTGTGCTTGATAATAATGTAGTTTTGTTTGTGAACAAACTCACAGGGCATTTGTCTGGGATTTTACCTAGAAACAAATGAATAAAAATTCCAAAAGAAGATGAGAAAGTCTAAGATCCATTCATCCATCCATGACTCCTATCCTTTCAATTCCAGGAAATTGATTGTGTGATTGCACACTTTTTGTGATCAGTGGCACAACAGTAAGATTGGGAAGAATGACACTAAAGACAGTGTGAAAGTTTATACCCTAAATAAATTTGGAAGAATTAGATTTTCATCTGTAAATATTAGTTTCACTGTACATATGCAAACCAATGAAAAAATATTTCCATCTGTGATAATTGAAATGTACAGATAGGCTAAAGAAGAAAAATGCTGCTTGAGAACTTATTAGAGTTTGAATAAAGAATATTTGTGTATTTTGATAGTTTGTGTTTTAGCAGTTATAAAGCTTTAACTTTTTGAATCTTAATGTCTACTATCATTAACTAATTATTGTCTGACCCCCCCCCCCAATATCCTGCAAATGTAGAAATGTAAATAGATAAAAATAAAAAAGCTTACTATCAAAATTATACAAAAAACTAAATTCTGCCAAGCCTAACCATAAAAGAGTACAAGTGTAAGTACATTCGTCAGCTCTGGTCTACACTAGGAGTTGAGGTTGAATTTAGCAGTGTTAAATTGATTTAACCCTGCACCCATCCACATGACAAAGCCCTATTTTCGACTTAAAGGACTCTTAAAATCGAGTTCCTTACTCCACCCCCGACAAGGGGATTAGCGCTGAAATCGGCCTTGCTGGGTCGAATTTGGGGTACTGTGGACGCAGTTAGATGGTATTGGCCCCAGGAGCTATCCCAGAGTGCTCCATTGTGACCGCTCTGGACAGCACTCTCAACTCAGATGCACTGGCCAGGTAGACAGGAAAAGGCCCGCGAACTTTTGAATTTCAATTTCCTGTTTAGCCAGCTTGGCAAGCTGCAGGTGAGTGCAGAGCTCATCAGCAGAGGTGACCATGCAGAGCTCATCACAGAGGTGACCATGATGGAGTCCCAGAATCGCAAAAGAGCTCCAGCCTGGGCCAAATGGGAGGTACGGGATCTGATTGCTGTATGGGGAGAGGAATCTGTGCTATCAGAATTCCGTTCCAGTTTTCAAAATGCCAAAACATTTGTCAAAATCTCCCAGGGCATGAAGGACAGAGGCCATAACAGGGACCCGAAGCAGTGCCGCGTGAAACTTACGGAGCTGAGGCAAGCCTACCAGAGAGGCAAACGGCCGTTCCGGGTCAGAGCACAAAACGTGCCGCTTCTATGATGAGCTGCATGCCATTTTAGGGGGTTCAGCCACCACTACCCCAGCCATGTTGTTTGACTCCTTCAATGGACATGGAGGCAACATGGAAGAGGTTTTGGGGATGAGGAAGAAGATAGCTCACAGCAAGCAAGCGGAGAAACCGGTTTTCCCAACAGCCAGGAACTGTTTCTCACCCTGGACTTGGAGCCAGTACCTCCCAAACCCACCCAAGGCTGCCTCCCGGACCCGCCAGGCGGAGAAGGGACCTCTGGTGAGTGTACCTTTTTAAATACTATACATGGATTAAAAGCAAGCATGTTTAATAATTAATTTGCCCTGGCATTCGCGGCTCTCCTGGATGTACTCCCAAAGCCTTTGCAAAAGGTTTCTGGGGAGGGCAGCCTTATTCCATCCACCATGGTAGGACACTTTACCACTCCAGGCCAGAGGCACATAGTTGGGAATCATTGTAGAACAAAGCATTGCAGTGTATGTTTGCTGGCATTCAAACAACACCAGTTCTTTATCTCTCTGTGTTATCCTCAGGAGAGTGATATCATTCACAGTCACCTGGTTGAATTGGGTGCTTTTCTTAAGGGGACATTCAGTGGTGCGCATTCCTGCTGGGCTGTTTGCCTGTGGCTGAACAGAAGTGTTCCCCGCTGTTAGTCACGGTGTGGGGTGAGGGGCTAGCCACGTGGTGGGGGGAGGCAAAATGCAACCTTGAAATGAAAGCACATGTGCTATGTATGTAATGTTAACAGCAAGGTTTACTGTGAAAGAGTGTACCCATTGTTCTATAAAATCTGTCTTTTTAAATACCACTGTCCCTTTTTTTTCCCTTCCACCAGCTGCATGTGTTTCAAGGATCACAGGATCTTCTCCTTCCCAGAGGCTAGCGAAGATTAGAAGGTGAAAAAAATGCACTCGCGATGAAATGTTCTCTGAGCTCATGCTGTCCTCCCACACTGACAGAGCACAGATGAATGCATGGAGGCAGACAATGTCAGAGTGCAGGAAAGCACAAAATGACCGGGAGGAGAGGTGGCGGGCTGAAGAGAGGGCTGAAGCTGAAAGGTGGCGGCAGCGTGATGAGAGGAGGCAGGATTCAATGCTGAAGCTGCTGGAGGATCAAAATAATATGCTCCAGCATATGGTTGAGCTGCAGGAAAGACAGCTGGAACACAGACCGCCGCTACAGCCCCTGTGTAACCAACCGCCCTCCTCCCCAAGTTCCATAGCCTCCTTACCCTGATGCCCAAGAACGCAGTGGGGGGGCCCCTGGCCACAGCCACTCCTCCCCAGAGGATTGCCCAAGCAGCAGAAGGCTGGCATTCAATAAGTTTTAAAGTTTTAAACTTTTAAAGTGCTGTGTGGCCTTTTCCTTCCCTCCTCCACCACCCCTCCAGGTGCTTCTCTCCTCCACTACCCCTCCTGGGCTACCTTGGCAGTTATCCCCTTATTTGTGTGATGAATTAATGAAGAATGCATGAATGTGAAGCAACAGTGACTTTATTGCCTCTGCAAGCGGTGATCGAAGGGAGAAGGGGAGGGTGGTTAGCTTACAGGGAAGTAGAGTGAACCAAGGGGCGGGGGGTTTCATCAAGGAGAAATAAACAGAACTTTCACACTGTAGCCTGGCCAGTCATGAAATTGGTTTTCAAAGCTTCTCTGATATGCACCGTGCCCTCCTGTGCTCTTCTAACCGCCCTGGTGTCTGGCCGCACGTAACCAGCGGTCAGGCGATTTGCCTAAACCTCCCACCCCGCCATAAACGTCTCCCCCTTACTCTCTCAGATATAGTGGAGCGCACAGCAAGCAGTAATAACAGTGGGAATATTGGTTTCGCTGAGGTCTAACCGAGTCAGTAAACTGCACCAGCGCGCTTTTAAATGTCCAAATGCACATTCTACCACCATTTTGCACTTGCTCAGCCTGTAGTTGAACAGCTCCTGACTGCTATCCAGGCTGCCTGTGTATGGCTTCATGAGCCATGGCATTAAGGGGTAGGCTGGGTCCCCTATAGGCATTTCAACTATAGGCATTTCAACATCCCCAGTGGTTATTTTCTGGTCTTGGAATAAAGTCCCTTCCTGCAGCTTTTGAAACAGACCAGAGTTCCTGAAGATGTGAGCGTCATGTACCTTTCCTGGCCATCCCACGTTGATGTTGGTGAAACGTTCCTTGTGATCCACCAGTGCTTGCAGCACTATTGCTTGTGGTTTATGTACTCGCCGGCTTGGTGCTCCAGTGCCAAGATAGGGATATGGGTTTCGTCTATGGCCCCAACACAGTTACGGAATCCCATTGCAGGAAAGCCATCCACTATGACCTGCACATTTCCCAGGGTCACTACCCTTGATATCAGAATATCTTTGATTGTTTTAGCTACTTGCATCACAGCAGCCCCCACAGTAGATTTGCCCACTCCAAATTGATTTCCGACTGATCAGTAGCTGTCTGGCGTTGCAAGCTTCCACAGGGCTATTGTTACTCACTTCTCAACTGTGAGGGCTGGCAGTGATGTGCCAGGCTAAGTTTAAAATGACTTTCCTCATTCTTTTCAATTGTATTACACAACTAAAAGTTTCTGTTTAAAAAAGATGTTCCCAGCCTTTGGATTTGTTTTTATAGACTTTATGTCCAGGGTGTCTAGAGCAGGAGTGGGCAAACACTTTGGCCCAAGGGCCATATCTGGGTTTGGAAATTGTGTTGCAGGCCATGAATGCTCACAAAATTGGGTGTTGGGGTGCGGGCTCCAGCTGGGGGTGCGGGCTCTGGGGTGTGGCTATATATGAGGGGTTGGGGTGCAGGAGGGTTCTCTGGGCTGGGACCAATGGGTTTGGAGGGGGATCAGGGCTGGGGCAGGGGATTGGGGCATGGGAGGGGGTCAGGAGTCCAGGCTCCAGGCGGTGCTTACCTCAAGCAGCTCCTGGAAGCAGTGGCATGTCCCCCGTCTGGCTTCTACACAGAGGCACGGCCAGGTGGCTCTGCGTGCTGCCCCATCCACAGGCGCCGCCTCCACAACTCCCATTGGCTTTAGTTCCCAGTCAATGGGAGCTGCAGGGGCAGTGCTTGGGGCAGGGGCAGCATGCGGAGCCCCCTGGCTGCCCCTACATGTAGGAGCTGGAGGGGGGGGGACATGCCACGGCTTCTGGGAGCTGCGCAGAGCCACGGCATGCACAGAGTGGGGCAAGCCCCTGACCCCTCTACCTGGCGGGAGCTCAAGGGCCAGATTAAAATGTCTGAAGGCTGGATGCGGCCCCCAGGCCGTAGTTTGCCCACCCCTGGTTTAGAGTGTATGGGTAAGCATCATTTTTAGTATTCTGTAAATCTGCTAAACATAAGTTTTTGATGTTAAAATTTTTCATAGTTGATTTATGTGTATATTGTTTTTAAATTGCTTTCAGTTTTTTAAATCTCTGATATTAGTTGTACAAGTCACTTCTTTGTGTGCCTCAGTTTCCCCATCTCCAAACTGGGGATAATGATACAGTAACTCCTCACTTAAAGTCATCCCAGTTAATGTTGTTTTGTTGTTATGTTGCTGATCAGTTAGGGAACATGCTCATTTAAAGTTGTGCAATGCTCCCTTATAATGTCGTTTGGCAGCTGCCTGCTTTGTCCACTGCTTGCAGAAAGAGCAGCCCTTTGCAGCTAGCTGGTGGGGGCTTGGAACCAGGGTGGACCGGCAGCTGCCCTATCAACTCTCTGCTCCCCTAAGTTCCCTGTGGGACAGCCGCCCAACAGCCTATCAATTGCCGGCAGTTCAGCTGTCCCTCCCCCCACTGCCATGTGCTGCTCCTGCCCTCTGCCTTGGAGCTGCTCCTGGGAGTCTCCTGCTTGCTGTGCGGGGTGGGGAGCAAAGAGGGGGGCTAATATCACGATGTCCCCCTTCACTGTACTCCTGCCACCCGCTTACCCTATCTCCAAAGAGCAGTGGGGGGACACAACTGGGCTCAGGATGGAGGGAGCTTGCAGGCAGCAGCTGCTGCCTCAACTTCCTGATCTTAAAAGGCAGTGTACTTAGAGTGGGGTCAGCGTACTTAAAGGGGAAATGCACATCTCTCTCTCTCTTACACACAGGGTGTGTGTCTCTGTCTCTGTCATGCTGTCTCCCCTCCCTCCATTCATGCTGCCTTGTAGAGTATGAGGCTACATTAACAACAATGTTTAACCCTTGAGGGCTCAGCTGAGTTCTAGTTCATCATTTAGCAGTAAGGCATTCCCTGGGAAATATCCCACCCTCTTCCACCCTCTGACTTCACCACCACAACCAAGCTTCACTATCATCATTGCTGTGTACAGTATTAAATTGTTTGTTTAAAACTTATATTGTGTATACATATATATAATATAGTCTTTTGTCTGGTGAAAAAAATTTCCCTGGAACCTAACCCCCTCTATTTACATTAATTCGAATGGGGAAATTGGATTTGCTTAACATCATTTCGCTTAACGTTGCATTTTTCAGGAACATAACTACAATGTTAAGCAAGGAGTTACTGTACTGACCTCCTTTGTAAAACACTTTGGATCTACTGCTGGAAAAGCACTATACAAGTGCTGGGTGGTATTATTATTATTTATTACATATTATTGGGCTGCTCCTGCTTCTGTTCAAGCCAGTGCTAACACTCTCATAGGAATCTTGGTCCTCTTGAAATCAGCCTAATCTCTCTGTTTAGCCATTTATACTACACTCAATACTGTAATAGCTGAACACTTTAGGATTGGGCCCTAACTTTTTATACTGATTTATTATTGTTTTCTCCCAGTTCCATACATTGTAATGTGAAAGCTGTTGAGATTTGAGAGTTGAAAAGGATGATCTTAAGAGTTTACAGTTATATAGGTTTTTGTTTTTGTTTTAAATTTGGAAGAATCCCCAAACATTTTATAAACTGAAACATAAGTCAGACACAGAGTTTATTCCAACTGCTTTATGGGTATCAGACATCAAAGTTCAGCAATTCACAGAATTGTTACACAACTATTTGGGGCTATGTCTTCACTAGAAATGCTGCTGCTGTGCTTCACTATAGCCACTTGCTACAGAGACCGGAAGGATTCTCCTTCTGTCAGGCTAGTGCTGGCAACCCCAGTGTTTAGGTCGGCTTAGCATGGTAGACCTAACTTCTTAGTGTAGACCTGGCCTAGGAGAGGAAGTATAGAATATACCTTAACCTTAAAAGTAGAGGCAAAGTCTAGGTAAAGTTAGAATATAATTGCCCAAATTGGAATTTGGCTAGGACACTGAGTTAAAATCCATACTGTTGTGAAAAGTGCAATGGTGTCTTTAACTACCACTGTGATGGGTTTGAGGCCCTTTGGGGTGACACCTGATGTACTGGGATGCCACTGAGTCAGCCTATTCTACCTGGCCTTGCTGGGTTAGGCTCACAAGCCTCTTCCAGCCAAGCACACAGAGAGACAGAGATCCGCTCTGGAAAGATTCAGCCTTAGGGGCTTGCTCCAACACTCTGATGCCCACTCCCTTTAAGAGGTACAAACCCAAAGGTTTTATGAAATTCTCCCCCTCCCTCAATGTGAAGAGAGGTGTGCACACTTCTTCCCCTTCCCCCCAGTTAGAAATTACATAAACTGGATTATATTATAAAAAAGAATTAAGTTTATTAACTACCAAAGGTGGATTTTAAGTGAATATAAGAGATAACAGACAGAACAAAGCAGATTATTGAGCAAATAAACAAAGTATGCCAGCTAAGCTCAATATACTTAAGAAACAGGTTACAAAATGTACTTTCTTACCCTAAATGTTATTTTAGGCAGGTTGCAAAGTTTCTTTGGTTTAGAGTTCCAGTTATATTTCTTTTCAGACTGGACTCTTAACTCATTCTGGACTCCCCACTTGCCCTCCCCTCGGGTGGCTTTAGCAGTCTTTCTTCTTGGGCAGACAGGCCATGGAGAGGAGTAGTCCCGTTTGCCTTCCTCCCCATCCTTAAATAAGATTAACATAGGGCGGGAATCCTTTGTTTCCCAAATGTGACACTCCCCCCACCCCTGTTCCCTTCCAGTGGAAAGTTAGAAGAAGTCTCAGGTAACGTTTAGTATCCGGTGACAAGACCACCTGACTGTAGTATCACAGCATCCATGAGTCAGTGGCAGTATGGAGTGTCCACAGGAAGGCCCAGCCTTTTCACAGTCCATTCTCCTCGCTGATGGGCCATCTGCCCTGTCTGGCTTTTCCATTGTTGTACTGAAGTGTTAGCAGTGGGTGTCACCCAAAGTAGCATAGTTGAAATACAGATACATAGTCAATATTCCTAACTTCAGATATAGAAATGATACAGCGTACAAATTGGATAATCACATTCAATAAATTATAACCTTTCCAATGATAACTTACAAGACCCATCTTGCATAAAGTACATCTCAGTTATGTCATATTCATAACATAATCATATTTTCATAAAGAATATGAAGTGAAACGTCACAACCACAAATGGTCATGACTTCAGTTTAACACGTCAGTGGGAAGAACATCACTGACACCATTTCCTTCAGCACTTGGGGGTCTGTTGTATTAATTACAAGGGTCAAAAGAGTTAATGTTAGACACTTTCACTGTCTAACATAAAAACAGTGATACAAAGAGGTCTATTGTGTTGTTGTTTTTTAACAGAGGCCTTAGTTTACTTGATTTTTTGGCAAACACTT
Source organism: Caretta caretta (assembly GCF_965140235.1). NCBI lineage: Eukaryota > Metazoa > Chordata > Testudines > Cheloniidae > Caretta > Caretta caretta. The sequence goes on along the minus strand of NC_134208.1, from coordinate 85,441,097 downwards.
GTAAGTGATTTTAAACTTAAAAGATTATTGATTAAACACAAGAAAGAAACTGAAACTGAGTGATTATGCAAAACAAACAATTAAAATTTTTAAGTCTCTCTCCTTTTGGAGGCAAAATATTAGTCTCTCATTTACAGAACAACTTTTCTTTGATTAAAAGTAAAGGATTAATTTTACTTTCAGTCCAGATGTGTAAAGGGTATTCATGTCTCCTGTTTCTAACAAATAGACACAAGGTGGAGGAAAGAGGATAGACAGGGCAGGAAAAATATGGCTTTTGTTGATATCTTTGGAACAGTGGATGGCTGGTTAGCCACAAATGGATTCTTTGGCTGGTTGGTCAACCATTGCTTGGACACTGGTTCGCTTTCTGGTCAGAACATCATTTGGTTGAGTCTTTTACTCCTTGGACAGGGCAGGGTTGTGGCCATCTCATCTCACTGTGCTAATGCAGTGCATTTGATTTCAGGGTTTGATGAAAAGCTGAGAGAGAGAATATAGGAGGAAACAAATAGTGGGGCAGAAAGGAACACAACAGAGAAGGAGAGGCAAAACTGGATGTTATGTGTGGTACAGGCAATTAGTTTTCTGATGGGCTGAGGACAAAATGTCATGATGATTTTCAGAATTTACAATTGAAAAACAAAGCTCTTTGAACAAGAGCAAAGCCAACTGGCCTTCTTCCTGGAAGAAAGTCTTTCAGTTTGGTCTTCTCCTTTTATCTTGCTGTCAGGAAGGAATCTTCCCCTAGGTTAGATTGGCAGAGACCCTGGGGGTTTTTCGTCTTCTTCAGGAGCATGAGGCAATGATCACTTGCAGATTTAAACTAGTGTAATTAGTGGATTCTCTGTAACTTGAAGTCTTTAAACCATGGTTTGAGGACTTCATTAACTCAGGTCTTGTCTACACTGCCACTTACAGTGCTGCAACTTTCACCATTGTAAAGTGGCAGTGTAGATAGAGCAACAGCACTGGGAGCTATTCCCCTCGTGGAGGTGGTTTTATTACAGCGCTGGGAGAGCTTTCTCCCAGTGCTGGAGCCACGACTACACAACCGCGTTAAAGCGCTGCCGTGGGACCACTTTAACGTCGGCTGTGTAGACATATCCACAGCCAGAGGTTATGGGCCTGTTACAGGAGGGGGTGGGCGAGCTTCTGTGGCTTGCAGTGTGCAGGAGGTTAGACTAAATGATGGTGATGGTCCCTTCTGACCTTCAAGTCTATGAGACAAGATGAGATGAGCTGGGATGGAAATTGAGATGAGAGAGAGAGAGAGAGAGCTACATTAATTTATTTTTAAAGTCTCTTTTTAAGAAACCCCAAAAGGGGAAAAATAGGTGACATCGTTTTTCCCCTCATTATTTTGTCTACCAATTAGGCCTGATATTTGTCACACAAATTTTGGTTAATTAATTGTTTGGACTAATCCAGCTTCTTTGTATGGTTCTTTTGCACTTGTTTATAATATTGATTTGTTGAAAACAACTCAACTTATTTTCTTATGGTTAATTTTTAAGTTCTCAAAGTACAGGTTATTGTAACATTTTATGAACTTTCACTTTTGAGCTTACAGTTAGGGTAAATTTTATAGGTTTAATAGTCACAACAGGTCTCCCATCCAAGTACTGATCTAACCCAAACTTGCTTAGTAAGTAAGATTTGCACAAGGATTACATAGCAAGCTAGTATGGTTTCAGGCCATTGGTATGTGGGAGGTAACTATGAGTGCCTTGGTTTTTGTTCAGATATTGTCAAACTAAAAGAGCAGGCTGAGGGAGATTATTGTGTTTGGAATAAAAGAAGGTACTTTTATTAATAGTTGTTTCAACAGCAAACAATCAAATCCCAAGACCACCAGACAAATCTGGTATCAAATTGATGCAGCTGTGTCAGTAAAAAATACAGAAGCACATGAATTCTTTTCAGAGTAATTATGCAAGAAAAATACTGACCTTTCTCTATATTTTAATGGCAAATAACATTTGTTTAATAGACCATAAAGAGTGAATGTAACATTGTTTCTGACAGTGATGTCATTTGTTAAATTACGAGGTAAATGATCTCCCAGTAACCTTGATTCTTACATGTTTTTTATTACTGAAAAAGATTCTTCCTTCATACATTTTTGGGAAGCATCTGGGGAATATTATCTTTCAGAAAGTCATTAAGGCTTTATGTGATTTAATTATATCTAACAATATAATATATAGATTTATTCCAAATACATACTCCAGATTTCTTTTCAACATGCACAGGTTGTGGAATAAACTGTCCTAGATAGCCATGATGATGAAAATATTTTTATAAGGGATATAAGCCATCATGCTTAAAGGCATAAGCCAAACATTGAATGATAGATGGGTAAGTTTAGTTATTCCATAATCTTTCATTATGGGGATTGTTTCACCTTCCTATTGAAGTGTCTAGTTCTGGACACTGTCAGAGACAGGAGAGTGGGCTAAATGGACCACTAGTCTGATCCAAAATGCAGTTCTTATGTGTCTGTGTTAGGAGAGAAATACGTAATGACCCATTTCTCTTTTCAGCACATAACCCAAGAAGCTGTGCTGGGCAGATGTATGGGGGTGGGGAGAGAACAATGCTCCCTTTCTCCCATCTGCAGAATGGTTGCACAGCCAGTGGCTGAACTAGCTCTGTGTGCCCTCTAGGCATTCGCACTTTCGGAGGGGACCAGAGGATTCCTGCTGCAGTGGATTCTTTGCTCTCACCTCTTTTTTGCTGTTCCAAAAGCCCCTGCAGAGAAGGTCTCTATGCAAGGGCTCTATGGAGAGCAGGGCTCTACAGGTGCACAGCAGACCTGCACCACTTCTGCCACTCAGGGATCCTCTGTGGCCACAGAGGCAGGATTTTCCTCATATGAATAGTGACCTGTATTAGTTTTCAATTGCCACTGACCTACTCTGTAACAAAAGTGACACACGAATGTGGTAAAAGACTGGTCTTTATTTTTTGGGCCCAGTCACACGGCCCATATTTACAAGTTATACTTCTGACACATGGCGCAAGTCAGCATCCACTGTCTCCAGCGACCGCACACCACCAGCAGGTTGCATTGGTAGCTTGCAGACAACTTCACTGAGATCAGAATCCCACCTCTCCTGAATTTTACAGTCCTACTCAAAAATTCCCTTTGTATAACTTGCTAGAGGGGAGTAGGAGGAAAGAGCAGATTTTGGCCATGTCGACACTACAGGCTTGTGCCAGCGTAGCTCTGTTGGTCAGAGGTATCATCCCTGACTGACAGAACTGTGCCAATAAAAGCCCTAAGCATAAAGGCAATTATACCTGCAAAACTGTGCTTTTGTCTGTATAGCTTATTTCACTCAGAGGGGCTGGAATAACCACCATCAGCAAAAGCCCAATTTTGCCAGTATAAGCTGTGTCCCTACTAGAAGTGCTTTGCTGGTGTAGCGTACCAGTATAGCTGTACTGGCAAAGCACCTTACAAGGTTGTGTTTACACTGCCACTTTCAGCGCTAAAATTTTAGTCGTTCAAGGGTGTGGAAACACCCCCCCTCTCCCCCGAGCGACAAAAGTTTTAGTGCTGAAAAGTGCCAGTATAGACAGCGCTTTATCTCCGGGAGCCGCACTCCCAGCGATAAAGCTACCATTCCTCGTTAGGGGGAGAGCTACCATCCCTCGTTAGGGGGAGAGCTCTCCCCCAGCGATAAAGCGTGTTTACACTGCCCACGTTACAGCATAGAATCATAGAATCATAGAATATAAGGGTTGGAAGGGACCCCAGAAGGTCATCTAGTCCAACCCCCTGCTCGAAGCAGGACCAATTCCCAGTTAAATCATCCCAGCCAGGGCTTTGTCAAGCCTGACCTTAAAAACCTCTAAGGAAGGAGATTCCACCACCTCCCTAGGTAACGCATTCCAGTGTTTCACCACCCTCTTAGTGAAAAAGTTTTTCCTAATATCCAATCTAAACCTCCCCCACTGCAACTTGAGACCATTACTCCTCGTTCTGTCATCTGATACCATTGAGAACAGTCTAGAGCCATCCTCTTTGGAACCCCCTTTCAGGTAGTTGAAAGCAGCTATCAAATCCCCCCTCATTCTTCTCTTCTGCAGGCTAAACAATCCCAGCTCCCTCAGCCTCTCCTCATAAGTCATGTGTTCTAGACCCCTAATCATTTTTGTTGCCCTTCGCTGGACTCTTTCCGATTTATCCACATCCTTCTTGAAGTGTGGGGCCCAAAACTGGACACAGTACTCCAGATGAGGCCTCACCAATGTCGAATAGAGGGGAACGATCACGTCCCTCGATCTGCTCGCTATGCCCCTACTTATACATCCCAAAATGCCATTGGCCTTCTTGGCAACAAGGGCACACTGCTGACTCATATCCAGCTTCTCGTCCACTGTCACCCCTAGGTCCTTTTCCGCAGAACTGCTGCCTAGCCATTCGGTCCCTAGTCTGTAGCTGTGCATTGGGTTCTTCCGTCCTAAGTGCAGGACCCTGCACTTATCCTTATTGAACCTCATCAGATTTCTTTTGGCCCAATCCTCCAATTTGTCTAGGTCCTTCTGTATCCTATCCCTCCCCTCCAGCGTATCTACCACTCCTCCCAGTTTAGTATCATCCGCAAATTTGCTGAGAGTGCAATCCACACCATCCTCCAGATCATTTATGAAGATATTGAACAAAACCGGCCCCAGGACTGACCCTTGGGGCACTCCACTTGATACCGGCTGCCAACTAGACATGGAGCCATTGATAACTACCCGTTGAGCCCGACAATCTAGCCAGCTTTCTACCCACCTTGTAGTGCATTCATCCAGCCCATACTTCCTTAACTTGCTGACAAGAATACTGTGGGAGACCGTGTCAAAAGCTTTGCTAAAGTCAAGAAACAATACATCCACTGCTTTCCCTTCATCCACAGAACCAGTAATCTCATCATAGAAGGCGATTAGATTAGTCAGGCATGACCTTCCCTTGTTGAATCCATGCTGGCTGTTCCTGATCACTTTCCTCTCATGCAAGTGCTTCAGGATTGATTCTTTGAGGACCTGCTCCATGATTTTTCCAGGGACTGAAGTGAGGCTGACTGGCCTGTAGTTCCCAGGATCCTCCTCCTTCCCTTTTTTAAAGATTGGCACTACATTAGCCTTTTTCCAGTCATCCGGGACTTCCCCGGTTCGCCACGAGTTTTCAAAGATAATGGCCAATGGCTCTGCAATCACAGCCGCCAGTTCCTTCAGCACTCTCGGATGCAACTCGTCCGGCCCCATGGACTTGTGCACGTCCAGCTTTTCTAAATAGTCCCTAACCACCTCTATCTCCACAGAGGGCTGTCCATCTCTTCCCCATTTTGTGATGCCCAGCGTAGCAGTCTGGGAGCTGACCTTGTTAGTGAAAACAGAGGCAAAAAAAGCATTGAGTACATTAGCTTTTTCCACATCCTCTGTCACTAGTTTGCCTCCCTCATTCAGTAAGGGGCCCACACATTCCTTGGCTTTCTTCTTGTTGCCAACATACCTGAAGAAACCCTTCTTGTTACTCTTGACATCTCTGGCTAGCTGCAGCTCCAGGTGCGATTTGGCCCTCCTGATAACATTCCTACATGCCCGAGCAATATTTTTATACTCTTCCCTGGTCATATGTCCAACCTTCCACTTCTTGTAAGCTTCTTTTTTATGTTTAAGATCCGCTAAGATTTCACCATTAAGCCAAGCTGGTCGCCTGCCATATTTACTATTCTTTCGACTCATTGGGATGGTTTGTCCCTGTAACCTCAACAGGGATTCCTTGAAATACAGCCAGCTCTCCTGGACTCCTTTCCCCTTCAAGTTAGTCCCCCAGGGGATCCTGGCCATCCGTTCCCTGAGGGAGTCGAAGTCTGCTTTCCTGAAGTCCAGGGTCCGTATCGTGCTGCTTACCTTTCTTCCCTGTGTCAGGATCCTGAACTCAACCAACTCATGGTCACTGCCTCCCAGATTCCCATCCACTTTTGCTTCCCCCACTAATTCTACCCGGTTTGTGAGCAGCAGGTCAAGAAAAGCGCCCCCCCTAGTTGGCTCCTCTAGCACTTGCGCCAGGAAATTGTCCCCTACGCTTTCCAAAAACTTCCTGGATTGTCCCAGCAGATATCAGGAAAATTAAAGTCACCCATGAGAATCAGGGCATGCGATCCAGTAGCTTCCGTGAGCTGCCGGAAGAAAGCCTCATCTACCTCATCCCCCTGGTCCGGTGGTCTATAGTAGACTCCCACCACTACATCACTCTTGTTGCACACACTTCTAAACTTAATCCAGAGACACTCAGGTTTTTCTGCAGTTTCGTACCGGAGCTCTGAGCAGTCATACTGCTCCCTTACATACAGTGCTACTCCCCCACCTTTTCTGCCCTGCCTGTCCTTCCTGAACAGTTTATAACCATCCATGACAGTACTCCAGTCATGTGAGTTATCCCACCAAGTCTCTGTTATTCCGATCACGTCATAGTTCTTTGACATCACCAGGACCTCCAGTTCTCCCTGCTTGTTTCCAAGGCTTTGTGCATTTGTATATAAGCACTTGAGATAACCTGTTGATCGCCCCTCATTCCCAGTATGAGGCAGGAGCCCTCCCCTCACAGACATTCCTGCCTGTGCTTCCTCCCGGTATCCCGCTTTCCCACTTACCTCAGGGCTTTGGTCTCCTTCCCCCGGTGAACCTAGTTTAAAGCCCTCCTCACTAGGTTAGCCAGCCTGCTCGCGAAGATGCTCTTCCCTCTCTTCGTTAAGTGGAGCCCGTCTCTGCCTAGCACTCCTTCTTGGAACACCATCCTATGGTCGAAGAATCCAAAGCCTTCTCTCCGACACCACCTGCGTAGCCATTCGTTGACTTCCACGATTCGACGCTCCCTACCTAGGCCTTTTCCTTCCACGGGGAGGATGGACGAGAACACCACTTGCGCCTCCAACTCCTTTATCCTTCTTCCTAGAGCCACATAGTCCGCATTGCCACTGCCGCGCTGTAACCTGGGCAGTGTAGACGTATCCTTAGTGTGGACATAGCTTGCATGACGCCCCAGGGGCTTAAAGCTCTCTCGGAGAGTTTTTGGTTTCATCCTTTATCTCTGCAGTGCTCCGGAGTGCTTGCTCTTTCTTAGCATCTTGTCACATGCAGAGCAGGATTTAACTTTCCAGCTGCTAAGGCTTTCATTGAAGCTTGATCAGTTTTTCACCATTAACATTTACTCACCCAACCATTTACTTGTCAGCATTTATGTATATATTTAAAATAACATGAAACCCATGGCAGTCGCTGGAGTCTGACAAATGTCATTGTCCAGAGGTTATCTTGAAATCTGGAGAGCCAGATTAAGTGACCTGTGCACAGGAGTGCTCTCCTGGGATCTGGTGGTGGTGGTGGACAGAATCTTCACAGAAGTTACTGCAGCTAAGGTTACTTAGCCTCAGCATGCGATACTTCCCCTGAATTCAGCAGGGTCTGGCTAATGGATCTGTGTAGTTACTAATCCACCAACTGTATCTTAGCTCCAAAATGCCCTTTTCTGCTACATGGAGCTGTGCCCTGTGGTATGTGGGGCATGTGGTCTCTTTGCATTCTAACCTCCCTGCACAGTGGAACCACACTGGCTCTGTTCCATGGACATTGTATGCTTACAGGTGGCGGAGGGGGCAGGATTTGTCCTGAAGAAATTATGAACATTTAACATAAAATGAATGCCGAGTTTGAGAAGTGAGAGATTTCCACAAAATGGGTATAGCTTTGTCAATGGCAGGCCAAGCTTCCCTACGCCACTTCACCTCAACCTTGCTTACAGATTGATCACCTTTATGAGTTGGGCTGGTCCAGGCCTCATGCTTATTCAAGGCACGCTCCAACTCCCACTGAAATCCAACATCCTCATTGGAAGTTGAATCAGCCCCCAAATCCTCTGTCTGTTGAGTCTGCCGCAAAAAGCTGAAGTTGTGATGTGGACATCGGACAACAACTCCTTTTCACAAACACTGTCCAACAACTATCACATTGTAATGACTAATAATGACTACCTGTCTGTAATGGCTTTGTTTGGATTCCAAATGTTGACATATGGGTGAGAGTCTCTATGTCCCATTACCTATTTTTCAGGCCACATACTATTCTCTCTTACTTATAACTTAGACTACATGCTACTTGGAATTCCATTCATACTGGATAGTCATTCAATTTTCCACACCAGTGATGGTGACAGTGAATCATATAATCAGCTAGCAGTAAAACACTTGAGTAGATATATATCATGTTGCATTCACTTATTATAAAAACATCATCTAGAATCCTCCCAATGAGTTAAAATCTGAAGTAAAACAGATAATGAAGTTTAGTTGAACAATTGAAAAAGAACAAGGTTTGATTTATAATTTTGAGACAGTGTTATAGATTGTCTTAGAATCTGTTAAATCGTTCACTCTATCATTATTTATGGTAGTTTCTTTATTTAGAATGTGATTGGATGACTTGCTAGCCTTTTTCTGAGTAAGAGAATTTATTAGAATAATATAAACCCTGTGTACAAATGAGCTGAAGGCCCTGGGTAACAGATGAATGCAATCTGTAATTTTGAATCCACCCTTATGGCAGTAATTCAGTCATATATATACTGGAAACAGTTGAAATGTTTCCCGCTGCATTCACAGTAGCTTACAGCGTAATCAGTTGTAGGCTGCACTATCACGCATTCTTAGACAATAAACCTACTATGGCATACGTTGTACCAACAAGAAACGTTTGGATCGTTCATCATACCTATGTGCTCCAGGATTATTGTTTTCTCATATTGGGAAATCTCCCTTTAAGAGTGTCCCCAGGGGGAGCTGCAGCTGGGTGGAGGGCCTAGTTGCCATGGACTGTAGAAGAGAATAGGGAGCCTCAGTACAAGGTCTGTAGATGGATGACTCTGTTTTGATCCCCTTAACTGTTCATTACTTTTGATTTCTAGACTTATGCCATAAAAAAGGAGTGCCTACCCTGTGTTCTATGCATCCAATGAAGTGAGCTGTAGCTCACGAAAGCTTATGCTCAAATAAATTGGTTAGTCTCTAAGGTGCCACAAATACTCCTTTTCTTTTTGCGAATACAGACTAACACGGCTGCTACTCTGAAACCTGTGTTCTATGTGCTTCTTGATACATTTTATAAAATGGACTATTCCTATAATCTCCCATGTCAAATAATGAACACATAACTGAGCAGCTGTTAACCTATATGCAAACTTACTGTGTTCCACCAGAGTCCCCGCAGTTCCTCATGGCCAGGGGAAGGCCAGGGGAAATTGTCATTGCTGCCAGGGCCAGTTCTAGGGAGAGTGAGCAGGTCTTGCCTGGGTGCTGACAGCCAGGTGGTGCCAGACTACTGTGCCACTTGTCTTTTTTTTTCTTCTTCTCTGCTCTGATTGATTAGTTGGCCATTTATGTTCCACTGATGATTGGTTGGCCACCTTTCCCCTTTCCTCCTTTGCATCGCAGCTGGGAAGTGGGGTGTATGGGCGGCAGCACCAAAAACACTTTCTGCTCTGGCTGGCAAAATGGCTAGTGCTACTCCTTCTTGCAGCATGCTTTGAAGATTGATAGAATAAAACTGTTTTGGACTGGGGTGCAGTGAGTTCAAAATCTGAGTTCCAAATTGACAGTGCCCTGCCAGGTGAACCCTCTTTCTTATATGAGTTGTGCTGATCTTAACTGTAACAGTAGGGCATGGGGAGAGAGGTGATCTTCCAGATAACTACGTCTTGGGCCATTTAGGACTTTTAGGTCAAATCCAACATCTTAAATTCTAGCTTGTACTTGAGATCCAAAAGCACTGGTGTCATGTATTCCTGGAAAGATTTGCCCCATAACAGATTATGTGCACCAGTTTCCATTTACTGATAGATTTAAGATGTAGCCTCATGAAGAGGAAATTGCTGTAGTTCTTCTGGAGATAACAAAGGCATGGATGGCCCTTAGACTACGTGCTTACCTTTTATTTTCTTTGGTAACTATCTCTGACCTTTTGTGCCTACCACCTATAATCACTTAAAATCTATCTTTCTGTAGTTAATAACAGAAGACAGTGTTTTACCTAAGACAGTGTGTTTTGGTTGAAGAGCTTGGGAAATCTCACCTCAGTTTACAAAGTTTTACTCCTGAGGCATTCTGCACCAAAAAAAAAAAAAATTATGCGCCAAAAAGAAAATTACGCACACAATATTTTAAAATTCTGCAAATTTTATTTGTCAAATAAATATGGAGGCTCCAGCATGGCACTGAGGAGCACAGGCCACTGGCTGCACAGAGGTGGGAGATCACTGTGCAGCTCCATCCCCGGGACACAGACTCAGCAATGAGGCTGCACCCAATCCTGACGTGCAAGGACTAGGCTGCCCCAGAAACACCCCAAGGCCCTGCCTCTCCATGTGGGCAGGTAGGCTCAACAAGGCAGGATGCAAGTGTGGAGGGGCTTAGTGTGGGGAGATCCAGGTGTGGTTTGAGAGGGTTCTGGGTGGGGCAATCTGGGTGTGGGTAGCTCAATGGGGGATTCAGATGTGGGGAGGATCTGGATGCACAGGGGCTTGTTGGGGGGTTCTCAGTGCAATGGTAATGGGACTCTGCAGGGGGTCCAGGTGAAGGTGGTTTGGGCTCAGCGGAGGGGGGGGTCTGGGTGTGGGAGGCTCAGTGCGGGATCCAGATGCTGGGAGAATGGGGCTCAGTGGGGTGGGAATCCAGGTTCAACTGATTGGGAGTTGGTGGGGTGGGGATTCGAGTGCGGGTGGCTTGTCAGGGTGGTCCAGGTGCAGGGGGAGTGGGGCTCATCAGGGTGGGTTCTGAGTCCAGGGGGGTGAGGCTTGGCAGAAAGGTCTGGGTATGAGGGGGTCTGGATGCATGGGAGATGGGCAGATGGGAGAGCAGCTCCTATACAGGGATCCGTCCTCCTGCAGCTAAGAAGCTGTGGGCACAGGAAGTGGGCGAGGGGTGGGGGATAATTTGCAGTTTTCTGCAGCTGGGGGAGAAATCTGAGGGTGGGTCTGACCCGGGCCCGGATGCCATGCAGGGGAAGAGGAAGTCCCATCCTCACTAGCCCAGCTGGGACTAGCAGCTGAGCTTGGTGCAGGGTATGAGCCACCAGCCAGGTCTTCCCCCAGTCCCACCTCCTGCCCCACAGTGATAGACTTTTCTGCCGGCTCCCTGGGCACCTGAAACATACTGCTGGGGAGGTTTGCATGACCACTGTTGTGACTCCCTTTGCTTCCCCATCAGAGAGTCATTTTCTGCAGGGAAGCAAAGAAATCTGCAGAGGACATCAATTCTGCGCATGCACAGTGGCGCAGAATTCCCCCAGGAGTAACAAAGGCTAGCGTTTCTCCTCTCCACATTGAGGGAGAGCAGGACTGGGTAATGAACTTACCACTGGGCAGGCTTTTGACCAGGGCAAGAGGGTAAAGTTCTGGGGCACAAGGCTCGGTAGCTGGGGGGGGAACTGGCTGGAGCCTCTCTATTGTTGGTTCATCAGTGGCTGGCAAAGCACTCAGTTGGGTGTGTCCCTGCCTTTGGATGTCTGTGTAAGTGCAGTACCTGCCAGAGATTTGTATCTTGCCAGCAGCATCACAGGGTGAAAGGGATACCCCAGGTTGGTGGAACAGAGGGCTCAGCAGTCCCACAGTCCAGGTTGCACTCCAGGAACCCCATCACACTCTGAAAGGAGTCACTGATGTAATTTTAGGCTCCTTTCTACAGTTATTTCTACAGTAGCAGATGCTCTGTGCTTTGTTGTCAGTTTTGGAAAGATTATCAGTTATTTTTATGACAAAGAGGTCAACAAGGGGAAAATCATGATGCCTGTTGCTCCAGAAAAAAAGAAAGTGGGTAGAAATGGGATGAAAAACAAAGATTGACTAAATAGAAAGGGATAAAAATGTTAGGGAAATACATGTTATTTAGAAAAGTCTTTGGTATTAGAACCAATGGAGATTGAAACTATTAAAGATATGCAGCAGCGCCATAACCTTCCCTTTCCTAATAACCTGGCAAAGTTGATAAGTTAACTAGTTGATAACTTAACTAAGTTAAGTACAATACAGCATAGGAAGTAACGGGTAATGAATGAATAAACTGATAGTGAACACAGTAAAATTTGCAAAAAGAAAAGGAGTACTTGTGTCACCTTAGAGACTAACCAATTTATTTGAGCATGAGCTTTCGTGAGCTACAGCTCACTTCATCGGATGCATACCATGGAAACTGCAGAAGACATTATATACACACAGAGACCATGAAACAATACCTCCTCCCACCCCACTGTCCTGCTGGTAATAGCTTATCTAAAGTGATCATCAAGTTGGGCCATTTCCAGCACAAATCCAGGTTTTCTCACCCCCCCCCCCCAAACTCACTCTCCTGCTGGTAAAATTTGTTAATCTAAGTGATAGTGTGTTGTAACTTTTTACCTTTCCCTCATCATTTCCTTGTGTCTCTTACATTTTCAAAGCAAGTAAACTTTGTTTCATCTTTAATAGCAATGTCATCCTCCTCCTTTTTCCGACATCTTTGTGGAAAATTAAACAAGAAACAATTAGGTTTTGATTGGATGCTGCCAGAGTTTATGCTCTTCATTTTAATTAGATGTTATGATTAATGACCTGATTGTGCAGTTTTTATTCATTCTGAAATCCATGGGAATTTTGGGTGCTATGTCTTGTATAATTAACAATAAAACACTGGTAATTACCTTTAGTCAAAGAGGATGTTACTAACATGCAGTTGTGTTGTTTATATCTATACCAAATTGCATGCTTTGGAGCAAGCTTGAGTTCATTCTTTACTAATTTGTAAACAGTCTCATACTTGAAAACCCCCCAAAAACTAATAACTTTTAACCTGCCTGTAACTATTTTTCAGCACACTGAAGAAACTTTTTGAAAAAAACATAGTTTTTCTAAAAGATATGTTCTAGTTCAAACAGGAATTTATTTGGGGAAGTCCTGTGGCCTCTGTTACACAGGAGGTCAGAGAAGTTGATCACAATGGTCCCCCCGGCCTTATAGTCTCTGAAGAGTTTATCATTGCCTGGCACGGTTAATTTCTTTATTTTGAAAGACTGAGCTTTCTGCTCTTGCCCAAGGAATGGTATTCCATTCTTTTAGTAAAAAACAAAAGAGGAAAGTATGTTTGTTTTGAGATAGAGATGGCACAGGTTTCATCCTGCCAAGTTAGGTTCCCCATTGATTTCTTTATTAGCTAACTTTTACCTATTCAAAATAGCAGTGAGCTTAAGAAAAGTTGAGACTCAGCGTGGAATGTGCTGATCAAGTGAACAGAGTATGGTTCTGAGAGACAGCAGGGCCTCATGGGTTCAAATTGTGATGCATTGTGAGCCTCCCTTTATCTGATTTTTCTAGGTTTTTACACTGTGCTCATCACTATGACCTCTGAGTGTCTGAGTAAATCACTCAATCTCTGTTTCCCCATCTGTAATGTAGATAATATTTACTTACCTATCTCACAAAGGTATTGTGAGGCTTATGTAGCAGACCCTTAATGTAGCAGTGCCAGTGTCAATGTTGTCCACTCTTCTGGTTTTTATCATGAGTCTTACTATGTCGGGTGTTTTTATTGAAGCCAAAGATCCTGTATTTATTTCATTTTTTAAAAGTAAGTTCATAGACCTCATGGCTGTGGAGAAAAGCTTGAACATATGACTAAAATACACTCTAAAGGTTCAAAAACAGAAGGCAAATTAAAAGCAACCAAAATGGATTTTTTTTAAAAAAAAATCTCATGCTTTGGGAGGGGTGACAGAGGATGTGACTCAAGATTTTTTTTTTTTTTAATGCTTGGGCTTGGCAACGCTGCCGTGCCGTTACATTTTTTTTGTCGAGGAGGAGGGCAAGGCTGCAGGGAGCCTGCACAGAGGGCCAGCATTTTCTGTATGCCACAGGACACTACTTCATGGGGGTTCCTTCTATACTGACTGCAAGAAATTTAGGGGTGGGCTCATGGATCCACAACTATATGTATCTACTAACCATTCCACCACTGCGAAGGGGCATATGAGTAGCAGCGGCATGGGCTAACACAATTGTGTGAGCTAAAGGGGAGGGTTCGGTCCTGGCTCTTGCGGGCTTCCATTGCATACCACCCAGTTAGTCAGGGTTTGCTGAGGAGAGGATTTGCTCCATAACATTTGTACATTGCTTTGAAGACCTAAAGCTCAATATAGGTGTTAAATACTGTTGTTCAAATACAAATAGTATTTTAAGATTTGTTTTCAAGTATCCTTAACGTGCTGTACACTGTAAGCCTGATCCAAAGCCCGTAGAAGTCAGTGAACAGACTTCCACTGATTTCAGTGGGCTTTCGATCAGACATTATATTTGTTATTCATTAGTAGAGTGTCTGGTTTTTATGCAAAATCTAACTATTTGTTGATTAACAGTATTTGGTGTGCAGTATGGTTTGAATAGCACAATGAAGTCCCTCTAAGGAAATCTCCAATGTTTTTCTATCAAATGTTGGTTAGACAGATTAATATAATATCACATATATATTCCCAACCAAATAACTTCATTTAAAAAATAAACAAATCAACAATTAAGGATGCAGATTGGTCTTGTTTCTGCACAGATACAGACCAGGTTTGGTAAACAGTAGCTAGCCATCAGTGTAGCTGCTTTGGTGCTGACCCCTATATGTAGACAAAGACATGCAGAGGTTTGGAATAACTAACCTAATGTAGTTTTACTCCTGCTTTAAGCACTTTTTGAAAATCTTGGTCATTGTTTATTTTTCCCTTCCATTCCTGTTTAAAGTCCACTGAAACATTAATTATAGTTTGTTTTTAAAACTTAAGCTTCTGAAATACCTGCTCCTCAATCTTTTACAATAGCAAAGAAAACCTAACACACCTTTCCTGTACCTTTTATGCCCTTTTAGAGTACAAACAATCTCTCTCATTAACTATATATGTTTTCATGAGTTTGGTAACTCTGCCTCTGGAAACCCGAACAATCTTCCAGCAGGGTGGATTTAAATCACCAGGTGCAAAACCTCAATTTAAATTGTCGATTTTAATCAATCCACCCTGATTGTTGGGATTTCTTGAGGCAGAGTTACAAATCTCATGAAAACATATCTATTTAATGGGGGAGATTGTTTTTATTCTGCTAACAGATAACTTCAGTTATTTTCTAAAGAAAGGTGCATTCTCATTGGTTGGTATAACCATTGTTTCTATGGTGTCTAGAGTAATCAATATTCATAATTTGAGAACTGAGCCTATCAGAGATCAGGTAGGGTGAAATCTATAAAATAGAAAGAGACCATGTATGTGGGCTCAGTGGATGACCCTGATGAGATACATGATGGTGTCTCTTGGAGTAAGATGCCAAGTCACTATGTGCTCAGTAGCACAGCTATCTACAGGATGAAACCCTTAATACAAGACCTTTTGTTCCATATTTACAAAGCTTGACCTCAAAAGTTAGATGTTTTCCTCTGATTCTTTCTTTATATAAACAACTGCCTTTAATTCAAAGTTTTTGATAGAGGCTCATGGGTTCAGCATATTTATTTTTTATTTAAATATTTTAAGAGATCATAACAAGTTTAGGCTTTAATATATTTTGTATTAAATTCAGATTTCATTTTAAACAGGTTTATTTTTAAAACCGAAAGCTTATTATAATTTAAATAATACAACTAAAACTTATTTACTTGATTTAAAAAAAAACCCAAACCACTGTCTTCCAGAGACAGCTGGATGTACTTAGAAAGGTCTTCAATTTCAGAAGTCTGCAGAAGTTTCCATATTGCCACATTTTAGCTTTTCTAGCATCCCAGTTGATTCTCGGGGTTCTTAATTGTGGTGATTTTATTTTCAAACTCTTCATACTCAGTGAAATACATTTGTGGCACTGTGTAAATAATAATAAATTAGTTGCAGTGCTCTCCAAAGTCATCAAAGACTACAAAATAAAATAAAAAATCTGGCAACTGTGCATGGAATACATGCTTTGTGATCTGGAGGCATAAACGCAAACCCTGGATTTTTATTCGTTAACAGCTGTCTTCTTCATTTTGGGAAGGCTTTCTTGGAGGCTCTCAAAACTCTTTTAAGTTTGTCATTGAAATATAGACTATTTGATTTTAAGCATCTCTGACTTCCAGCATGCTCTTTAGGTTAAGTGCTTGACTGGTGAAAAAAACTGAAAAATTTAGAGAGACCGTACTTGAATTTCAACCTATGTGTGATACACCAGCTTAGTGTGTTTGATCATGTCTCCTTCTAGTGACTGGTTTCCGTGATTATGGATGAAATTCTGGTGCCATTAAGTCAGTGGAATTTACTTTGTGTCAACACACTACTTTCTTTCTCATATGATAGAGGCTTTGGATGTTGAAAGTCCCAGATTTGATGACTGCAGTAGCCTGTATGCGTGATGCATTTCATTACATGTTGTCTTCTGGACACTCAGCTGAGGTAGTCAGAAATGAAGGAGGGGCAGAAAATAAGCACAGCCATTAACAAAAAGAGAATGGAAGTGGAACTCTCATCGTTTGTAATCTTTCAGCAATTACTGTGTATGTATAGACCCACCATTTTGCTGTGTATATTGACCAAGATACAATCTCTTTCAATTTCAGTTGCTATGTGTTAGCCTGGAGCTCTTCTAATTAGAATTAAACCACAAATTATATTTTTCAGTTTGATGTATGCCTCCATTTTCAGAAAGTGTTACTTTTTTTTTTTAAACAAAATCAGTTCACTTAGAGTGCCAGACTGTCTGGGGGAGCAAGTGCCTCTTAAGGGCTATTAAGCAAGTCCCTCTTGCTCTGGGTGTTGCTCAGAGCTGTATTAATTGGCTCTGGAAGCAGTCACATCCTGCCCTCTCCAGGCAGAAGGAGGTTTGAGGCAATGCAGAACTTTGGAGGAGGTGGCTGTCTGGAGAACAAGGAGTATTAATAGGAGGGAGTTTGATGAAGTTTGCTCTCAAACAAATCAAGACACACAGATATGTAAACTACTTTGGTTATTAAATTTTTTCTCTTACACAACACATGTCAAAATTTTTTATTTAAATATACAACAAATTATTAATGCCAGGGGAACTTTAATCCCTGCACCTCTTTCTGTATGCAATCTTGAATATGGCAAACAGACATATTACACAAGAGAACTTGGTTGTGTACATATTTTATCACTAGCTGATGTTGGCACAAGGCTTTGTTCTTCAGCCTGAAGTTTCATGATCAAGTTTTATGCTAACATACTAGTTTTTATAAGACTGTAGACCTCCTGTGGGATGGATTCTGTACGTGGTCTTTCCACTCTCTACTGCATGAAACTAATACCTCTAGAGAATGAAGCTATTATTCAAGGTTTGATACAAAGAAGACAGTGTGCGTGTGCGCACTGCCATCAAAGGCTTTAGAAACATCCTGTCTCAGATTAACTCTTGGAAGGCTAAAAATGGTGAAACAGGATTTTCATTATTAGGTAAAATGATTCATTATGGGCCTGATGTGGCAAGCAAACAATAGAAATGCTGTGCTCAGAGGCCTTGTAGAATTGGGCCCCAAATGTGTTATCCTGGGTCTCACAGTGGCCAATGCCTAAGGATAAGTTTTTGCCACGGTTATTTTAGTAAGAGTCACAAACAGGTCACGGGCAATAAACAGAAATTCACAGAAGCTGGTGACCTGTCTGTGACTTTTACTAGAAATAACAGTGGGGCTGACTGGGGTGGGTGGGGGGAAATGACAGCTCCAGCCCCCGCCAATCACAGTGGTGGCTGACAGCGGCAGGTGACAGCTCCAGGCCCTCCCCTCCCCCCCCGGCGGCTCAGAGCCCTGGGGCCCCCTCTGCCCAGGATGGCTCCGAGCCCTGGGGCCGGTGGCTCAGAGTCCCAGGGTCCCCACCGCCCACGGCAGCTCAGAGCTCTGAGGCCAGTGGCTGACAGCTCCGGGGCCCCCACTGCAACTTGGAGCCCTGAGGCCCCTGCTGCCCAGGATGGCTCAGAGTCCTGGGGCCAGTGGCTCGGAGCCCCAGGACCAGCAGCTTGGAGCCCACTCAGGGCTCCAGGGACCCTGCTGCCCGCAGTGGTTGAGAGCTTCCAGGCCCCTGCCCCTGGGGGCTGATAGCACCAGTCCTGCAATCTCAGGGTTGAAGCTGAAGAAAAGGTCACGGAGGTCTCTGAAAGTCTGTAAATCTAAATCTTATCTTAACCAATGCCTGATGTTTCAGACCACGGTAACCCCTTCCCTCCCCACCTTCTGATGATGCCCCTAACCAGTTGTGCAATGCTCTACATGGATAAAAATCTTTATATGTAAAGAAGTCAAGCCTAGAGAGCAAACAGTTCAGCCATATAAAGATGTGATATGTGTAAAACCAGGCACTTTAGAAAGACTTCGCTATTTTAGTAGTTCACTCAAAGCATATATGGAGCTGTAAAAATCAATGCTATTTGCTTTTGAAGGATCTGTTTAAATGAAAGCTCACTGAAGATGTAGATGTCCCAGCTCTATAACGATGCTACTTCTATGCAAGTAGTGGGTAAGTCTTTATGGATATACCTAATGCAAACTTGTAATACTGATGATGCTTAGTATGGGGAGAACTAACATGGTGCACCTTAAATGGATTAAAAGCTGCCTTTCTGACAGATCTCAAAATGTAAATGGGGAATCATCATCAAATGGGTGTGTTTCTAGAGGGATTGGTTCTTGGCCTGATGCTATTTAACATTTTTATTATTGATCTGGGAGAAGACACAAAATCATCACTGTTAAAGTTTGCAGATGACCCAAAAATTGGGGGAGTGGTAAGTAATGACGAGGACAGGTCACTGATACAGAGCGATCTGGATTGACTGGAAGCAAACGTTACGTGTTTTACTGTGGTAAATGGAAATGTTACATCTAGGAACAAACAATGTAGGCCATACTGACAAGATGGGGGACAGTATCCTGGGAAGCAATGACTCTGAACATTTTTTTGGAGGTCGTGGTTGATAATCAGCTGAATATGAGCTCCCAGTGTGACACTGTGGTCGAAAGGGCTAATGTGATCCTTGGATAAATAAACAGTGGGATCTTGAGTAGGAATAGAGAGGTTATTTTACCTCTGCATTTATCATAGAATCATAGAGTATCAGGGTTGGAAGAGCCTTCAGGAGGTCCTCTAGTCCAACCCTCTGCTTACAATCTGTAAGTATCTACATAGGGAACAAATATTTAACAATGGGCTCTTAAATCTAGCTGAGAAAAGTATAATACAATCCAATGGCTGGAAGTTGAAGCTAGACAAATTCAGCCTGGAAATAAGGTGTAAGTTTTAACAGTGGAAAGTAATTAACCATTGGGACAATTTATCAGAGGTCACTGACAATTTTTAAATCAAGATTAGATGTTTTTCTAAAAGATCTTCTGTAGGAATTATTTTGGGGAAGTTCTATGGCCTGTGTTATAGAGGAGATCATATGAGGTTATCACAGTGGTCCCTTCTGGCCTTGGAATCTGTGAATCGACTCCAGGAATACTTTGTCAAGACTGAGATATGTTTATTCTTCTATTGTATTCTCTTATGTCTTCTATAGACAGCTCCATTTTGGGGGGGGGGGATTTGTGTTGCTTAATCCATGTATTCCCCTCTTGGATATGAAGCATTAAGTATTATTTATCCCTGTTGAAGATTTTTTTAATCTTTTGCACCACCTTCCTTCTATAAAATCCAATTAAACGTTAATTGCATCTCATAATCATGTTAAGTGAGCACATCTCATAATCATGTTAAGTGAGCACAGCAATTTCAGTGGCAGCATGGTGTATGTATGTGGTAGATATAGTATCATTAAACTGATAGAACTCAGTAAAACTGCACCTGAATGACAGCTGATTACAAGCAAGGGTCTTTCAAATCAGACAGGGTGAAACTAGAAATATTCTGAATAAATCAGAGTGGCAGGGTGAGGGTGGGGGAATCATTTGTTTCCATGGCTTACAAATATTTATAGATATTGATGGTATTTCTTAACACACAAGTGTTGTATTCTTCTTTGCTCCTGGCTCAAATGTAAAAAATTCTTATTACATAGTGAGAGGATTATATATTTTCTCTCAATTAAGATGCCTGTGCATAAGCTGATGGAGTCTTCCATTTCTTTCTTGGAAGCAGTAGACATTTTGGCAGCAAATTGTGATTTTTGAAAGGTTTTGCTCATAAACATTGCTGATAATTAAACATTACGTCATGAGACTGCTAAACAAAAAAATATTTAAAAGTGTAATTAAGCATTACATCATGAGACTGTCAAACAAAAAAATTATTTAGAAGCGGGAAAAAAGCACTTATAAAGATCAAACACATGGGATCATGGAAAACTTCCTAACTAACTCCCTTTTAAAATTCAAATACCAAAAACAAACATTTTTTGAAATGTAGCCAGGAAACAGATCATGAGTATGTCTCATACTTTACACTAAAATTTTATTGAAAGTTCCTGGGCTTCGGGCAGTCCTTTACTCTGTAATTAAGAAAATGGCTAAAAAGAAAGTTCAGGTCTGAAGGAATATACACATGTTTATGCTTCATTAAGCATTGTATATCTGATTCAAGTTTTGCCCTCTTATTCTAGCATAGGAAAAGATGGTTCCTTGGTGATTTTGGCTGCCTGGCAGTTTGAATTACCTCACTACAATCTGGATTTGTTGCTCCATGAAGAGGTCCGTGATCTACAATTTGTGTTTTTAAGCATAGGCTAGGAAAACCTGCACCTGCCCTTTAACCTGGCCTTTGCATATGCTGAGTTAAACTTTATATTATGGCTTCAGAATTTTAGCAGGACAAATGATACCTTGTGTATGCTGCAGCTTATTAATAGATTATCAGATGATTGTCACAGATGGCCGTTGATGGAGAAAATGTGGAAGTAAATGGTCTCCAGGGGAAAATCATCATAGGTCAGATTAGTACCAAAGAGAAGTTGGCCATATGTCTGAAATGTCTGAAAGCCCACCTCACCCCCAGACCTTCAAATGAACTGTCATGTTATTTCAAGTAACCATGAACGATGTTATAAGACTTTCTTTGTTTTAAGGTTACTCTATTTATTGAATCTCTACAGTGTATCCTGGGTCCTATTGCAGTGAGTCTTACTTAGAAAATATCTTCAAGATAACATTTCTCTTGCTGTCCATTACAATTCTGGGTTTCAAGAGTCAACTTGTAAAGGGACCATAGTAAAATGTATCTAAAGAGTTATTTTTATTATGGTAGTTTCAAGGCAGTAGTTGTCTTGTGGATGTAAGTGAAGGGGGTAAATGTAAAAGCACAGACATCTCAGGATGCCATTTCAATTTTTCATGTGCTATCACCTGTAGAATGTCTCTTTGTGCAGCAGCAGCTGGCCCATTTGTTGGGAATGGAATCAGCAGATAATATCTATGCTATAGAAACATAAACATGGCACCTCCATGGATCTATCCTTAATATGAAGAGAGAGGATGGTCTTGTGGTTAAGGAGTTGGACTGGAACTCAGGAGATCTGGATTCATTTCCTGGCTCTGCAAACTTCCTGGATTACATTGGCGAAGCTTTTTTGTTTGCTTCAGTTCATTATCTGTATAATGTAGATAATAGTGCTTCCTTTGTCTGTCTTGTCGATTTGGTTTGTATCCTCTGTGGGGCAGGGACTGTTTCTCAGTACGTGTTTGTGCAGTGACTAGCACAGGGGTCGGCAACCTATGGCACGTGTGCCAAAGACGGCACGCGAGCCAATTTTTAATGGCACGCTGCTGTCTGCCGGGGACAGCAGTATGCAATTAAAAATCCTGCCCGGCCCACTCTTCTCTGCCCCCGCCCACTGCTCTCTCATAGAATCATAGAATATCAGGGTTGGAAGGGACCCCTGAAGGTCATCTAGTCCAACCCCCTGCTCGAAGCAGGACCAATTCCCAGTTAAATCATCCCAGCCAGGGCTTTGTCAAGTCTGACCTTAAAAACCTCTAAGGAAGGAGATTCTACCACCTCCCTAGGTAACGCATTCCAGTGTTTCACCACCCTCTTAGTGAAAAAGTTTTTCCTAATATCCAATCTAAACCTCCCCCACTGCAACTTGAGACCATTACTCCTCGTTCTGTCATCTGCTACCATTGAGAACAGTCTAGAGCCATCCTCTTTGGAACCCCCTTTCAGGTAGTTGAAAGCAGCTATCAAATCCCCCCTCATTCTTCTCTTCTGCAGGCTAAACAATCCCAGCTCCCTCAGCCTCTCCTCATAAGTCATGTGTTCTAGACCCCTAATCATTTTTGTTGCCCTTCGCTGGACTCTCTCCAATTTATCCACATCCTTCTTGTAGTGTGGGGCCCAAAACTGGACACAGTACTCCAGATGAGGCCTCACCAATGTCGAATAGAGGGGAACGATCACGTCCTTTGATCTGCTCGCTGTGCCCCTACTTATACATCCCAAAATGCCATTGGCCTTCTTGGCAACAAGGGCACACTGCTGACTCATATCCAGCTTCTCGTCCACTGTCACCCCTAGGTCCTTTTCCGCAGAACTGCTGCCTAGCCATTCGGTCCCTAGTCTGTAGCGGTGCATTGGGTTCTTCCATCCTAAGTGCAGGACCCTGCACTTATCCTTATTGAACCTCATCAGATTTCTTTTGGCCCAATCCTCCAATTTGTCTAGGTCCTTCTGTATCCTATCCCTCCCCTCCAGCGTATCTACCACTCCTCCCAGTTTAGTATCATCCGCAAATTTGCTGAGAGTGCAATCCACACCATCCTCCAGATCATTTATGAAGATATTGAACAAAACCGGCCCCAGGACCGACCCTTGGGGCACTCCACTTGATACCGGCTGCCAACTAGACACGGAGCCATTGATCACTACCCGTTGAGCCCGACAATCTAGCCAGCTTTCTACCCACCTTATAGTGCATTCATCCAGCCCATACTTCCTTAACTTGCTGACAAGAATACTGTGGGAGACCGTGTCAAAAGCTTTGCTAAAGTCAAGAAACAATACATCCACTGCTTTCCCTTCATCCACAGAACCAGTAGTCTCATCATAAAAGGCGATTAGATTAGTCAGGCATGACCTTCCCTTGTTGAATCCATGCTGGCTGTTCCTGATCACCTTCCTCTCATGCAAGTGCTTCAGGATTGATTCTTTGAGGACCTGCTCCATGATTTTTCCAGGGACTGAGGTGAGGCTGACTGGCCTGTAGTTCCCAGGATCCTCCTTCTTCCCTTTTTTAAAGATTAGCACTACATTAGCCTTTTTCCAGTCAACCAGGACTTCCCCGGTTCGCCACGAGTTTTCAAAGATAATGGCCAATGGCTCTGCAATCACAGCCGCCAATTCCTTCAGCACTCTCGGATGCAACTTGTCTGGCCCCATGGACTTGTGCACATCCAGCTTTTCTAAATAGTCCCTAACCACCTCTATCTCCACAGAGGGCTGGCCATCTCTTCCCCATTTTGTGATGCCCAGCGCAGCAGTCTGGGAGCTGACCTTGTTAGTGAAGACAGAGGCAAAAAAAGCATTGAGTACATTAGCTTTTTCCACATCCTCTGTCACTAGGTTGCCTCCCTCATTCAGTAAGGGGCCCACACTTTCCTTGGCTTTCTTCTTGTTGCCAACATACCTGAAGAAACTCTTCTTGTTACTCTTGACATCTCTCGCTAGCTGCAGCTCCAGGTGAGATTTGGCCCTCCTGATTTCATTCCTACATGCCCGAGCAATATTTTTATACTCTTCTTTTTATACTCCTCTCCTTGCAGGGCAGGCAAGCTTCCCCCTCCCCCCGCCTCTTCCCCCAGCGTGCTGGGTTCCTGCCCCTCCTTCTCCCCCTCCCTGTGGCCAATCAGCTGATGGCCCTTGCTACAGAGGGGGAGAGGGAAAAGCAGAGCCGCAGCACGCTCTCTGCTCCGGGGACATTGGGGAAGGGGGTGGAATCGGCATATTCCCTCCAGCCCCCTGTCATGAGCTGCTCGGGACAGGGGGCTGGGAGCACCCCCATGACCCCAGCTCACACCCCCAGCCCTCTGCCCTGACCCCTGCACCCCCCCTCACACGCCCCCAGCCTTCTGCCCTGACCCTGAACCCCTCCAAATTCCTAGCCCTCTGCCCTCACTCCTGCAGCCTCCACACACCCCAGCCCCATGCCCTGACCCCTGCACCCCCCCACAACCCCAGCCTTGACTCCTGCACCTCCTCACACACCTCCAGCCCCCTGCCTTGACTCCTGCACCACCCACACATACCCAGCCCCCCACACCCCATGCCCTGACTCTTGCACCCCCACATCCACATTCCCACCCCCACCCTGAGCACCAAACGGGAGCTCCTGCACCCTCCCCACTACCACATTCCCACCTGCACCTCACGCACCAAATGGGAGCTGCCCAGGTAAGCGCTCCACACCCAAACCTCTTGCCCCAACCCTGAGCCTCCTCCCTCATTCTAGCTCCTGGCCAGACCCTGCACCCCAACCCCCAGCCTGCTCCTTCACCCCCAGCCCTGTTCTCAGTGCACTCCCACCCTCAGCTCAGTACAGAGAGAGGAAGAGAATGGGCCAGAACCAGGGAGAAAGTAGGTACCTACTCTATGTGGACAGGGCTGGGACCCTAGGCCGGCAGAGGGCTGAGCGGGGCCGGCAGCCGGGACCTTGGCTGGCAGGAGCCGGCGGACAGAACCCCAGACCGGCAGTGGGCTGAGCCGCTCAGCCCACTGCTGGTCTGGGGTCCCAGCCGCTGGCCCCGCTCAGCCCGCTGCCGGTCTGGGGTTCTGGCTGCCAGCCCCTTGCCAGCTGGGGTCCCGGCCGCAGGCCCCGCTCAGCCCGCGGCTGGCCTAGGTGAACGGAACCCCAGGCCAGCAGCGGGCTGAGCAGGCCGGCGATGTAAGTTCAGCATTTTAATTTAATTTTAAATGAAGCTTCTTAAACATTTTGGAAACCTTGTTTACATACAACAATAGTTTAGTTATATAATATATAGACTTATAGAGAGAGACCTTCTAAAAAACATTAAAATGTAGTATTGGCATCCAAACCTTAAATTAAAGTGAATAAATGAAGACTCGGCACACCACTTCTGAAAGGTTGCCAACCCCTGGACTAGCACAATAGGACACCAGTTTCAGCTGGTGCCTCGTAAGGCTACCACAAACAATTATTACAATAATAACATCAAATACTCTTCTTGGTGGACAACTGAAGCAACTAGACTGCATATTGGAGATGTTCTTGGGACCAGAAGGGTGGGAATCCTCCTCACCAGCCCATGAAACTGCTCTACAGATGCAACTCCAGCCTCAGGGATGGAGTTTTCTCTGTGCTGCCTTTGCCCATCCCTCTCCCACCACAGGAGGAATGACCAGTGGATCCACAGAGCAGTGAATCCTCAGCTCCCAATTCCCACTGCACAGTGGTATGCAGGGAGCCTCTGTGGAGCGGTGTTGCACAATTTGGAAGGGCCCCTCCCTCCCATGTGCTTTTCTTCAAACATGAGTAAAATATTGATCAGCTTTAACAAGAAAAGTAAAGATGTTTGAACATTTGGAAAGGAAGCAAAATCCTGTTTAAAGAGTGAAAAGGGAAATATTGGGACAATGTTAATGTTTACAGATCACCTGTTCTAGACAACAGGGTTGTTACCTGCCCTTACAACAGATGGGAGGTCACAGCTCATGCATTGCAAGTCACAGTGCATGGAAAATAGCCTCTGGATATGTAATGCAGTGTAAGCCCATGCTTGAGCTCAAGTCTAACCCCCTTCATGTCTACACTGCAATTGCGCTAAAACTGGTCTTGAACCCAGGGTTCCAGGATCCTACAGGGCTGAAAGGTCCAAGCTCCTGTCAAGCCGGGACCCTGGGGTTTGAGCCCTATTGCTTTGCAGTGTAGATGCAGCCCTTCTTGACGTGGGTCCCAGGAGTCAGCCAGAAGTATCCCACAATCCCATGAAACAATTTCCTTAGTCCTCGCGATCTCAATAATCTGCAATCGACTTTACTGAAAACGGAAGCCATTGCCCTTGGCAAACAGCAGCAGCTCAGGTCAGCGTTAACCCATCTCCAAGCACAGTATCAGAGAGCCTCCTGGGTTTGCAATGGAGAGTGAACCAATCAAGCTTTTTGCAAAGCAAGCTGCTTCCGGGTCACAGAAGCACAGCCAAATTTTGGTGACTCTCTGGTGAGAGGCAAGTAAAACCAGGGACTTCAGCAAAAGCAGCAGGAATGACCACGTGTACCAGCAGAGAGCTACAAAAATGGCAGCTCTGCAGATTTTCCGGATGCGTGATCAGTGCAGGGAGCATATTAAGAGGCTGAAGAGCGAGTACTGGAAGACCAGGGACAAGAACTGCACTTTGGCCAACTTACCAACAACATGCTCATTTTATGATGACTTTGACCGGATTCTGGGCACTGCACCCAGCACAGAGCCAACCGTGCTTTATGACGACCTGGTCAGCTGGGATGGTGCCCTGCTGGCTTTTGAACCCAGCCTGGGGACTAATGGAAGTCAGCAGCAGGCTCCCAATGAGGAGTACGAAGTGACTCTTTTAATGAAACCAGTCCCAGAGCAGGCTCTGAATCAGGAACAACAGCAACTTCTTGGTCCCTACTCAGAAGAATTGTTTGATCCCCACCCTGAGGAACAGCCCACTGCCGAGCTTGCAGAAAACATGGTGGAGACAAAAGGTGTCCCAGAGGCCAGTAAGTGTATGACTCAAATGTACAGTTTATTATTATAATAATGGGGGTGGTAAGGGGATTTCTGCTGTAAGAAGCATTGATAAGCCCTGGCTACCAGCGTGTGGCCACTAATGACTGACTGTATCACAGCATCTGGGTGTCCCCTCTTTCCCTCCCCCACCCGCCTCCCATGTGGCATTCAAAATGGCGACTTGGAATTTCAAACATTCATAAATAGCTGTGAAGGTTATTTTAACTGTTAAGTCACAGTTGTTTGTCAGGGTCAGTCATGTTTTCCTTCCAGTAATAAGAAACTTGCCACTCTGTAATCACTCCTCCAGGGTCTATGGACCCACCTGTAAACAGTGAGCTGAGTTGGTGATTCAGTATTCTATTCCCAAACCTAGTCCATTTCAGTTAGAGGTAATCCATGCAGTTTGCAGGCCACCAGATCATTTCTCCCAAGTACAGGTGGGGTGTCAGTTTTGTCCCCACTGCTGCAGATTTCAAAGCGTTTGCATGCAGCAATAACAGGGTAAGCCATGTGTGAGCTAGTGCAGCATCATGGTAATTCCATCATGGATTCTGACTCAATCCTGGCTGTTGATAGCTGCAAACTATTCCTGAAGGAGGACCTCCAGACAGTCACATTGTATGGAAGGGTGTATTTTCCAGGTCCCCCATAGAGCTGACTAGTCCACTCCAGTCACAAATGTGCTATACGTTTCAATACTTCAGCTGCATACACTGCAGGTTTCCCTCCAGCAGCTAGGAATAACATCTCCCTTTGCCATTAAGCACCACACGAACAGTTATGTCTTCCAAAATATGAAAGGCCTGACAAGACAGAAAAAGCCTTTTTCAATAAGGGCACGAAACAACCTGCCCCTGCTCCATATGGCAATTAGTTAAGAAATTTTTATGAAACAGAAAAAGGTTATAATTTTAAACTTACCATTGTTTCTGCACTTCTGTAACTGCAATTAACAAGGCTGTCCAGAGACAGTATGAGGACTGAGGCATCTCCTTTACAATATGTGTTAGTTCACTTTAGAAATGTTATATTTTATGTCCTTGAGATGCCACCAAAATTAATTCAGTGCTCCTCCACTGAGCTGATGTAGACAATAACCCTCCATTTCTTGTCCTATTTCAGGACCCTCAAACTATACTGCCAACTTCTTCTTCAGGAACTCAATCTGTGGCCCGGCATACCTCCACAGACTGTTCCAAAAGGAAGCATTTTTGTGATGAAATTACGGTTGAAGTTCTTGCAAAGGCAGACCAGCAGGTCCAGTACCAGAAGAAGAGGGACAGCATGTTTACAGGCAGGAAGAAAGGTTGAGGCTCGCTGCACAGGTGGAGGACAGGGTTTCAGCAAGGGAGCAGAGACTTCCAAAGCAGTTCCTGGAACAGGAACAGAGGCTAAGGGAGGAGGACAGTGCTCAACAGACAGAACTGTTTCAGCAACTCATCTCCATAATGGCTGCAAGAAACATATCTCTTGCTGCCTCCCGAACTTCATGATATGAGCACGTGCAATGTACCCTCAGTCCATTAGTAGCTTGGACAGCTCTGTGTCAGGGTGGCCCATGCACTCAGGACTCATGAGTGGCTGGGCAGGGCAACTAAACCCTGTGTAGCCTTCCTTCATCAACCCCTGTCCGGTGGAAACCTCCCCTCCCCTCTTCCGCTGCTGTGTGAGGGGAAAATGTGTAAAGAAGGGAAAGAAGAATGTAGGGTCAGCGGTGATGTAGCAGTAGGGGGATTGTATCGTGTATTAACTATTTCCTGTTCTTTTTGTGTGTGGGGAGGGGTGGGGGGGGGGGTTTGTAATGATAGCTGGCCTGCCAAACGCTGTGTGTGTTTTACTATTTTAGGACATGTTTACAAATAAAGGATGTTATATTTTCACGAAAGTATACTGCTATGTCTGCATCACATCATACAATCATGATTTGAGATGATAGAGCTAAAAATGTGTTTAGGAGTAATTAAGCACCATTAAGAAAACCATATTCCTCTATTTAGCTATTCACATTTTAATACATTCCATCTGTACACCCATTCTACCCTCTCCCCCAACACATAACCAAATTCACTATTTATCATGTCATTCAGACTTACTTTGCGTGTCAGTCAAGCCTACATCTCTCCCAAGCACTGCCCCCCACCAAAAAATTAATAAGGCACTTTTCCCCCACAAGCACATTCCTATGGGTACTATTCCCCCTCTTCCATTGGGCCATGCAAGTCCATAATGTGAGAACACCAAGCAACACTGACTTCTGTTGCCCGGGTGCAACCAGCTCCCTCAGTGGTAGCTGCAGTTTCTGGCTGGGGGTACTAATCTAGCGACCCGTCATTGTCATAGGTCTATTCAGGGGGAAATGGCTCAACTCTGGCTTTACAAAGGTTGTGAAGAGCACAGCAAGCCACAGTACTGCAATCAGCACTGATGACATTGGAATCCAAACAGACACCTCCAATGGGATTTTAATCTGCCAAAAGCACATTTAGCCACCATTCTACACCTGCTGAGAATGTAATTAATCTTTCTTTTGCCAGGGCCTCTGAAATTAGGGTGCGGTTTTGTAAGTCAAAGCAAAAGGGATGCATGGGCTCCCCCACAATAACAGTGGGGACAGTAACGCAGTTTAAGTAAATGTCATTTGGTGGGAATAGTGTCCCAGCCTATCTATGAATGTAGACTCCTGAGCAGCAAAAAACTCTAGCATTGTGAACTTTTCAAGTATAGCCCTTGTAAACATTCATAAATCTGCCTCTGTGGTCCACAAGGACTTGCATAACCATGGAGTAGTACCCTTTGTGGTTTGTGTACTCGTGCTCCTTGCGGAGGGCAAACTATGGGCATATGACTCCCATTGGTGGCTCCTGGCACAGTTAGGAAACCCCATTCTCTCAAAGCCAGTAATTACCTCCAGAATATCTTTAATGCCTGCCACTTTGGGGTAACCCACACTCCTGATTGCCTCAGTTAACTACCACTTTACCCACAGTCAACTTTCCAACCCCAAACTGGCTGGCAACAAACTTGTAGCAGCCAAGGGTAGCCAGCTTCCAGACCATTATAGCAACCTACTTCTGGACTGGCAAGGATGACCTCAGATGTGTCTCTTTATGTTGGGGACAAGCTGCTCACAACGCTCCAGAAATGTAGCTTTCTTCATGTGAAAGTTCTGGACCTACTCCTGGTCATCTCAGGTCTGCATGACGATGTGATCCCACCGGTCTGTGCTTGTGGCGTTGCTGCAGAAGTGGTGCTATGTCGGGGGCATCAGCAGCTATGCAGTTATATTGGCCAGTGCCAGTGCAACTCTGAAATGGTATTCCAGGGTACTCCTCCTCCTCTGCTGCCTCCTCTCCTTGCAGCTCCATTGGGAAATCCATCAGGTACCTTTGGGGGGGGACAGAAAACATCGCTAATATGTCCACAAGCGCCTCAGATGCTGTGCCAGTTTTCTGACACAGGAGTGAAAGCGCAAGAAAAAGAAGTTCATCAAAAGGCACCTCGTCCAGGTTGCTGGCTCGGAGAGCTGGGAGTGCCCAGACCAAAATGACGGCTTGGCAGGCTGTGTTTGGCAGGCTGTTCAGACTTCCTACAGCATGCAGGGCTGACAGGAAAATTTTCCCACATTGTACCACAGTCCTAGGGCTTGAGTGGCCACATTTTGTGGGGAAGGAGGCTTTTGGGATTCTGGGATATGATTACTTTGACTTGGAGCTGCACACTGCAGTGTGGATGTCAGAACTCTAGGTTCGAGCACGTGTTAGAAAAGTCTTAATGTAGGGTTAAAATACAATGTAGATGCTCAAACCCAGGGTTCCCTAACAAAGGTCAGCTGACTCAAGTCCCACTAACCCTGGGCTTACATTTCAAAGTGGACATACCCACCGGGGCTGTTACTCCCTCCCTTGCAGGGGTACAGACTGGGCCTTTGCTTCACCATCTCCCATCCCAGGGTGCCAGCCAGCACAGCCAAGCTGAGTTGGAGGGGGAAATAGTCTGCTATTGGTATAGACCTACTGGATCAATTCTGATCAGCTCCTGATGCAATGCAGCTTACTCCGAGCAGAATGTAATGTTGCAATCTAGTCCACTGTGAGAAAAAAAATCAGAAAACCTCGAAAGAGAATGCCACAGGGATTCTTTAACATCCCACCATATGAAAGAGAATCTCATTTCAGACAAAAAGAAAAGGAATACTTGTGGCACCTTAGAGACTAACCAATTTATTTGAGCATAAGCTTTCGTGAGCTACAGCATGAAAGCTTATGCTCAAATAAATTGGTTAGTCTCTAAGGTGCCACAAGTACTCCTTTTCTTTTTGTGAATACAGACTAACACGGCTGTTACTCTGAAACCTGTCATTTCAGATAGTTAATGCCAGAGCTTTATTTTCTCTGACAACTAGCAGTAAAGATAATTTTTGGGTGTAATGGAACAATGGGTGCCCTGTAATTCTACTACTCTGTGGAGTACCTGCAGTGTTCTACATTTCAGAATAGCTGACTCAGCTGTTTGGGTGCCCCTGGTTTTGCCTGAAAACTATTGCCAGACTTCATTCTCATTTCAGCTTTCAAACATGTCAGATCTACAGCTTTCCTGTCATCACAAATGTTGTGTAGCCACATGAAATGTTTGAATCATTTTGAAAGATTCCACACTTTTCCCTCCCAAAGTGTCCACTTAACTTTCTGACATCAGCAGTTTCAACATCACACTTTGAAATCAGAGTATCAATGGTCTGTGCCACAAGTGGGTTTCTTGATATTCTGGCTTCTGTGACATGCAGTGTGGGACACGAATTCTTGTTTAATAGCAAAAAGTGAAAGAAAGCCAAAAAAACATAGAGGGGGGGAAATGTAAGGTTACTGTTTGGCTGTTGCTGCAAAAGTTTCTAAAATGTTCAGCATCTCTTCACTGTTACAAACAAAAAAAAAAAAAATGAAAAACCAAGACCAAAACTCTCCTACAGATTACTTGGCTCATATTCACTCACAGACTGTGTTTACTTAGAAAGCAAAAATATGAACTTGCGATAGGAGTTCAAGGCAAAAATTCCATCTGGTCTGGAGTTCCCGTCTAATAATCTTTGTGTTTGAGCTTCATCTTTCTTTCGTTCTATTCTTGCTAGGGTTGCCAACTCTAATCTCACAAACCCAAACACCCTTGCCCTGCCCTGAGGCCCCACTCCTTCCCTTCCCTGAGGCCACACCCTGCTCACTCCATCCCCACTACCCCCCTTTACTCACTTTCACCGGGCTGTGGCAGGGGGTTGGGGTTGGGGTGTGGGAGGAGGTGCGGGCTCTGGGCTGGGGCCGAGGGGTTCAGAGGGTGAGAGGGGGCTCTGGGCTGAGCCTAGGGCAGGGGCTTGGGGTGCTGGAGGGAGCTCAGGGTGTGGGTTCTGGGAGGGAGTTTGGGTGCAGGAGGGGGCTCAGGTCTGGGGCTTGGGGTGCTGGAGGGATTTAGGGGTATGGACTCTGGGAGTTTGGGTGCAGGAGGGGGTGTGCAGTGCAGGCTCCGGGAGGGGGCTCAGGGCTGGGGCAGGGGATTGGGGTGCGGGGTGCAGGTTCTGGGAGAGAGTTTGGGTGTGGGAGGGGACTCAGAGCTGGAGTAGGGGTGCAGTAAGGGTGAGGGGTGTGGGCTTTGGCCAGGAGGCGCTTACCTTAGGTGGCTCTTGTTCAGCAGTGCAGCGGGGATAAGGCAGGCTCCCTGCTTGCCCTGGTCTTGTGTCGCTCCCAGAAGGGGCTGACACGTTGCTGTGGCCCAAAGGGGGTGGGCAGGGGTCTCTGCGCGCTGTCCATGCCCTGATGCTGCAGCTCCCATTGGCCAGGAACTGTGGCCAGTAGGAGCTGTGGGGGCAGAGCCTGCCTGAGCCCCGCTGCACTGCCATCTGAGGTAAGTGGGACCAGGGGGCTCCATGCGCTGCCCCCTTGGTGCGCTATTCCGGAAGTGGCCAGCACATCCCTATGGCCCCTGGGGAGGTGCAGGTGCCGGCCCCACAGCTCCCATTGGCCACAATTCCCAGCCAATGGGAGCTGCGGAGTTGGTGCTGGGGACAGGGGCAGCGTGCTGAGACCCCCGCCCCCAGCAGCCATAGAGATGTGCTGGCTGCTTCTGGAAGCAGCGTGGGGCCAGGGTAGGCAGGGAGCCTGCCTTAGCCCCACTGTGCCACCAGACTTCTAGTGGCCTAAAATCTCCTGGGTTGTCTTCAGTAGTCTCTGGGAGATAGGGCCTGATTCCAGGACACTTCCAGCGAAACCAGGAGCGTAGGCAACCCTAGTTCTTGCCCATCTGCTATGTCCCCCATATCACTACAATGGTTCCTGTACCTGAGGAGAGAGGGCTGCAACTTCCTCTATAGCCTGTCAATATTGCTGTGTCAGTCAGCTTAATGGAAGGCTCTTTCTTCCTCCTATGATTTCAGCTCTGACAGTGTTCAGTCTAGTCCAATTAGTTTTACTTCCTTTAACTTTATTGTTTTGAGACTTTCTTATTGAAATGAGACCCTGCTGGGATCACAGACCGTTTTGCTTTTGTTTTTGTTTTGTTTGTTTACTTGATGCAAAACAGTGTTATGAAAAAACCATGGTTGTCTTCCTGGAATTTTCAGTTAATCACAAATGACCAAGTGAAGCTAGACCCCACCTAACTTATTATAAGACTAATGGACTGTCACAATGCAAAGAATAATCTTTTTGGTGGGGCTCAGTCATAGGGAATTTGTCTTAATTTTAATGTAAGATTTCTCCATATACTTTTGTGTGTGTGTTTGAGGGAAAGAACAATTTCTAAAATGACAAAAGCATGCTGCATTTAGGGAAGGTATTGCTGTTGGGAGTGCAACACCCTGTTGGTATGCAAACACATTTCTGAAAGACCTTTCCTGTCCTACTTTCTGTGGGAAGTGTTGTTTGAAAAGCTGACAGGATCTCCAAGGTTTTGAGCTGATGGGCCCCTCACAGAGTATGCAAAGCATCCACTGAAACTAGTTCCCTGTGGAGATGAAAATGAAGAGTTATAATACTATGGGTAACAATGCTGCCATTTTTCAGGAAAATAAAGAATTCTGATAACTCTTTTTAGGCGAACATGAAAGAATAAAGGACCTTTTCTTTTAAAAATGCAGACTACCATATTGAATTATAAAACTAGACTTTAAAAAAAGAAAATCTACTGATTGTCTAGGTTTATTGCTTATAATCACTGTTTGCAGTGTAAGATCCCCATATATTACCAGAAACTGAAGTGGAATGGTATGTTCAACTGCATTAAATTTTATAGTGAACTATTGTAGGATTTTAGCCATTCACATTCTGATTTTCTACATGTCAGTAAAAAATTTTAGAAAACTTTTTTATATTTAAACTTATATCTCATTTAATATATTGTGCCACTGCATTTTATGCTTTTACTGAGAGATGTCATTCCTTTAAGTGTTTTTTCTGTATTTACAGACTATACGATGGAACGTAGACCTGCAGCCTTGGGCAAGTTCAACTCCTTCCCTGAATTATGAGGCCTTGAGGTTCCTGAAGTATATCACCACACCTCAGGTTGGTTTCCATTTCGATATCCAGTTTGAAAATAATTTGCAAAACACAATCAATTATTCCCCCCAGAAAGATTCTTCAACAAGAGTTACAATGATTTCCACTCCCCATGGAGCTGAAGGTTGCATCTTGTTTAGATTATATATATTGTTTCTGAAGCTGTGCAACTTAACAATGATGATCAACTTAAATATGATGGTTAAAAGAGAGGCTAGAAAGAGACTCCTTTCCTTTGAACATTTATTAATAAAATCCATCATTGCTACCTGTGCCTCTTCTCGAGTACAGTAAATCTGAAATTTCAGAAATAGACACACAAGGGCTGAGGGGGTCCAAAAGTTTTGTGGCAGGCACTGGAGGACCTTTAAATAATCATTTGGTAGCCAGGCACATTTTCTTGAAAAATATGCATTCTAGGTACTCAACCAGTTTAGGAGAAGTGGCAGGTCCCCCTATATATTAAACAGGTTTCCCCAGTAATGTCAATAGCGATCCAATCTCTCTGTAGCAAAATATTTTTCTATTCACCCCAAAAAAATGGCGGGAGTAGGGGGAGAGAGGTTAATTTCTGAGATGCTGAACACTTAGAACTCCAGTTGCAGTCAAAGGTAGCTGCAGGTGC
This sequence comes from Caretta caretta, assembly GCF_965140235.1. Lineage (NCBI taxonomy): Eukaryota > Metazoa > Chordata > Testudines > Cheloniidae > Caretta > Caretta caretta. The sequence continues at coordinate 85,406,200 of NC_134208.1, read as the reverse complement.
TCAGCACATCTGAAAATCAGGCCTGGATGTCTTGCTAAAGATGTAACTTTTTACAATGACATTTATATGTGTATTTCACCCAAGAAAGAATGGGAAGGGCCGCTAGATGCCCATAGTTTAGAACAGGGTGGGTATTTTATTATCCTTATCTACCAACAAGTAATCCCTGAACATCTGACTTGCAACTTGTCTATTCTGTGTCTTGCAACTAGGAATAACAAAGAACTTTATAAGATTGGTGTTTGTGTCACTCCCATAAGAAATTCTTTCTCTATACAGTGTTTCTGAGAATGATACCTAGAAATATACCATTGTCCCTGTCTGTTGGTAATTGTGAGGGTAACACAATCCCTGCTTATCTGCAGACCTATGGGTGCCCTAGCTGTATGATTAGAAGTACCTGAATCATTTTTACAATGATGTCTGTGCCCCAAACACTCACTAGAATGAAGTATACTGAGAAAGCAGGAATGAAGATGATTCAAATGAAGACAGTAAGATCTAAATGGAACCAAATTAATTACACTTCTTTTTTGTCAAGTAGAGATGCTTAGCCTGAAGCAGGCTTAGAGCACAGAAAACAGTCCTTATTCAGGTTTCAGAGTAACAGCCGTGTTAGTCTGTATTCGCAAAAAGAAAAGGAGTACTTGTGGCACCTTAGAGACTAACCAATTTATTTGAGCATGAGCTTTCGTGAGCTACAGCTCACTTCATCAGATGCATACCGTGGAAACTGCAGCAGACTTTATATATACACAGAGAATATGAAACAATACCTCCTCCCACCCCACTGTCCTGCTGGTAATAGCTTATCTAAAGTGATCATCAGGTGGGCCATTTCCAGCACAAATCCAGGTTTTCTCACCCTCCACCCCCCCACACAAATTCACTCTCCTGCTGGTGCTAGCCCATCCAAAGTGACAACTCTTTACATAATCAAGTCGGGCTATTTCCTGCATAAATCCAGGTTTTCTCACATCCCCCCCCACCCCCATACACACACAAACTCACTCTCCTGCTGGTAATAGCTCATCTAAACTGACCACTCTCCAAGTTTAAATCCAAGTTAAACCAGAACATCTGGGGGGGGGTAGGAAAAAACAAGAGGAAACAGGCTACCTTGCATAATGACTTAGCCACTCCCAGTCTCTATTTAAGCCTAAATTAATAGTATCCAATTTGCAAATGAATTCCAATTCAGCAGTTTCTCGCTGGAGTCTGGATTTGAAGTTTTTTTGTTTTAAGATAGCGACCTTCATGTCTGTGATTGCGTGACCAGAGAGATTGAAGTGTTCTCCGACTGGTTTATGAATGTTATAATTCTTGACATCTGATTTGTGTCCATTTATTCTTTTACATAGAGACTGTCCAGTTTGACAGTGACTTAATACATTGTGGCAGACTCTGCTAGTTGGGTCAAAACCTACAAGAGCATCAATTAGTGAAGAGTTTATAGTTTTTGACATAGCAATCAAGAGGTTCAGTTCCCAGAATGATGACTGACCTCTGGGGCAGGCGTAAGTGAAATCAAGAAATGAAAGAAACCCTCATTGCTGATCTAACAGATGCTACTGAATTAATAACTGACCATGATAGCCCCATAAAAGGAGTAAATGCCACAAGAAATGAAAGATATTTACAGAATTGGGCATCAGGTCTTGTTTTTCTTGTGGACTGAGCAAGTTTCAATGAAATGAAAGACCAGTGCCGCCAAATCAAGAAGATATCATAATCCCTTGCCTGAGCAAGGTGTGGACCTGGGAAGGCACTTTAAATACTAAGATTAGATTATCATGAAAACCTTAATATGTTTCATTCATTATTATTTGTATTAAAGTAATACCTAGGGGCCTCAACCAAGATTGGAGCTCCTTGTGCTAGGCTCTGTATAAACACATAGTAAGAGACAGTCCCTACCTGTCTTACAATCTAATTAGATAATACAAACAAGGGTGGTGGAGGAGAGGGGAAACAGGCCCAGAGAGGTGAAATGTGTTGCTCAAGGTTATACAACAGGCCAATAGCTGAACTGGGAATGCAACCCAGGGCTCCTGGCTCCCTGTCTGGTGTCCTCTCCTCTTGCCCATGCTGCCAAGAGCTGTTAAAAGCTTTCCAAATTCTGAGCATTGTAATTGCTTGAGTATCATGAGTCAATTAACTCAGAGCATTCTGAAGTTTATTTATTTTGCTGCAAATCGATTTCCTGTGGAATACAGATTTTTTTTGTATTTTAAAATGAGCACCGATATATTATGTGCTTGTTATTGCAATGCCATTTATTTGCTGATTTTTATATGACTGAGGGTATGTCTACACTATGAAATTAGGTCGAATTTATAGAAGTCGGTTTTGTAGAAAGCGTTTTTATACAGTTGATTGTGTGTGTCCCCACACAAATGCTCTAACTGCATGTAGTCAGCGGAGTGTGTCCACAGTACCGAGGCAACCGTCGACTTCCGGAGTGTTGCATTGTGGGTAGCTATCCCACAGTTCCCGCAGTCTCCGCCACCCATTTGAATTCTGGGTAGAAATCCCAGTGCCTGATGGGGCTAAAACATTGTCGCAGGTGGTTCTGGGTACATATCGTCAGGCCCCCCTTCCCTCCCTCCTTCCATGAAAGCAAGGGCAGACAAACATTTTGGACCTTTTTTCTTGAGTTACCTGTGCAGACGCCATACCATGGCAAGCATGGAGCCCCCTCAGCTAACCGTCACTGTATGTCTCCTGGGTGCTGGCAGACACGGTACTGCATTGCTACACAGCAGCAGTTTATTGCCTTTTGGCATCAGACAGTGCAGTATGACTTGTAGCCATCATCAACGTAGTCCTGGGTGCTCTTTTAACTGACCTCGATGAGATCGGGGCACCTAGGCAAACATGGGAGTGAGTCAGCCAGGTCATTTCCCTTTTAAGTTTTGTCTCATGGCGATTGAGTCCTACCGGCAGTGCACTGTCTTTTAATCAGCAGCCAGCAGAAGTCGATGGCCAGTAGTCATACTGCACCATCTTCTGCCGAGCACCCAGGAGATGACGATGGCTAGCAGTCGTACTGCACAGTCTGCTGCCAGCAAGATGTATAAAGATAGATGAAGTGGCTCAAACCAAGAAATAGACCAGATTTTTTTTGTATTCATTTTCTCCTCCCTCCCTCTGTGAAATCAGTGGCCTGCTAAACCCAGTTTTGAGTTCTATCCTTGAGGGGACCATTCAGTTTCTCGCAAAGCCACCCCCTTTCTTGATTTTAATTCCCTGTAAGCCAACCCTGTAAGCCATGTCGTCAGTCGCCTCTCCATCCGTCAGGGCAACGGCAGAGAATCGTTCCGCACCTTTTTTTCTGTGCAGACGCCATGCCATGACAAGCATGGCGCCCGCTCAGATCACTTTGGCAATTAGGAGTACATTAAATACCACACGCATTATCCAGCAGTGTATGCAGCACCAGAACCTGGCAAAGCGAAACCAGGCGAGTAGGCGATGTCAGCGCGGTGACAAGAGTGATAAGGACATGGACACAGAATTTTCTCAAAGCATGGGTCCTGGCAATGTGGGCATCAAGGTGCTAATGGGGCAGGTTCATGCGGTGGAACGCCGATTCTGGACTCGGGAAACAAGCACAGACTGGTGGGACTGCATAGTGTTGCAGGTCTGGGACGATTCCCAGTGGCTGCGAAACTTCCGCATACGTAAGGGCACTTTCATGGAACTTTGTGACTTGCTTTCCCCTGCTCTGAGGCACAATAATACCAAGATGAGAGCAGCTCTCACAGCTGAGAAGCGAGTGGCAATAGCCCTGTGGAAGCTTGCAACGCCAGACAGCTACTGGTCAGTCGGGAATCAATTTGGAGTGGGCAAATCTACTGTGGGGGCTGCTGTGATGCAAGTAGCTAACACAATCAAAGATCTGCTGATATCAAGGGTAGTGACCTGGGAAATGTGCAGGTCATAGTGGATGGCTTTACTGCAATGGGATTCCCTAACTGTGGTGGGGCCATAGACGGAACCCATATCCCTATCTTGGCACCGGAGCACCAAGCCGGCGAGTACATAAACCGCAAGGGGTACTTTTCAATAGTGCTGCAAGCACTGGTGGATCACAAGGGACGTTTCACCAACATCAACGTGGGATGGCCGGGAAAGGTACATGACGCTTGCATCTTCAGGAACTCTGGTCCATTTCAAAAGCTGCAAGAAGGGACTTTATTCCCAGACCAGAAAATAACCATTGGGGATGTTGAATAGTTATCCTTGGGGACCCAGCCTACCCCTTAATGCCATGGCTCATGAAGCCATACACAGGCAGCCTGGATAATAGTCAGGAGCTGTTCAACTACAGGCTGAGCAAGGGCAGAATGGTGGTAGAATGTGCATTTGGACGTTTAAAAGCACACTGGCGCAGTTTACTGAGTCGCTTAGACCTCAGCGAAACAAATATTTCCACTGTTATTACTGCTTGCTGTGCACTCCACTATATCTGAGAGAGTAAGGGGCAGACATTTATGGCGGGGTGGGAGGTTGAGGCAAATCACCTGGCTGCTGGTTACACACAGCCAGACATCAGGGCAGTTAGAAGAGCACAGAAGGGTGCGGTGCGCATCAGAGAAGCTTTGAAAACCAGTTTCATGACTGGCCAGGCTACGGTGTGAAAGTTCTGTTTGTTTCTCCTTGATGAAACCCCCCGCCCCTTGGTTCACTCTACTTCCCTGTAAGCTAACCACCCTCCTCTCCTCCTGTCGAGCACCACTTGCAGAGGCAATAAAGTCATTGTTGTTTCACATTCATGCATTCTTTATTAAATCATCACACAAATAGGGGGATAACTACCAAGGTAGCCCAGGAGGGGTGGTGGAGGAGAGAAGCACCAGGAGTGGTGGTGGAGGAGGGAAGGACAAGGCCACACAGCACTTTAAAAGTTTAAAACTTTAAAACTTATTGAATGCCAGCCTTCTGTTGCTTGGGCAATCCTCTGGGGTGGAGTGGCTGGGTGTCCGGAGGCCCCCCCACCGCGTTCTTGGGCGTCTGGGTGTGGAGGCTATGGAACTTGGGGAGGAGGGCGGTTGGTTACACAGGGGTTGTAGTGGTGGTCTGTGCTCCTGCTGCCTTTCCTGCAGCTCAACCATACGCTGGAGCATATTAGTTTGATCTTCCAGCAGCCTCAGCATTGAGTCCTGCCTCCTCTCATCACACTACCGCCACCTTTGAGCTTCAGCCCTCTCTTCAACCCACCACTTACTCTCTTCAGCCCGCCACCTCTCCTCCCAGTCATTTTGTGCTTTCCTGCACTCTGACATTGTCTGCCTCCATGCATTCATCTGTGCTCTGTCAGTGTGGGAGGACAGCATGAGCTCAGAGAACATTTCATCGTGAGTGCGTTTTTTTCGCCTTCTGATTTTCGCTAGCCTCTGGGAAGGAGAAGATCCTGTGATCCTTGAAACACATGCAGCTGGTGGAGAAAAAAAAAGGGACAGTGGTATTTAAAAAGACAGATTTTATAGAACAATGGGTACACTCTTTCACAGTAAACCTTGCTGTTAACATTACATACATAGCACATGAGCTTTCGTTCCAAGGTTGCATTTTGCCTCCCCGCAGCGTGTGGCTAGCACCTCCCCGCTTCCCCCTCCTTGTGACTAACAGCGGGGAACATTTCTGTTCAGCCACAGGCAAACAGCCCAGCAGGAACAGGCACCTCTGAATGTCCCCTTAAGAAAAGCACCCTATTTCAACCAGGTGACCATGAATGATATCACTCTCCTGAGGATAACACAGAGAGATAAAGAACGGGTGTTGTTTGAATGCCAGCAAACATACACTGCAATGCTTTGTTCTACAATGATTCCCGACTACATGCTTCTGGCCTGGAGTGGTAAAGTGTTCTACCATGGTGGATGGAGTAAGTCTGCCCTCCCCAGAAACCTTTTGCAAAGGCTTTGGGAGTACATCCAGGAGAGCCGCGAATGCCAGGGCAAATTAATCATTAAACATGCTTGCTTTTAAACCATGTGTAGTATTTTAAAAGGTACACTCACCAGAGGTCCCTTCTCCGCCTGGCAGGTCCGGGAGGCAGCCTTGGGTGGGTTTGGGGGGTACTGGCTCCAGGTCCAGGGTGAGAAACAGTTCCTGGCTGTTGGGAAAACCGGTTTCTCCGCTTGCTTGCTGTGAGCTATCTACAACCTCCTCCTCATCATCATCTTCCTCATCCCCAAAACCTGCTTCCATGTTGCTTCCATGTCCATTGAAGGAGTCAAAAAACATGGCTGGGATAGTGGTGGCTGAACCCCCTAAAATGGCATTCAGCTCATCATAGAAGCGACATGTTTTGCGCTCTGACCCGGAGCAGCTGTTCGCCTCTCTTGTTTTCTGGTAGGCTTGCCTCAGCTCCTTAAGTTTCACGCGGCACTGCTTCGGGTCCCTGTTATGGCCTCTGTCCTTCATGCCCTGGGAGATTTTGACAAAGGTTTTGGCATTTCGAAAACTGGAACGGAGTTCTGATAACACGGATTCCTCTCCCCATACAGCGATCAGATCCCGTACCTCCCGTTCGGTCCAGGCTGGAGCTCTTTTGCAATTCTGGGACTCCATCATGGTCACCTCTGCTGATGAATTCTGCATGGTCACCTCTGCTGAAGAGCTCTGTATGGTCACCTGCAGCTTGCCATGCTGGCCAAACAGGAAGTTTAAATTCAAAAGTTCGCGGGCCTTTTCCTGTCTACCTGGCCAGTGCATCTGAGTTGAGAGTGCTGTCCAGAGCGGTCACAATGGAGCACTCTGGGATAGCTCCCGGAGGCCAATACCATCTAATTGTGTCCACAGTATCCCAAATTCGACCCAGCAAGGCCGATTTCAGCACTAATCCCCTTGTCGGGGGTGGAATAAGGAAATCGATTTTAAAAGCCCTTTTTGTCGAAAGAAAGAGCTTCGTCGTGTGGACGGGTGCAGAGTTAAATTGATTTAACGCTGCTAAATTCGACCTCAACTCCTAGTGTAGACCAGGGCTGAATGGGGCCGGGGAGAGAAGAGAAGCCTACATTCGTGCTTAACGGCTTAGTGAATCTTGGGGACAGCATGAAGAAAAACTGTTTAAGTTTTCATTAATTTACCATAGGTATTATGAGCTAAAGAGGGGAAAAATGCAGCATGCAGCCCTCCAAATGGTAATTTTCAAGATAATGGTATTTTAAAGATTCATCATCATCATCATCATGTTCCTATTACACCTCTGGCGTTTAGGGCAATGACGAAGCTCCTCCGCTCCTGTCTGTTTCTGGCAAGTCTTTCAGTAGCTTCCCAGATGTGCCCCAGGTTTTTCAGCTCAGCTTCCACAGCTCTTCGCCATGTTTTCGGGTGGCCTCATTTTCGCTTGCCTTTAGGTGTCCATCTTATTGCTACTCTTGTGATGGAATCAGTTTCCATCCAAAGCACATCACCAATCCATCTCCAGTGCCTCCTGGCAATGATGATGCTCAGATCCTCTTATTTTAAAGATTAAGCCTCATTAAAAGTGAGTGTTTTGTTTATTTGTAAACAGAGGATATGGATAGTGATTGCTAGAGCTCAGCCTGAATTGTGACTTCCATTCTAGCTCTGTTATTTAGTTGTTCTGTCTCATCAGTTCCAGAGAGGTCAATGTCTGTGCTTTCCTAGTGTTGGTTGAGATTGGAAATTGGATGAGAGCTAGCTGTCTGAGGCTCTACCTGGACAAAACAGAAGACATCAACTTTTTGTTTGCCTGTAAATTGCGTAGCAAACCTATGGCACTATATAAATAATAACAGTGAATCACAGGCCAGTAGATCAGTGGTTCTCAGCCAGGGGTCAGGGGCCCACTGTGGGGCCCTAAGCAGATTTCAGGGGGGCCTCCAAACAGGGCCAGCATTAGACTTGCTGGGGCCAGGGTAGAAAGCTGAAGCCCCACTGCATGGGGCTGAAGCCCAGGGCTCTGAGCCCCACCACCCAGGGCTGAAGCTGAAGCCTGAGCAATGTAGCTTTGCAGGGGCCCATGTGGCATGGGGCTCCAGGCAATTGCCAAGCGTGTTACCTCCAAATGCCGACCCTGGCTTTTATATGCAGAAAACCAGTTGTTGTGGCACAGGTGGGCCATGGAGCTTTTATAGCATGTTGGGGGGCCTCAGAAAGAAAAAGGTTGAGAACCTCTGGTCTAGATAATCAAGTGTTACGAGATTTTTTCCAAAATGATACAAAATGCAGAATTCAGTCCAATGTTTGAAAGGAAAAATAAATTGACTTTTATGCTCAAGTGAATTGTTTTTAGGGAAATCGATTCAGTATATAATACTGAAGCTCAGTTATTTGCCTTTAATATTTGTATTGGTCTTAGGAGGGATTTTTCTGATCCATGGCAGTCTTCACCCAACAAAAGAAACAAACAAGATAAAAACAACCAGTCTTTATAGCCATGGACCTGATTGTAACTCAGATTATAATTAAACAATTTTTAATTTTCCTACCCACCACCTTTCCCCCACAAAGTAAACCAAGAGTAAATTTAAAAGATTGGTGTTCTGCACATTAAAACAAAACCTCTTCTGATTTCAACAGATTTCATGTGAACATATGAATATGAACAGCCTGACAGATAACTCTGAAACCATAAAGAAGCCGTGGTCAGTCTGTCTTGATGACAGGTTCAGTTTAGTTCATCAAATCAAAAGCAAGCAATGCCGTCTCTATTCACTTGGGTAAGTACTCCTTTTGGAGGAACAGAAAAGCATTTTAGCATGAATGCATTTTAGCATGAAAAGGCCCTTTCTTAAAGCAAAGTGTAACAGTATTATCTAACAAAAATTTGGGTTTTATTCAGTTGCCTTTAGTACTTGTTGACAAGTGTTGGTCCCTGTTGTGGAATGTGATTTAAGAAAAACCCTTTCTTTCTGTGAGGTCCTTCCCTTTTCTTTCTCATATTCAACATGACAATGATGCACATGATGGAAAATAAAGAATTAATAATTTAAGAGTGATGGTTCCATTAAAGGAAGATGGAAGTTAATGAGGTCAACTGAGAAGCAAACGCTTCCTTCTCTAAGCAGGAAATTCTTGTATAATTACCAGTTACTTCAAAGGAATTATTTGTAAAACATCTTTCTCCACTCCCCAGCCAAGAATCAGATTTTCCAGGGTGAGAAAGCACGCTGTGTGGTCAGGAGTGACAGAGCACTTGTGCTGAGGTGATAAATAATAAAAACATTGTGGCCTTCTTGTAAAATGTTTTAGTCAGTTTAGTGTTCACAAAATGTCACGTAGTTCACCAAACTGTCATTTAATTAAACTTTGTTTACACTGTCTTAGACCAGTTTCAAAACAGTGACGTAGTGAGAGAATCCATCTCCCATTGCCCTGAGCCTGCACAATTTATTTCTATGATTTTGATAGTGTGGATTTAATAATGAGCAAAAAGAAATTAATCCATTCCCTTCAAGATTGGAATAACTGAGAAATGTGTTTGTGTATCAGTGATTATGACAGGGCCGAGAGTAAAAGGGCTATCAAAGTCAAAGGGAGTCTTTCTATTGACTTCAGTAGGCTTTGGATCTGAGGAAGTAAGAGTCTATGACCAAAAACAGTTGGGTGAGAAAGTTTTCTCATTGGGGAAAATTACAGGTGAGTTCTGAGTTTTCACCCAGAGAGAGCTCCTCCTCCCTACTGTTTTCTTCTTCTTTTCTGAAGTATTTACACAGCATATTTCAAACAAACATGTAATTTTAATACCAAAAAAAAGTTTAGGTATGTCTGAGTTTTTCACAAGTTTTTTAACTTCACCATGAAGATTTTTTGCTAGGCTAGTCTCATAAGATGCGCATGTGTATGTGTTTGTGTGTGTGTGTGTATATATATATATATATATATAATCATACACCCAAGCAAAATACATCCCATAAAGCAGTTTTTTTAAAAAAAGAAAGTACTTTGTGTTACAAAAAAGCAGGCTTTAATTCCCTCAGACTCTATTTATAGTCTTTCAGACTCATTGCCACTTAATTCTTCTGTTCTTTGGTTCTTTGGTTTATGACTGGCAGAAAAGTAATTTTGTTCTGAGTAAGACAAAAATCTTCTTTAAATGTTCCACTCCTCTAATTCATTTTATAAAGAGTAAATGAAAAACAGCTGCTTCAAATTAACAGCATCTTCCACAGTGGGGGAGAATGTCACACAAATGCAGAAGTTCAATTTGAGTGTAAAAGGGACAACCCTGCATTAAATCTGTAATCTTTAATAATTGAAGAAAATATTCTGCATATGTGGGGGCTATGCCAAAAGGGAAGAAATATTATATGTCAGTGTGAGTGAGCCCTGCCTAAAACCTCTGGAGGCCCTTTGATATTAATTTTAACTATTTCGAGTACTAGCATGCATGCTGCCTTTTTTTGCTTTGGGGACAGGATTTCCCAGAATGATATGGAATTGTAATATGTATTAGTGAGCTGTAGCATTATCAGTGCTAAATCTGTTTATATTAAACTAACTCTGTTACAAACACAATATGTAGACATTCAAACTGGGATAATATGGGATTTCAAAAACTTACCAGTTGAGGTTTTAAGTGTCTCTTTGAAACACTGTGTTAAACCGTACACAGTATAAGAGTTAGATAATGTAAAAACTACCTAAAAATCAATGCAAAATGTGTCTCAGACACAAGCCAGGCCTGGAAATTGCCCTCCTGCCCACCCCCCATCTGTAGGCCTAGGTTATCTCCTTCTATGGAAAATCCCACAGAAGGGGAAGATAGGACCTTAAAACTGCAAGTTTTTCACAGCTGCTCCTCTCTGTCTTTGTCCCCTCTAGACCTGTAATACATGAGCAGGCCAGGAATGCGCACTTGGAAATGGGGTGTGTGGCAAAGGTGTATTCTGGGGTTGTGCAGGGGCCTGCCTGGCTCCCAGTGCACGTCAGAAACAACCCATCTGCTCTAATTTCTGTTCTGTTTCTCATGGCCCTCTATGAACCCCAAGAAGTAGAGACTAGCTATACTGCACTGCACTCTCGCTATGCCCAATGTGCTCCAGTACATCCCTGGTCTGTCCCCTCCAGAGAGGGCTGGGAGCAGGGCCAGTGTTGAGCCTTTATTCCACTTTTACACAAGCTGTAGAGGCCCCTTGAACAAAAGGTTATTCCCAGGGTGTGATTTCTCCCCACTTTGAAACCCGCCTCTTCCACTGCCTGTGCACTGTACGTGAAGTTTCAGTGTAACTATTGATTACAGCAGTATTGTGTCTTCACCTTTACTTAGTGTAAAATAAGACAGTTCAATGACAATAGCATGTTTCATTGTACTGACACTAGAGACAGAAACTGTTTTCTATCCACGGTTGGATGAAAGGGTCTCCTTTCTTTTTCTAACTCAAGCTACTTATACAGAAGATCTGTCTTCTGAAGCATCTTTTGTATACTTTGTTTCCCCTACTGCATTATCACTTACCCTCACCCTCAACACAGCCACGTTTGAATGTTGCAGGAGGATAAGCAGATCTGTTTTTTGAATCTCACCGTATTTTTTTCAGTTTGTGTTTGTTGTTGATGTCCGAAATGGCCTAAGACATTTCAACTTCCTGTCTTCCACATATACTTTTTCTGTTTTCCACTCTCTTGGTCTCATCTTGCAGTCCTTATACAGGCAAAAATCCTTTTGAAGGCAGTGCAAGTATTGCCTGCACCTGGTGTAGTGCATCTGCTTCTCTGAAATGTACAATTTGAAAGTACTGAAAGACTGTCAGAGGTAAATGTCTTCCTCAATCACTGAGTCTCTTACATGCTCATCAGCTCTAGTATGCTGATTTACACTCAGTTATTCTGATTAATTTAGTTCATGCAATCCCCCTGAAATATTTTTGATGTGTAAATAGGGTTATAGCAATTAAAAGAAAACAAATCTCTAAAAATACCCTAAAGATCACTTAGCATATTGCACTAAGGAAGGTAGTTATTTTTTTTTTAATTTCCTTTTGCTGTGAAGTTATTGGTGTTGATTCCTAATCTTCAGCAGGAGAGAGAGTATTCCATTTGTTTATTCTGTTTATTTTTAGTGACCTAGTCAGAATCAGGTCCCCATTGCGCTGCAACAGCAAGTTTACAATCTGAAAAACAGTTCCTTTGCTCTGCTTCAAAAGCCAGTATGTAGGAGTATCCTCTCCCCTTGAGTATCCATGAAAGTCTGGGATAATTCAACGGTTGGGTACAATTTCTTTTTGCAGTAATAATAATATCTTGTTTGTTTCTGTAGATTGAGCAGTGATGATAACCAGTTTGAAATCAGCCTGGCCAACAGTGGTTGTGAGGTGCATCGATTTGATCCTAGTATCAAGTCAGCTCATATTCAGGAGGGACGACACCTCTGGAACCATCGCCTGTCCATTGACTGGAGAGATCCCAATCCGGCAATTGCTCCTCATAAACTACGCAGCCATACGAAAAAGCTTGGCACCATCTTGAATGAGTTTGGACACCAGAAGGTGAGAATTAAAGTGCTGCAATTATAACACAAGGATAACGAGCCGAGAGAATTCCAAAAGTTTCCTTCCTGTTAGCCCGAGGGGCTTGAGGCACTCTCTCTCATTTCCAAAATCCTCTTCCAATAAATATCTCCTCTTTCTAAAAAGTTGTGTTAGTCATGAAGGTGCTTTTCTATGGTGCTTTTTCAGTTCACTGGCAACAAACACCTTGATTTTAAATCACTAGCCAGACATTCAATATTCTGTTCCTCTCTCTCCTTTTAGACCCTCTTAATAGAGGCTATCTGATAACTTCGGCTACTTGTTTTCTCAGCCCTGTCCATAATCTGAGTTTGAATGGTGAATCCTTAATACAGCACCTTTTATAAGATCACAGAAACATTTACAACTATAATTAGAACAGAAGAAATTTTAAAAGGATTGTTTATGTTCACAGGGCCATTCATTTTTATTAGAGACTTCAGTAACAAAAACATCCTGGTTTGAAATTGCCAGTAATCTGTTTTCTTGGGCTTGCCTGATCTCCTTATAGGGAATTTTAAAGATACTAGAGTTCTTCTGGTCTTCAGTGACTTTTGCCAAAGTACATTTCACAAAGTTCCTGACGTGCAGACGCTGCATACTTTCAAACGAATATTGCCCTCAAAGAATGTACTAACATGAATTAAAATGTTAATATGCCTTGATACCCTCAGCTAGTTCTGCTTGTCTTTGTTTTTTAAGAAATGGACAGACCTAGCTGCAGAGGTGGTCTCCTGCAGGACTTTCAGAGCAAGCAGTAACATAACATGTAGGTTTGTCATTATAAAGTATGAGGCACTCTTTTAATTACTTTTTTTCCTTTGGTATTTTGGCTCAGCTATCCTGACAGAACCATTTTGAAGTTAAAAGTAAAAAGCGGAGTGTTTTTTCTATCACATAGTCATATTGTTCCTATTTTAGACTTATGCTTTAGTGAAAGAGTATCTGAACAGAGAGATGACTTTTCTTTGATATTTGTGTTGTGAAGAATTATACATTCTAAGATATATATATCAAAGAAAAGCCCATGAAACTTGTTAGACTCTAAACCTACTGGGGAATAATCATCCAGTTAGTGTAGTAATTTAGAATGATAAGACCCTGAATTAATTGGAAGATTGGACTCTGTTACTTCTGTGTATGTTAGGTGAAAGTCACCCTTGGATGGAGGGGCCACGAAAAGGCTCCAGCACAGGAAAACCAGAGCAGTTCTTCTGTGCCAGCGGAGGGCAGCCAGGGAGCATAGCTCAGCATGTAGAGGAAGTATGAGAGCGTGGCTATTGAGTCTGTAGTTATGTGGATCCATTGGCCACATATACATATCACATAGGATTTGGTTGTGGAGGGTCTCTGTATACATGGTGAGCAAAGTACCACTTTCCACACTCTGCCCTCTATGTAACTCCCCATACGAAGCCAGTGTGTTTGTTGAAGGTGGGAATTGAATTTCGTCCAGTGAGAATAAAACCATTATATGCTTTGCAGTATTCTACCATTTCCCATTTACTGAATATTTGAATGAGCCAATTCAATTTACATAACTTTTTCTGTATTACAGAGACAAGGTGTGTGAGGTAATATCTTTTATTGAACCAAATTCTATTGGTGACAGAGATGAGTAAGTTGGTCCAATAAAAGATATTATCTCACTCGCCTTGTCTCTCTAATATCCTGGACCAACACAGCTACAACAGCTCTGTATTAGAAAAGCAGTCTAAAGAGATTAATGCTGCCCTGCATCTCTGGATTATATGTTGCATAAAGACTCAAATAAGCTGCTGTTCATTAAGAGTACCTCAAAGTAAATATACTGACTTTCAGTTTTTCATTTTCCTACTGAATGTGAGTGGAATGTTTTCCTTCACTGTACAAATAAGCTAATGCAAAACATTTTCATGACATACTTTCCAAAACATTTTTCAATTAGCCATTTAAAATATTCTCCTCCTTCCATTCTTTTAACTTTAAAAATCCATCCTCTTTCCTTAGAAGTTATTGTTGCCCCTGCTTCTAGTAAGGAATTTCAAGCAACTGCATTTGAGCTAAAGTCAAGTTTTGTCCACACATTAACTACACTGGTGCTGTAAAATCATCTGCAATCCTCCCATTATAATGTGAGTGCCTCCTCTGTAACGTTCGGCCTCTGCTGGATCATCAGGGCTTACCAATTTATGCATGAGGAACAGATGTGACATAGCCACGGGAAAAGACTTTGGAGTAAGTATTGGACAAACTAGGAAACATAAGAGGAAATGTGTGCAACATCTGTGTGTCCCTTCATGGGCAGTTTTGGTGTCCTAGTGTATTCTTGTTTCATTTCCTCTATGTCAGAGGTGGGCAAACTATGGCCCACAGGCCACATCCGGAAGTCCCAGGAAGTCGCACTTGGGAATTCCTCCCTTTGGGGTACCCTCAAGCCCTTTCACCCCCACTCTGGGGAAGAGCTGAGAAAGAAAACAAAGGAAATCAGCTGTTGCCACCAGGTAATTAAACAACATATGCACAAACCTCTTAGGACACAAAAACCCAATCCTGTTCTTAAAAAAAGTAAATTTTATTAAAAACAAACAAACAAGAAAGAAAATACATTTGGAATTTAAGCTATTGCTAGATTTAAAAAGAGCAAATATAATAATTAAGCATCAAGAATGGTTTTCTTGAGGTCCAGCTTAATGGCTATAAGCAAAACAAAAGCCTTTGGGGGTTAGCACAGAGGAGTCCACAAGCCATAAAGAAATAAAAGAGAGAAACCTAATTGCGTCTTCCTAGACATTCCCTGATCTACTTACATATCTGGGGTTCAGATAAGTAATTCCTAGGTATGATTTAATGATTTTTCATACCTGGTTTAAAGCTTCTTACAGCATTGCTGCTCTGTGTCTCCTCTCTCTGGAGAACAACAACAGACAGACAAAGGGAAAGTTTTTTCCCAATTTTAAAAAGTTCTAGCCTTCCCATTAGCTCTTCTGTCAGGTGCCCACTCCCTTTTACCTATGGGATTTTTTAACCCTTTACAGATAAAGCAAAATCCTTAACAGGGATTTTGTAGCTAACTGGTTGGCTGGGTGTCCAAAATAGGTAGTTCTCCCCCCTCCTTCATTTATCACAGTAGGTATCAACAATTTGTGGCTACTTGGACAACTCCCCCCCATTTCAAGAGGCAAGGAAGTTATTAGAAAAATCTCCGATTAGTCCAATTCAACTTTTTGAAATATTCATACATACTCCAGTGCTGCAGACCTCTTGTATATGCTACTCTTACCTGATTCTGGCAGGAGTTATCTGAGCGCAAATATTGCAGGACTGGGACTCTCAGTGTGTTAGGGATAGATGAACACAGAACTTCTGTTACTGACCACAGACTTGGTAAATTCCAGTGTTCTTTTAGACTGGTCACAAAGCAGCTCATTCTGTTGCTCAAGGGTTATCTACTAATCCTAAATTCAGACTTTATTTCAGTAGATAGCTGGTTCAGATTTCCAACCAAATCATTCATCCAGTCTTAGTATATATGTGTGTATTAGCTTTGTATACAGCTTTTGCATCTTCTCCAAATGGTAAATGTTTTTAACTTGTAACCCAGGCTTTAGTATGCAGTATAAGGAACAGAGGAAATCTTAAGAGAAATCCAAGCTCCCATGCCAGTCCTGAAATCCCAAACCCAACCATTACATATTTTTTGTGTTATAAAGATTGTGCTAAAAAGCAAAAATAAGAATCTTTGACAGTAAGGCTCTTAGCCGCAGAAGCAAATTAATTCATGCTGGCTTGAAAGTATATGCATGAAAAATGCACGTTCACACATGCAAACTGTTTATTCAGCAGTAGTTTTCCTTCCCCTGGAGCTCAGCAGTTCTGATCTATCAGGGTGTCCTATTATGCACAGTCCAATGAGCCTGGTGTTGCATTCCTAGGAAAGATAGGTCAGCAGCCCAGAACCATGTAAACAATAACCTCTCAGAAAGTCAGAAAAACAAGAAACTGAGACAGCAAATTGAATTTGCATTTAACAGCAAAGCACCTCCGAATATAATTTTTAGACTGCAGTAAGGAGTTGCTGTCACTGTATTACTATTAAAATAATGATTTTTTAAAAAAAAAGAAATTATGTAAGATACAGTTGCATCAGGTCCACAGTTTACTATTAAAAGAAATTATGAAAGTTTTAATATTTTAATTTATGCTGGGTTTTGCATTAGGAATTGTTTGGGTGACAAGCTGGCTAGCAGATGTCAATTCCATTTTATAGAACATGCTTAGATTTAAGGCTTATAGAAATCCCAAAATTGTCCTCTTAACTTATTATTTAATACCTGACACAACTTCAGAAATTACACCCTGCAGTAATGTTGATTAATAAACTCATAACCTCCTAAACAAGTAATTTATCACCTGTCTTCATCTCCTAAAGCAGTTAATGTAAAGTCTGTTTCATGCTGCATTTCTAGTTTTGAGAAAGCTGGTAAGAAAGATCAAAGATGCCAGAAAATTAATTCCCCATTTTGTTTTGGTACCACTTGTGTTGGCAGCAGCACAAATAAATATAAAAGCAAATATACAAGGCAAAAATTGCACAGTGACTTAGTTGCATATGACGATCAGATTAAGAAAATTCAAAAATAATGCATAAAGGTTGGTGAAAGACTACTTTCAATTTTTAAAAGCAATAAAATGACACTTCCCTGCTTCCTGAGGGCTATTATTATTAATGTAGTGAGAGACAATGTGGTCTTGTGGATTTCTAGCATAGCCTCTAACTTGGGCAAGTCATTTAATCTTGGTATCTCATTATCCTCCATTAAGATTGACTTACCTACTGCACAGAGATGTTTGGAGTTAGTTGGTGTGTTCCAGATCCCCAAAGGGCCTTAGGCATTGTGATGCTGAGCATTGCAACGCCTAACTTTTAGTCAGCTAGGAAACCACTGGAACAGCGATGAGCTCCACAAAGTCTTGGGTTAGGCACTCAAGCTCCCTGAAAGAGAGAGGGGAGAGAGAGGCACCTAGGAATGGGATCTATAAAAGGCAACACACTAGGCAGGGAGTCTAATGGGAGATGCTGACGAGAAGGATGTGTCCTAAGTCCCACTTGTCTTACAGAGTTAGGCACTTACATCTGGGATGTAGGGAGGCACCTATCTCTGCTTGTGATTCACAGCTGGGAACCCCTCCCCTGGAGTCATGCAGTTTAAGTGCCTAAATCATTTCTTGTGAGAATGAGTTAGGTGCATGTCTTGCTGCTCACAGAACAGCTAGAGTAGCAGGTGGCAGCAGTGATGACCTTATAACTTTTAGTCCAGTAGCTAGAGAACTCACCTAGGATGTGGTTCATTTCCCACCCTCTTCCTAGGAGGGTTAAAAGGTTGTGAACAGGGTCACCCACCTCTTGGGAGAGTGCCCTAACTACTGGGCTGTGGGTAGGGTGACCAGATAGCAAGGGTGAAAAATCAGGACAGGGGGTGAGGGGTAATAGGCACCTATATAAGACAAAGCACCAAATATCGGGACTGTCCCTCTAAAATCTGGTCACCCTAGCTGTGGGATATTCTGATGTGAGCTGCCTCAGTCTGTCCGGCAGAAGTTGTTCCACTGTGTATAAATACTTAGTCTTTGGAGCAAAGCGAGGGAGTGAGAATGATTCTATAGTCTAGTGGGGTTAGGTCACTCACCTGGGAGGTGGGAGACCCAGGGTCTCGTCCTCTGGCTCCAAGGACTGTTTCATTATTTAGCCCAAGTGGAATAGCATCGATAGGAAAGAGTGAGGAAGCTCATATCAGAATATCCCATAGCCTAGCAGTTAGAACATTGTCCTGAGAGATGTGGGAAAGCCCTGTTCCCTTTCTCCCCTGAGGCAGAGAGGGGAATTGAACCTGGGTCTCCTGGGTGAGTGCTCTACTCATTGGGCTAAAGTTATAATGTGGGTGGTTTTACTTCCACCTCCTCCTCCAGCTGATTTTGAATGGGGCTCATTCCAGTAAACCTGGGCTCAGAACACACCTCATGGATGGGCTCAACAGGCAAGATAGGAGCTCTTCCGTTTTTCTTCCCCAGTTTGTAGATTGCACTAGGGCTTAGGCACCAGTACACCTAGAGTGAGGCAACAGCGTGCATGCCCAGAGGCAGAAACTTAGGTGTCTAGGGAACTTTTACTCTGAAGATTTAGGTGCAAGTTAGTTTAGGTGCCTAGAGGGTTAGGTGGCTGCCAAGATGGGGTTTTGTGTATTGCTGTGGAGCGTAAAACCAGAGACTTAGGTACTTAAACTCTGGAGTTTAGGGGCCTAAGTATCTTTTTGGATCTGGGTCCCTGTCTGTAGTGCTTTTAAAATATAATATGAGTGTTAAGTATTACTGTTAGGAGTTAGCCACAAGCTCACAAAACTATGGATGTTTAATGGGTGAGGATAATTTGCAGTGAGACACAACGCCACTTGGGCAGAATTTAAAAAGACATTTAAATGTGGTTTTGGTAAAGTAAATTTTCTGCACACACTCATCACTGCTGATTATCGAGGTATTAGTCTGTAAACATATGTTCTCTTTCTGGAATTGCTCTTTCTGTCAGATTCTAGCCATGATGCCACCAGCTGCTGTTAGTAACATTCATAAATATTTGTATATTTATATGATAATCATCAACAGTGGATTTTGGCTTTGTGGAAAGACTCTGGCAACAGTAGGAGACTGAACATCAATGAGACCATCAGTTTAAACCCAACTACTCCTCTAATCAACAATGTTGGGAAAAGGAAATAGAGAAAAGATGCTCACTGGGTGATGAGAGTCATTGAATTATTATTTCATTCAAGCATTGGCTGCCAGTGGTGGGAGCTCAGTACATTTTTGCCACATGCCCAGGTTAGTGGTAACCAGCATTTTTAAATGTAGACCACAAAAACTGATGCTTTTGCCTGCAACTGTATCAGAGTTGTTTTTCTCACTTGCTGGCGCATTGTACAGACATAGGCCTCATACCTGTCTTTTGTGGCTCTCCTGCCATTCTTCTTTGAGTGCTGGTCTAATAGATTTTTCATCCGTGGGGATTCCCATCTTGGATCCTCTTTGCAACCCAGGGAAACAGGAAGTGCCTGGCCTATTGCTCACAAGATGCTCAGGGGTACAACTCCAGAAGGGATGCCTTCTTAGTCCAGTGGTCAAACCTGTTGAAGCACACCTTCTGTCCCATCACCCTGCTATCTTGTATCCTTTGGAAGATCAAGCTGGACAAGGAAATAGTGATCTTAATAGGACCACGTTGGCAGCAACAGTTCTGGTTCATCTTAGCTCTGCAGATGTCTCCTTGCCTGTGCATTCACCTACAGCCATTTCCAGATCTACTGTCACGGAATGGAGGCATGACCAACCATCCCAGTCTGGCATCCCTCCATCTGGCAGCCTGTTTTTTTTTGGATGGGCAATGCACTTAGAGAGATCTTGCTCACAGGAAGTTCAATCCATCCTTCACAATAGCAGAAAACCCTCTATGAGAAAGTGCTATGCTGCCAAATGGAAACAGTTCTCCCTGTGGTGCCAGAAGCATCCTTTGCCTCTGTAGGAGTCCAGGATTCCTCTTATCCTGGATTATCTACTGTCCTTGAAGGCACCAGGCCTATCCATCAGTTCATGATGTGGGTATTTAGCAGCTATTAATGCCTTTCTTCCTACAGTGGAAAACTGATCAGTTTTCACGCACCTCACAGCAGTAAAGTTCTTAACAGGCATTATCAGAATGTTCCAGCCAGTATCAAGATCTACGCCTGCTCAGGATATGAACATGGTGCTATTGGTATTTATGAACCCAGTATCCCAGTATCTTTAGTACCCTTGGACTCCTGCTTCCTCTTACACTTATTGATGGAGGTGGGCTTCCTCACAGCTGTCACCTCAGCCAGGAGGGTGGGTGAGTTCAGGGCCCTTATGGCAGACCTGCCTTATATGATCTTTCACAGAGACAAAGTATCCCTGAGAATGCACCCCAAATTCATCCCCAAGGTTCCTTCTGACTTTCACCTGTTGCAGACGGCTCCCCTGCCTGTATTTTACCTGAAACCTCACAGTAATAGGGAGGACAGGAAACTCCACTCCCTACATGCACATAGAGCTCTAGCCATCTACCTGGACAGGACAAAGCCCTTTAGAACAATGTTTCTCAACGACCAGTCTGTGGGCCGGTGCCAGTCCCTGAGATCTCCCTGGCACAGTTGAGGAAGGCAGCAAGCTGGACTCTGGTATCGAAAAGGTTGAGAAACACTCCTTTAGGAGATCTCTGAGGTTATTTGGCTCTATTGCCAAGAGGATGAAAGGAGAGGCAGTATCTTTCCAGAGACTCTCGAAATCACCTGCATTCTCTTCTGCCAGAGCTTTCAGAAGCCCCTCCTCCTGAGTCTGTCAGGGCTCATTCTCCCAGACATCAAGCACCTCACTGGGTTCCCTGCAAGGAATTTCGCTCTAGGAGAGCTGTAGAGTGGCAACCTGAGGCTCCATTCACACATTTACCATGCGCTATGCCCCAATTCAAGCCTCAGCTGAGGAGGCTTCCCTTGGTTCAGTGATTCAGTGATTCCTCAAAAACAGAGTTATTGATAGATTAAAAGTCAGTAAAATATATGTACAGATGAGTCATAGTTTGTAATTCCAAACAGTGGCAATGATGTAATAAACTGCCGGTCTCCCAAAAGTCTTTTCAGGGTACCCAGAGATCTCTGGGGATCTCAGCTTTGCATCTGGTAAACTTCTCTGTAAGAGTCCAAACAGAGGATGGATCATTTCTTGAATCCATATTTATAGCTCCTTTACACAGAAAGCAAGATGACAGTGTCTTTAACCGTGTGGGCTTTTCCTTTGATGTCAGAGAGCGAGGAATGCATTTTGAATCTTTGACCTTTGATCATTACACACAATGACCACTTGCAAGGAGTGTGGGGAATATAAACAGGAAGTACTGGAAGTGTTAGTACATAAGCTAAACTATGACTTAATTGGCATTACAGAGACTTGGTGGGATAACTCATGACTGGAATATTAGTATAGAGGCTAAAGCTTGTTCAGGAAGAACAGGCAGGGAAAAAAGGGAGGAGCTGTTGCATTATACATCAAGAATATATACACCTGTTCTGAGGTCCAGAAGGTGAGAGGCAGACCAACTGAAAGTCTCTGGGTAAAGATAAAAGGGGTGATGTCATGGTAGGAGTCTACTATAGATCCCCAAATCAGAAAGAGGAGATGGATGAGGCATTTCTAGAACAAATAACGGAAATATCCAAAACATAAGACTTGGTTGTAATGGGGGACTTTATCCAGACAAATGTGTTTTTCCATATTACTTTTCTAATATTATTTCCAATAGTTTCTTGAAATGTAATGGGGACAGCGTTTTGATTCAGACAGTGGAGGAAGTAACTGGCCATTTTAAACTCGATTCTGACCACATGCAAATCTGAAGGTGGAAGGCAGTTTGGGTGAAAGTGACCATGAAATGATAGATTTCATGGTTCTAAGGAAAGGAAAGAAAAGAGTGAGAGCAGCAGAATAAGGACAATGGACTTTTAAAAAGCAGACATTAACACGCTCAGAGAATGTGCAGGAGAAAAATCTAAGGGATAAGTGGGAGAGTTGGCAATTTCTGAAGGAGACAGTATTAAATGCACAACTGCAAACTATCCTGATGCAAAGGAAAGATAGGAATAATAGTAAGGGGCCAATATGGCTTTATCAGGAGCTCTTTAATGATCTGAAAGTCAAAAATGAATCCTACAAAAAGTTGAAATATGGATGAATTGCTAAGCAGGAGTACAAAAGAAAAACACAAGCATGTAGGGACAAAATCAGACAGACTAAGGCACAAAATAAATGACACCTAGAGAGGGACTATAAATATATTAGGAGCAAGAGAAAGATGAAGGAAAATGTAGGTCCGCTGCTTAGCAGGGAAGGAGAACTAACAACGGATGACGTCAAGAAGGTTGCGGTGTTTAATGCCTATTTTACTTCAATTATCACTGAAAAGATTAATGGTGACTAGATACACAACACAATTAATATTAACAACAAGGAGGAAGGAACACAAGCCAAAATAGAGAAAGACCAGATTAAAGAATATTTAGACAAGTTAGATGTATTCAACTCAACAGGGCCTGATTAGATTCATCCTAGGGTACTTAAGGAACTAGCTGAAGCAATCTTGGAACCATTAGTAACTGTGTTTGAGACCTCATGGAGGACAGGTGAGGTACCAGAGGACTGGAGAGAGGGAAACATAGTACCTGTCTTTAAAAAGGTGAACAAGGAGGACCTTGGGAATTCTAAACCAGTCAGTCTACCTTCGACACCTGGAAAGATACCGGAACAAATTACTAAATAAGCACTTTGTAAGGACTTGTAGGGAACAGCCAGCATAGATTTGTCAAGAACAAATCATGCCAAACCAACCTAATTTCCTTCATTGACTAGGTTACTGGCCTAGTGGATAGAAGGAAGCAGTACATGTGATAAATCTTGATTTTAGTAAAGCTTTTGTCACAGTCCCACATGACATTCTCATGGGAAATGTGGTCTAGATTAAATTACTACAACGTGGGTGCACAACTAGTTGAACCACCGTATTCAAAGAGTATTCAGTGATTTGCTGTCACTGGGAGAGTGTATCCCATGAGCTTCCACAGGGGTCAGTCCTGAGTCAATATTTTCATTAATGACTTGGCTAATATAGTGGAGAGTATGCTTATACAATTTGTAAATAACACTAAATTGGGAGGGGTTGCAAGCATTTTGGAGGACAGGATTATAATCCAAAACAACCCTGACAAATTAGAGAAATGGTCTGAAATCCACAAGATGAAATTCAATAAAGGCAAGTGTAAAGTATTACATTAGGAAAGAAAAATCAAATGCACAATTACAAAATGGGGAATAACTGGCTAAGGGGTAGTATTGCTGAAAAGGATCAGGGGGTTATAATGGATCACAAACTGAATATGAGCCAACAGTGTGATTCAGTTGCAAAAAAGTCTAATATCATTCTGGAGTGTATTAATAGGAGTGTTATACATAAGACATGTGCAGTAGCTGTCCCACTCTGCTTGGCACTGGTGAGGCATTCGCTAAAATACGCTGTCCAGTTCTGGGTGCCACACTTAGGAAAGATGTGGATAAATTGGAGAGAGTCCAGAGGAGAGCAACAAAATGATAAAAGGTTTAGAAAAACCATGACCTATGAAGAAAGGGTGAAGAAACGGGGCATATTTAATATTGTAACTTGGAGAATCTGGAGAATCTGGCTAGGTGCATTATTCAGTCAGAGTGCTGGAGCTGATGCAGAGAGAATAGGAAGGGGACCTGGGGCTGATTTGAGTTGGGGAAGGGTAATAGTGGCTTGAGCACCTGTCTTTGGGGTGTTTAGAACCACAGGGGCTGAAGCTACTGCAGAGGGAAAGGTGGTTGGGGAACCAGAGTATTAGCTAGGAGGCCCTGGAACTTGAACCCCATGGAGTTACTGTATCTGGGCTGAATAGTCCACTGAATAGTCAAGTCCGCAGCAGAGCGGATGGAGGGTGGGTATTGGAATCCGAATAAGAACTGCACATCTCGAAGAACCGCCAGTTACAGGCAACTAACCTCCTCTTCTTCTTCAAGTGATGGTCCCTATACAGATTCCAAACATAGATGAGTAGTGAGCAGTGACCAGAATGGAGGTGGGTGTAAGGATGTGCTTGGAAGTGCTGTCTGTAGTACAGCATGGCCCACAACTTCATTCACAGCCGCTGTGTGGGTGATGGCGTAGTGAGATGTGAAGATGTGTACGGAGACATTGGTGAAGGAGCCCGATGTGGCCACTTGCGCTCAGGTAGAGTGTGCCGTGACAACATCAGGTGGTGTTACATTGTTGAGTGTGTAGCATTCGCAAATGCACCTAGAGACCCATTTGGAAATGCACTGTGAGGAGAGGGCTTGGTGCTTACAACAGTTAGCAATCAATACAAAGAGTCTTGGTGATGCATGGAATACATAGGTTCAGTGGAGGTAGAACACTGATGCACGTTGGATATCCAGAAAGTGGAGGACCCTGTTTGCATGGGAGGTGTGTGGTTTGGGGCAGAAAATTGGGAGGTGGATACACTGATTTAGGTGGAACTCCAACTCCAACTGAAGAAGGAATGGAGACAAAAGGAAGCTTCATCTTTGTGGAAGATGATGTAAGGGGAGGGTCAGCCATCATGACTGCTGAGTTAATGGCTACTAAGAAGATTACTTTCATGGAAAGATGAGAAAGGGAGGACATGGCCAGGTGCTTGAAGGGCAGTTTTGTGAGAGCAGAGAGAATGAGATTAAGGTCCCACAAGGATGTGGGTTTGCATACAGGCAGGAAGATATTGAACAAATCTTTTAGGAAGTGTACAGTGGTAGGGTGTGCGAACATGAAAAGACCATCCACTGGGAGAGAAAGGCACTGAGCGCTGATAGATGGACCCATATGGAGCTGAGGGATAGGCCCAAAGTCTTAAGTTCAAGAAGGTAATAGAGGACGATAGATATGGATATCGTAGACAGCGGGTATTGGTGGCGGTGAGTCCAGGAGGTGAAGTGCCTCCATTTCACCTGGTAGCAGGCTCTGGTGGATGCCCCCCTGCTTTGGGTATGGATACGTCACATGGGGGTGTAGCATGCCCTGTCTATGCCTGAGCTCCATCCAAAAATGAAACTGTGAGGTGAAGAGGGCCGGGATTGGTATGCCGAAGTTGGCCCTGGTCTTGCATGAGGAAATCCGGTAGTGTGCAGAGGTGGAGTGGTGTGCAGGTGGAGAGGTTAAGGAAATCAGTGAACCAAAACTGACAGAACCAAAATGGGGGTATGAGGATTACCATCACTTGATCCCGGCAAATCATGCACAGTACTTGAAGTTGAAGGGGAGCAAGGGATAGCGGAGAGAGTCTGTCCAGGGAGAAGGGTATCGTCCTGAGAGTCGTCCCCCATGGCTCCTCTGGAGCAATAAAATGGAAGTTTGAGGTTCTTGTGAGTGGTGAAGAGGTCCCAGCTTGGGTGCTCCACTTGTGGAAGAGGCACATGTTGTGCAGCTCCCATTTGTGGTTCAAGTAGAGTGTCTTGCTGAGTGTGTCTGCCAGGGAGTTTTGGGTGCCCGGGAGGTACGTGGCCAGGAGTGTGACTTGATGTTTGATGCACCAGTTCCAAAGGTGAATGGACTCTGAACAGAGGTAGGGAGACTTGGCACCACCCTGTTTGTTGAGGTAAAGCACTGCTGCAATGTTGTTGGAGAGTAATTAGATGTGGTTGGCCCATAGGAGGGAAGAAACGCCTGGCAGGTGAAATGGACTGCCCTCAGTTCCAGGATATTTATATGCAACCTAGCTTCCTGAGTGTCCAGATGCCCTGTGCTATATGGCAGTCTAGGTAAGCTCCCCAAGCCACGAGGGAGGCATCCATTGTGAGCACGGGTTGTGGCATAGGAGGTTTGAAGGGAGTACCAACCAGGACCTGGGAAGGATCAGTCCATGATGTGAAGGATGTCAGTACTTGCCAGGGGATCAGGACTTTGCTGTGCAGGCAGTCACAATGTGGTCTGTAGACAGAGAGGAGCCAGAGCTGGAGGCAATGCATGTGAAGACGGGCCTGTGGTGTCACTGAGGTACGCGCTGTCATATGTCTGCGAAGAGAGAGACAGCAGCGGAATGGTGGTACAGGGTTGCAGCACAGGCTTGCAATTTGGTTTGTGCTGGTGGTGAAGTGGTCTGCTGGAAGGAAAGCCCGTGCTGCATTGGAGTCAAGTCACACCCCAATGAAGCCGATTGTTGGGTAGGTGTGAGCACTGACTTGTCCTCATTAATACAGATCCCAAGAGAGGTGAGAAGAGCGCAGACAGTGAGGATGGTGGAGAGGAGGCATTGGCAGGAGAGCACAACTAGGAGCCAGTCATCCAGGTAGGAGAGCAGAGAGTAGCCGAGACTTTGTATCTGTACTGTTATGATGGCAAAGACTGGTAAATACACATGGAGACGTTGCTATGTCAAAAGGCAGGATTTGGAATTGGTAATAGTTGTGTCAAACTCACAATCGGAGAAACTTTCGATGGGCTGGGTGAGTATTGATGTGCAAACAGGCATCTTTTATGTTGAGAGCCGCAAACCAGGCTCCTTGGGAGAGCGAGAGGATAATCAATGCGAGTGTCACCCTATGGAATTTGAATTTCCGGCTAAAGGTGTGAGCACTCAAAGGTTTAAAATGGGGCAGCGCCCTCTGCCCTTCTTTGGGATAAGGAAGTAAGGGGAGCCCCTTGTAGCTAGATGGGACGGTCTCTATGGTGCCCTTGAGGAGAAGAGCATCAGCTTCTTGTTGGAGGAGGCCCTGATGGGAGGAGTCCCCGAGGGACAGTTGGGAGCGGGGAAGCAATGATGCAAAAACAACAGGAATTCTATGGAGTATCCATGGTTGATGATCTCTAGTACCCAACTGTCCGTGGTGATCTTGCCCCAGTGGAAGCGAATAGGGCAAGATGGCCCCCAAAGACAGTATGTGGCACTGTGGGAGGGATGGTGGGGGGGTCTGGGTTCTCGACAAGTATACCAAAACTGTTGCTTTGATGGTTGGTGGGAGAGGGGCAAGGAGGTGGTCATGGCAGAGGCGAGATAGTGTTGTCTCTGGGATTGCTGCCGTTTACGTGGTGCCTCCTGCCGGCAGTGATAGTAAGCCAGATGGAGGCCTGCGGTCAAGGCCAGTATCGCTGCTTTTGCTGTCTGTATCATAGGGCTGAGGTATAGAAACTGAGAGACCTGAGTGTGGCATGGGAGTCTTTAAGAGAGTGCTAGGACTCGTCAGTCTTATCACTGAATGCCTCCACGGATGCATGGCATCCTCGATCAAGAACTTCCAGAGGCAGGAATGACTTACAAATAGGGCAGCAGGGGGCAATGTGGGCCTCACTGAGGCGATACAGGCAGCGCTCGTGCTCATCACTCACCGAAAATGGGCCAGGGCAAGAGGCACAGTTCTTGAAGCCATGAACTCAGGGCATAGTCCCTGGAAGAGGGGGGTGTCTCCCCCAAATGTGGCAATAAACGACACTAACTATCTACTAGTAACTACAGCTATATAACACTATGAATGACAACTACAAACAAGAAAAAACAGATGGGAAATCACTCGCTTAGCAGAGTTAAGAGCATGAAGGAACAGGGGTTCCGATTCCAGCCATGTGGCAGTCAGAGGGAACTCAAAAGGTGTTGACCCACATGGTTTATTATACCTCGGCTGTGAGCATGAGGGGATGCACGTGCAGGTCAACAGACACTGCTTTAAAAACCTCCTGGTGCATGGTATGCATGCACATCCACATCTGGAATCCATATAGGGACCATCACTCAAAGAAGAATGTTTGGTTATCAGTTCCTGTCTGAATGTTCTCTGGAGACACTAACTGTACTCCAGCTAAATTCTGCATTGTGAACTACTGCAGTTCTTGCAGACCTGTTTCTCACATCTGATTTTCATGCTGGCTGTTGCTGAAATGGAGATCACCAGTGAAAACTATATTATGGCAAGCCAACTAGAAAATGTAAAGCTAATGTTTTTTTAAAGTCACCACATTAAAGCAATAATCCCAAAGTAGTAGAGTGTGTGTGGTTCAACAATAAGCATTTGTCTCCAGCTCTATAATTTGATTTATGCATTCATGCTAGACTTATTGCCTATGACACACATTCAATTCCTCTGAGGTTATTCTTGTGCATGTTGGGCCAAGTTCATCCTTGCTGTAACTCCACTGGCTTCTTGTAAATTACACCAGGATGCATTTTGAGCACTAACTATTTCCATGTGTGAGCTTCCCATATGCTTTTGCATCAACTAGCTGGTATTACTCCAGTTACTGCAAATTCAGTGGAAATCAGATTGGTGCAGATGTTTCCAGTTGCAGTTTGAACATATACAGCCTTTTACCATCAGTAAACTACAAAGTATTGATGCTTTTTTAAACGAATTAATAAATTTAGCAGTCATGAAATCAAGGCAGCAGCTAGAGTCAGATGGATGCTGTGCAAGCCCCGCTTCCCCCATACAGTTTTACCAAGCCATCACCATGCTGACCGGCAGCACCCCTAGAATCCTGCTGCGGAACTCATCTTTAACAGAGACTGCTGCTTTGTACAGTGTTTTGTGCATACCTGGCTCTAATGTGATATCATCAAACCCACTTTTACTGCTCATGGCCCTTGAAATGAAAGGCTCATGAACTGATCAATGTTTCCCTTCTCTCCCTTGTCCCTTCCAAATGTTTCTTTAAAGGAGTTTCTCTCAGACTCTTTTGTCTTTCTCTGCTTTTTTTTAAACTCCATTCTGTTTATTTGCCTGATTGGATACTTATGGTGCTATCAACAATAGTGCACCTACCAGGAAACAAACTGGAAGGATTGTTTAGTATGCAGCTATCTTGCATTCAGTCAGCATCTTTGTTAATAGCCATAGTAATATAGGTCAGAGGTTTCGCAGCCAAAACCTGTGTGCTCCACAAGAACACAAAAATGCGAAATGTCTTTGCAATGGGGAAAATGTGGGCACCAGTTTTAAAGGCGACTAGTAGAAAATTTTTTTTTAAAATTGGTGTATGCCCTTTTTTGCTTCTATATGTTATATAAAGTGTATGGTGTATAAAAAAGGACTAAAATAATGTTTATTTTGTACAGTTTTTAGTGCATGTTTTTATCTTAGAAATATCAGGAATATAAAGTCTAGTCTTCCTTAGTTTTGCTGGAGAACCAGTGGGATGTATGTTGTGGGCATTTAACACCAGTTAATTGAAGGGGAAAGGGTGTTGAATCTCTCTATTCAGTACATTAGTAAAATTAAAACAAATAAATAAATATCTAACTACTATTTATACTAACTACTATAATAAATATCTAACTATTTCCAAATAAATAAATCTACCTCTCTACCCCAGTTGCTCTCCTTCTGTCCAGTGACTGACTGACAAATTCTTTATAAAGGTTCACGAATCCAGCATGGGGAGGGAAAGAACGGGAGATTCTGCAAACATGGCTGTACCCCTTAATTCTTCGTTAGCAAGTTTTTCAAATTGTTGCCAAAGAGCCTACAGCACATCCCCCTTCTATAGCTTGAAGTCTTTCCATTTGGAGTTTGACTATTGTTGGTCTGTACACTTAAATCATAGCAGTTGGAGCTTTTTCTGCTGTTACCATTTGATTCTGATGTCACCTCAAAGTATCCAAATCATTTTACTCAAAGGAAGACTGGGTCTAAAAATGTACAGATTAGCCCTACAAACGGCCTTTCTCTCTCCCAATGCAGTATTACAGTCTTTGTGGGAGAAGAGCAGAAGAGGGAAAGATTCTTCAAGGGAGTCTTTGTTGTGTGCCTCAAATGTACATTGTACATGCTGCCGTACTTCTGCTGCCATTGCAAATGAACACTGGGACCACATAGGAAGGAATGGGCAGCCTGGAAGTACATAAGCAAGTCAGATAGCAAGTGGAATGAAATTAACAGTCTCACAAAGGGAATTTTTTTTTTTAAGTACTGTATTGAGCGGCCTAGCATGTATGTGCACCAGATCCTCCACTGGATGAAATGAGAACTGCTGAGCTACATCATAGACCCCATTCTGCTAATAACTGAAGGAGAGTCCCTTTAAGAGATGATGGCCTATGTTTTAGGAACAAGAGAATCAGAGTTCTCTCTCTGTAGGCAATGTGAAGTTCACACAGCCACGGTGTGGTGCATAATTGAATGACAACTGATGTCCAAGAGGCTGCAGATTTTCTTTCGCATATATAGCAATTGTTACATTAATGTCCACACACACCTCACATCCACTGGATTAATTTAATACCTTTAGGAGCTTCTCACTTTCAGTGAATCACTTTTATAGAGACGACAACATTTGAAGAGCTGGCTTGCAGGGAGATGGAGCCTCCCAGGCTGCTGGAGATATAACGGTTGGGGCTATTTCAGCAACTAGCAAAGAGCTCATTTTGAAGATGAGAGGGAATTTGACTGAATTTGGTCATATACCAAAGGATGCATAGAGAGACCCTAGGTATGCAGTGATATATTTTCCTTAATATAATTTACATTGCATTCAGCATCAGGTTCCTATGGTTTACTGTTGGTTTAGCAAACACAAGAAGAGCTTTAAATACTCTTCAGTGAAATGTTTTTTGTTTTGTTTTTAACTATTTGCTTTATTCTGAAAATAGCCTACCGCAAATGCTCTTCTCTAAGGTGTTTTATTACTTTCTAATGGATTTTTTGAAGTGTTGTAGCTGTGTTGGTCTCAGGATATTAGAGGGACCAGGTCAGTGAAGTAATAGCATTTATTATACCTCACCCACCTTGTCTCTCTAAAGCAGTGGCAGCCATTAACTTCCATGTCTAGTAAGAGAGAACATGACCTTCATCCTCTTCAGTTCTCAGAGTGGTAGCCATGTTAGTCTGTATCAGCAAAAACAATGAGGAGTCCTTGTGGCACTTTAGAGACTAACAAATTTATTTGGGCATAAGCTTTCGTGGGCTAGAACCCATTTCATCAGATGCATGGAGTGGAAAATACAGGAGCAGGTATAAATACATGAAAAGATGGGAGTTGCCTTACCAAGTGTGAGGTCAGTCTGTTAGCGTGAGGTGAGTTCTGTTAACAACCCACTTTTATACCCTTGCATAATACTGCAGCAGCATAAACAAGATACAAATGTTTGTTCCTCTTTAATGAAGAGAACTGAAGCTCCAGTGAACAGCATTTATTTTCTTGAATAAACATCCGTTCCTAGAAGCATCCAGCAGTGTCTGGTAGATAACATCAAAAAAGGAAAAACAAGAGGATTTTTTTCCTGCTCAGAGGTCAGACAATAGAATGTTCTCTCATTAGATTAAGTTAGCGAGTAAAGGCTAAAGTCAATGCCTAAACCCTAGTACCTTCCCATCCACTGGAATTCACAGGCCTGAGGTTGCAGGGTATGGGGAGAGTCAGGGGCCTGAGAAAGGAATTCACAGAACCCACCGAAGCTAGCCAGGAGCAAAATGCTGTGGAAAGGGCAGGGTTGAGGGTCCAGATCTGACAGGACGTAGGAAGCTGCCTCTCTCTGTTCGGGATCATGAGCTATGGGTATAAGAGCCCAGGGATGGCTAAGCCTCCCCTGGCGCAGCTGCTGGCAAACCCTGCCGGACCCCTGGGCCATGGTGGCCTTGACTCTTCCCCTCCCTGCTCTACTCCTTCTGATAGAGGACTACTCCTACTCCTGCTCTACTCCTTCTGCTCCCCACCGCCTGATAAGTCTTCTTTCTCTCCTCCACTGAATCCCCTCCCCAAAGGTCCCTGCTGTTCGCCACATCCTGTTCCCTGGTAGAGGAGTCAGGAGGGACATGATGAGCCAGTGGGGTGTGTGTGTGTGGGGTGTGGGGAAGTGAGGAGGTGAGCAGTGGTCATACGGTTGCCAGGCATCTAGTGTTCAACCAGAATGCCCAGTTGAAAAGGGACCCTGGAGGCTCTGGGCGGCACTGCCGACTGGGCTGTTAAAAGTCCGGGTGGCAGCAGTGCAGCCAGGGCCCAGGGCTAAGGCAGGCTCCCTGCCTGCCCTGGCTCCACGTGTCTCCTGGAAGTGGCCACCAAGGCGCATGGCGCCCCTCACCCCGAGTACCGGCTTCGAGGCTCCCATTGGCCGGGAACTATGACCAATGCGAGCTGCGGGGGTGGCGCCTGCCGTCACAAGGGCAATACACAGTCTCCCTGGCTGCCCATGTGGCTGGGGGGAGAGGGGCTGCAGGGACCTGGTGGCCACTTTCTGGGAGCCGCGGTAAATGCCACTGGGACCCCACACCCCAAACTCCCTCGTGCACCCAATCCTCCATCCGTCCCAGCTCGGTGTCCCCCCATACCCAAATGCTCTCCCGGAGCCTGCACCCTCCCCACCCACACCCCAACCCTCTGCCCTAGCCCTGAGCCCCTTTGTGCACCCCAAGCCCCTAGTCCCCAGCCCCACTCCAGAGTCCACACCCCCAGCCCCCCTCAGCCCCTTCCTACACCCCAAACCTCTCATCCCCAGCCCCACCCCAGAGCGCTCTCCCTTACCCCAAATCCCTCATCCCTGGCCCCAGTGTCTGCCCCCCAGGAGTGAAGAGGCAAGCAGCAAGCCAGCAGCGGCAGAGAGGGTCTTGCATTGGGTGGGGGGGGCTCTGGTGGGGGCGTGAGGAGATGAGCGGCCGGCCAGGGGGTGGGGTGGGGAGACGAACGGTGGGCCGAGGGGTGCGGAGGGATGCAGCGAGCCAGGGGGTGTGTGTCTTGTGGGGAGCAGGGGGTGAGGAGGCAAGCGGGTGGGGTGAGGTGGGACGTGAAGAGCAGCAGTGGGGTGGCCTAGGGGGCAGGGACTGGGGGAAAGCAGGGATGGAGTGTGGGCAGGGCCAAGTGCAGAAGAAGGAGCTAGCCCCCCTGGGGGCTGCTTCACTTGCCACCCATACTTGGGATTCTCAGCTGTGAACCCTCCCTTTGCACCTAAGCTTTCTCATGGAGGAAGAGACAGCATGAGACCCCATTATAGCCAATAGCCCCGTGGTTAGGATACTCTCTTGGGATATAGGAAAGCTGTTTTCAGGTCCTGCACTGCCTGATTTGAAGCAGGGACTTTAACCCAGGTGTCCCACATTCCAGGTGAGTGCTAACCACCAGCCTAATGGGTACTGTGTGGTGGGGCTTTCTCCATCTCTCTTGTTGAAGCTGTGCTACTTGGTAACTATTCATTGGGCCAGAGAGCATGCCCAACCAAGAGATTGATACTATAGCCTGCTGGCTAGGGCACTCAGGTGGGATGTGGGAGAGAGAGGTTCAAATCCCTTCAGATCTGGCTGCGTAGGGGTTCTTCCATAGCCTAGGTAGATACCCTAACCCCTAGGCTATTCAGAGGCTTGCCTTCATTCTCCAGTACATAATGTAGGATTTAGGCTTCTAAAACTCCTTTTCAAGAGAATTCCTCTACCCCCTTAAGCAACAGTTTGAAGGACCAGCAAGGCCCCGAATAGGTGATATTTTGATCCTTTTCTGTTTAACATAGATAAGCTTTGCAGGTTGGAAAAAACACTCAACACCAGCAGACAGTGCAAATGGTGTCTTCTGTTTCAGAGCAGAGGTTTGCTAGTATTGGTTAATGACACTGACTGCAAGTAAAAAAAAGTCACTGGTTGACCATTATGTAAAACATCAACTGAGCCAATCCAACATTTTCACACCTTGCTTCCTCTGGGGTAGCTTAATTTTAGGAATTACTCTAATTTAGTTATAAATGAATGGTCCATTAGCTCAGAATAATCTCAAAAGCAGTGACCAGGGCCAAAAGCTTTAATTACCACACTTTTCTTGCAAGAAAGAGGCTAAAATGAGAACAGGATTTAATGTGAGTTCAATAGTATCAGCAATGGTGAATGGGAAGGTGCTCAGAGCAAGAGATGTGATACATTACATGCCAAGCAAAAAAGAGTACACTGAGCTTTAGAAGCCAATGGGATCGGTCGTATTCAGTTTAGCAGGATTTGGGCATCTTTTTGGGTGGGCAGGGAACATCCCAGTAATTTTAAACAAGTCATTTCCTGTCAAATGAAAAGACTCTAATGCAATTTAACTGGACTGATTTATTACACCCCAGGGGCTTTGTTTTATCTTTATGTCTCAGCCCTGCTTTTTGGAAGCTGTCTTGACCCAACACATTATGTTCAAAATTTTAAGTCAAAGCCATTTTATGTATTTTTTTATTCCGATATGTTGACCATAAAATATTACTCCTTTAGCCCTTCAGAAAGCATCTAATGTACAGGTCACTGCCAGCAGTAGCAAACCCACAGCCTTTCTCTGCAGAAATAAATCCAATAAATCTGTAATTCCCCACTTCAGCCCCCACAAAACCATACTCTTTCTCCACATAAATAGGCACCTTCTGCCTCTCAACCTTTTCCAAAAGCCTGCCCAGATAGACCAGCTTTACAACATCCCCTAAATGTCACCACATTTGGGCTACTTTGGACCAAAGGAAAGAGAGGATTCCAAAGTCAGGGCTGTCTCCTGGAGAACACTGTGTCAGCAGCTTCTTCTTTTGTATAATTATTATTTATCATTTGTATTACCATAGCACATAGGAGCCCTGTCACGGACCAGGAGCACATCATTCTAGAACAAACACAGAACAAGACGACAGTAAGTAAAGGTTCTCCCTCAGGAGCACCTCCACTGATCCCAGCTGTAGGAGTGTGGCACACGGGGAGAAGTGGTCACGCCCTAGCAGCCAATACTGATTCCAGAGCACAGGTACTTTATGCTCACAGGGAGATACACTGCTTAGCAAGCCAGCTGCTATTTTCTGCACCACCTGCAGTTTCCAAGTTGATTTAAGGTGTAATCCCATGCAGAACACTTTTCAGGACTCTAACTGTGAGGTGAAAAAGGCATGGATGATGGTAGGGAGGCCTACAATTGACAGAAAGGGTGACAGCCTCCTGCTCAGCTGTGGATGGAAAAACACTGTTCTGGCCCCTGCAGCAGTATGATTAGCCAACAGCAGC
The DNA here is from genome assembly GCF_965140235.1 of Caretta caretta. NCBI lineage: Eukaryota > Metazoa > Chordata > Testudines > Cheloniidae > Caretta > Caretta caretta. The sequence continues at coordinate 85,371,155 of NC_134208.1, read as the reverse complement.
TGGGAACCAAGAATGAATTATTTGGATATGAAGCTATCTATACAATGCCATCATCTGGAGGACAAAAAGGAACTTTAGTTCTGATCCAAGTTGAGTAAGAAATACAGGCCTGGGTAGGGGCACTTTATCTTTTCACCCAAGTCCTGCACCCTCACCATCCTGGTCAGGGCCCCAGGAGTATGCATGCAACTGCACAGCAGAGCCTCGTCGTCCTCTCACTGTTCAGAGATGACATCCATTCTCTTTGGATTGAAGAGATAGCAGGAAAGGAGGTCCTGCACTGCTGCATCTGCACTTTGCTCTTAAGGATGACTACTGTTCCATCTGCCATCAATTACAACCCAGGGTAGGAGAGAGACAAGGACGCAGGGCAAGGAAATAATAGGGAGCTAAGCAATAGGCTGTTGGTGAAGAGGACAGAAATCAAGTTGAAAGGGGATGAATAGAAAGAAGGAGAAAGAGGGAAAACATACGGAAAGACTACAGAAAAGAGGACAGCAAGTCACAGAAGAAAGAAAGAAAAAATTTAAAAAACATAATACAGCTTTTTCCCAAGAAAGCTACTGCCAGAATGTGGATTGCATTCATATAGTAGTGTCTAAATTCTTATCTACTGAGGGCATCTTAAACTAAGGGTGGGGTAACAAAAGACAGATACAACAGAAAACAGAGCTTGTCTCATCATGCACTTGATATGAAAATTATAATTTGTTAATCATGGCTTTGGAGGTCAGGCACAAATCAGTCTTATAATCGACTTTCTGGATGAATTCTTAATGTGAAGCTGCAGGGATGTTTGATCATGAGCACTTCCACATAGCTTTGAACTAGCAATAAAATATTCTATTCCCCTCTTCATTCCACATTGAAAAACTGATCCTTTGGAAACAAAGGGATGGCTGACTAACCTGCAATGAATTTGCCATTTCTCTCTTTTGGGGCTGCTGGTGCCACGTGGTGAGTAATTGCTTCCTCCAGCAATCCACTCTCAATTGACTCTTCTCTCCAAGGAGCTCTAAATGGTACTCAGAGGGTACCAAACATCCTAAATCCCTGATAACTCTGCTATTTCTAAGATTATCAAGGCAAACTGAACTCTTGCTTGTGTAGTGGGAAATGACACAAGGTCACAGCAAGTCATTAGCTTTAAAACAGTAATTGAGCCAGTGTATCATGTGTGAAACATTAGACACCTAAAATCCTCTCCTCACATACTTTCTTCAGTTGGTACATATGCTCTAGTGGTGTGAGGAAAGGGCCCATTTTTCCCTGACTGGTAGGATACTGTTTGTACTTTATAGAAATTGTGTAGTATCCCTTTAAATAGTTTGTGCACCCTCTGGTGGGCCTCCCTGTCCCTTTTTGCTGTAGCTACCAGAACCTTGCCAGAGCAGCATAGCTGCTGAGCGTTAATAGTCACGGCTATTTGGAACCCAACAGTCTGCATCTGTGTGACTTCCACGTATTCTTAAGGGTGTGGGCAGGAGGACACAAGAGGGTGGTACATCTTCAGAAGGGTAAAACATACAAACTTGGCATTTATAATATCTACATATGTGATGAATCCAATTTATCTTTAATTTCTCAGTCTAATCTCTGGTGTTACTTGGAACAGTTGTAGATAAAATATATCTAGACAATGGCATGATGTTTAAGTTGGTGTCCCTTTAAGCTTTTTAATTATTTATGGTGTATTATAAACAACACAGTAGTTTAGAGCAATGTTTCTCAATCTTTTTTGATGCCAGGGACTGGCTTGCTGCCTTCCTAAACTTTGTCAGGGAGATCTCAGGGACTGGCACTGGTCCATGGACCGGATATTGAGAAATATGTGCTTTAGAGCACAGAGGAGATGCACTCCATGCCCACAGAAGCTTACAATCTAACCCTGAAACCATTTTGTTCAAGGCTATTATTTACTTCCTGTTATTTAATTTCTTAGCATCATTTTTTAATACTTGAATCAGCTGTGGCAGGTTTCATTTAAAAAAGGAAGCCTCTTAGCGGTTTCAGGGACCACACAGTATCCTGTCAGAGATCACAACCTGAGTGCAGCTAAAGCGCCCTCTCAGAAGCAACATTGTATGGGGGAAACTCCAAAGACTGACATAACCAAGTCCTGACAGTGTGAAAGTGAATGAGCTATACTTCCACCATTAAGCAGGGGCTTCCGTGCATGAAATAATGTTCTCGGTGAACAACAGTGGCAGCTCTTTGACGTCGTTAAGAATCTGAGATGGAGTTAAAAATCTTTCCTCTGCAGCTCCCCATACTTTGTTTTCAAGTGGCTTTTTTGTAATCCAGCACTTGAATAATTTTTTCCAGTGTCAGTGTTTTTCTTCAGCAAGTCAATATGTGGCAGCTTTGGCATTGTCTGTATAATTCAGTACTGAAAGGAAATAGCTTGAAAACAGAGATCTGGCCCCTAAGCCTCTACAGTCCACCCAGCCACAAGTCACAGAAGCTATCAGTTACACAGATCAAAATTATCTCCATAGCGTGGATGACTAGATTTCCCACACAGAGCTAAGGCATATGAACAGAGCTCTAACAGCTGGCACCCAGGGCAAATACTAACATTTTCAGAGCTTATTTTGTGGGTTAACTCCCTCAAAGGACTCAAATCTCAAAATCAGAAATTCTCTGCTAGGCGGCACCATGCTGGAATCATTGTATATTGACATCCGGATCCTCAGAGAAGAAATCTGTCAGAAGGTGTTTGGCTTCCAGTAGGTTTTTCAAAATATATCCTTAATCCTAGGAGATAGTCTACAGAGAGGGTTATTTCCATTAGTAATCTGTGTACTTTCATTCAAACTTCTGTCTCTCTCTCACACATGCTCACACAATTTCAAAAGAAAATTAGACCAAGAGTCTGCCAAGCTCAGCCTCCCACCTGGGAGTCCCTGCTCCAAATCAGGCAGAGCAGGGATTTGAATTTGTGACTCCCCTCTTCTAGGTGAATGCCCTAATCCCCAGACTATTGGGTATTCTGGGGTCATGCTTGCTTGTTTTTTGGTGAGATTTCTCATCTAGATTTAGTCTGCCAGAGCACAAGTCTGACTGCTTAGGTGCCAAACTGTAGGAGAAGGTATGTGGCCTCTTTCCTCTACATTTCACTCCTGGCTAATTTAAGCAGTTCCCTGCTCAACTTGCTGGCTTCCGAGAATCCCTTTCTTAGCTGCCTATCTCTCACCATGCATTGTACAAGAAGTCTGGATGCCAATCTTGGTGGCAGGATGCCTAGGGATTGGGTGTTGCATTGCTGAGTGTTACAATGCCTAAGTACCTTCATGGATTTAGCCCTTGGTACTTAACAGCAAGTAGGGCAATCGGAGTTGCACATGAGCAGGTGCTAAGTGAACAGATATGTGTATGTGTTTCTATCTTTGCCTGAGCAATGAAGAGCACTGACTAGTAGAACGTTAAACTAAGAAATTCTGGCTTGGGTATATATCACATCTCTGCTAGCATCATATTTCTTTTCTGCTCCTTCCAGTATGTGTTCAATAAAGTCATTATTGTGGCTTGGCAACCAACTTTTCTGCAGGATAAAATGAGTTAATAGCCACATTTCAAGTCAGTTTTATGAAAGTGGGATAGAATGTGCAGGGTGCCTGCTGTTCAGCCAATGCAGCTACAGGGCTATTAATATTTTTTAGACAATAACTGTAAATAGATTATGACAGAATGACCTCAAACTATATCATTATGGGGCAAGAATAGTGGGGAAATGAGAGAATGAAGCCAAGCAGCAATTTTTCTGAAAAGTTTTCAAACTAGATAATGTCTCCATTTTTGAAAATTACAGCAGTCCCATGAAGATAAAGCCAGTGGTGTCTAAGGCATTGCAGTGTAGTCATGTAATGATCATACTTGTTTAGTCTGTAAATTAGCTACAAAAATACAGCAAGGTCCAATTTTTTAAAGGTATTTTGGAAAAGCAGCAGCTATTTGAATTTATAAAGAGGAACTACTGGGTTCATCCCTTAACTACTTTTCACCTTAAATGTCATAATGAGTTAAGGAAATACAATTTATATTTATAGTGCTTGTCAACACAATAGAGTCTAAAATGATTCACAAGTAAACTGATATATAAACTATTAAAGACAAAAAGCTACATTAAAGGTAGCAAAATCAAGCACTGAAAGTTAGGAAGTGCCAGAGTTGAGGATACCTGTGCACCCTTAATTTGGCCCCCTTGTGCTTATGCATTATGATATAGTCTTTAATTACATGATTACACACTATTTTTTCCCACAGGACCCTCTGCCTAATTCAGAGCACAGGATGGACAATACTGACAATGAGCAGCTAGTCAATATTTTATTTTCTCCTCATTGTTCAGTGTGTGGCTGTAAGCTTTATTTACTGTACACTATTCAAACCTTGCTCTGGAGACATAATTATTAGTTTCCTCATAGGCTTTTCTATGGTGCTTAGCACTAAAGTAGCTGAGTGCTTCACAGATGTTTTTTAAATTCATTTTCACAACACCGCTGTGAGGTGAAGGAGTATTATATCCCAATTTTGCAAATTGGAAACTGAGCTACAAAGATTAAGGTCAAAAGTATCCACTGATTTTGGGTGCTGAATTTGGTACACCTAGGGCCTGATTTTTTTTTATAAGTAACATTATATAGCACTTCATATATTCAAAGCACAGTTCCCACTCCCCTTAGTTTCAGCTGCAAGTCAGAGGCCAGTGCCTCAAGTCAAGCTCCTTGAAAATGAGGATTATACAATTAATGACCACCTGTGGAAAGTTTGGTGTAAGTAGCCTGCCTAGCTTCACATAGGAAATTCCATGGCAGAGGCAGGGGTAGAATCCAGTTCTTCAGAGTAGCATTCAATTGTCTCCAGTTTGCTTACCCAGCAAGTTCTAGTCATGCCTTTCTGAACTCCCTGTCCTACTCCCAGGTAGGTAGAAAAAAGCAGCACTTCCTTTCAAAACAAGCCCAACCCATTTCAGAGAGAGGGGAGTGGGGGCAGTGCTTAATTTGTAACAAAAGAGGTGCTGGGACTCAGCCCTGGCAAGCCCCAGCACAAATTAAGCCCTGTTACTCAATTTAAGTTCAGTGCTGTGGTGGAGTCCTACACTTACAAAATGGGTTGTGGGATCTTAATAGCCACAAGTGGTCAAGGCCCTGGTTTTAAGCCTCTTCCACTAGAAGGCACGCCTCCACGAGCATGCTGGGACTGATTGAAAGGAAATAGCACCACCAAATGAATCACAAACACCGCTTCCTACAGCACTTCAATGTTCCTTGGAGATCTCCCCTCCAAGAACTCAGACCAACTGGGCATGGCTTGTGAGTTCTGAATGGGTCACAGCAAAACACAAGTCAAAACAGGGTTCCATCTACCACAGCCAAAGAGCTGCATACCAAGCACTCCCCAAATGGTCAGCTTGTGTGCATTTCAGCTGTACACTTCTGTTCTGTCATAGCCGTGTAACAGAAATTTACATAAAAGTTAAATCACAAAAATTGAGACAATATTATCTGACTGACATTAAGCCCACAAACAAGAAAATGCATACGCATATGAAACACTACGTTTCACTCATCTCATTTTCCCCTATAATAAGCATTGCAGTAGCATTGTCATGCCTCATAAGCTGCAATATCTAGGCAAAAACAGGAGGTAAAAGGACACTGAGCCCCACTCCCCCAGCATCTGGACCCCCATACCCTGAAACACCCAGATCCCCCACCGAGTTCTGTCCACACCCAGACACCCACCCCACTGAGTTCCAACCACTTTCACCTGGATCCCCCTGCAGAGTCCCATTACCGTTGCACCCAGAACCCCACCAAGAAATCCCTGTGTATCCAGATTGCCCCACACGGAACCCTCTCAACCCACACCTGGATCCTCCCACACTAAGCCCCTCCACACTTGGATCCTGACAGGCTGAGCCTGCCTGCCCAAATCTGGTGAACCTGGCACAGAGGGGCAGGGCCCTGGGGTGTTTCTGGGGCAGGCCCAGTCCTTGCACCATGTCAGGGTTGGGTGCAGCCTCACCGCTGAGTTTGTGTCCTGGGGGGGGAGTTGCAGTGTGATCTCCCACCTCTGTTCAGCCAGTGGCCTGTGCTCCCTAATGCCATGCTGGAGCCTACACATTTATTTGACAAATAAAATTCGCAGAATCTTTAACTATTGTGCACAGAATTCTTAATTTTAAGTTAAAGAAAATTATGGTCCGATATCTTTGCATATCAATGTGTGTTTCTCACCCCTCTAACTTTGAGACATGTGGAGGATTTGTAAAGGAATAATAAAATATAGCAGTTTAATGACCACATTAGTACCCTCATTAGAAGCCTCAAACTACAAAGCATTTAAAACAGGGAGTTGAGAGCGTGGGGAGTTGGGGAGGGGAAGCTATGAACAAGCAATTATGAAACTTCAAAAACTGGTTCAATTATCCACAGGAGGTGCTGGGATTGCTAAACAAAAACAGCCATACTCAAGAGTAATTAAGTAAAATTGAATGAAATTGAAAAGCATGGCACGTCAGATGGTTATCAACAGCAATTGCAAAGTCTGTCTTTTTCATAAAGTAATTAGCTTTTTGTTTCAGATTGATGTCCTCAAGGCAGATATGGAAAGTGCTGAGTGGAAAATTTTGGAAAACCTGATTCTGGAAGACATTGTTGAACAGATAGGACAACTGGTCTTTGAAGTCCACATTCATTGGCCTGGATTTGAGGTCAGTGGCAATGACAGCATGGTGGTCCGATACTGGTACAGTCTTCTCAAAGAATTAGAACTGAAGGATTTCAGGCTTTTTCACACTTACAAAGACTTATTGAAACCACAGATATTTCTGAAAAAGGAAGCCTTCAATGCAAGTAGCTGTTACACACTAAGCTGGGTGAACACAAGATGGAAATAGAATAAAGGAATTGATGACATGTAATCATCCCACTGAACCGTATTAGTGAAAAGGACATTGGAGCAGCTGACAAAAGTTACTGAACTTGCAAACCGAGGCCCTGTTATCAAAATGTTTCTAAGCAATATCTCAAAAGCTGAATGTTATCATGCATTGTTTCGGAAAACTAAAAAGAGATCTGGCATTGAAATTGTTTTGTACATGCATCTTCCATAAGTTACGTAGATAGACTTTATTAGAAACAGATGAGAGATATTTTCTAAGTGTTCGTCTAAAGTGGCTAACAGTTCTCCACACATGGCTGTGGATTGACCCCAGCCTTCCTAAAGGTCAGCAGAGAGCATTCCCCTACTCTGGCCCTGAAAATTCACTGGGAGCAGCTCTAGTACAGTGAACACCAAGAGATGCTGCTGAAAAAAATCACTGATCCAAATAAGTTACTTTCTCAGGGATGGCCAAGTGATACATTTTCCTTAAATGATTGTGCTTAGACTAGCACCTTTTATTACTTTAAAAACAAACACTCCCATGACAGTTGTGGCAGATTGTTCTCTTCCAACCAACAATTACTTAAAAGGGACAGTCAATGGGAAATCTAGTCAATTTTTAAAAAGGTGTAATGTATTGTCAGATACTACACCTGCCCCTGGTATATGCATGCCAGCGCCTCCTCCACAGGCATTCTTCACTCAAATCAGTCCCCCTTCCAATGGCTAACAAGCTCAAATCACTCAACTGGCCCCTCCAGGTTTCCCTCAGAAGCCCAACTGGCAGGCTCAATAGGCCCAAGCAATATATTTTAAACTTCCCAGAGAAGTCATTTCCCCCTCACTTTACCAGAAACATAGTGAAGGAGTGCATGGTTTATGTGAACATTTCAAAAACTCTAGCCCATCCAATACTACCCATCTGAGAGGGGTTAAGAGAGAATTTAGTATTTTTATGTAATGTATTGCCATTAAACTTTGTATTAAATAAAAGACACACAGTCTCCCTTGCTTTGGTACTTCCCCTTCCTTTTCCATTCTTTAACTTCCTTTACTTTCCCATCTGCTCTGAGCCTTGGTGTTTCTCCCCTGCCACTCAGTTTTCAGTCTATCCTCAATTCATTTTACTATGTTTAATAAGATGCTCCTCAATCATTCTTTTCCTGTTTTGCTCCTTTAAGCCCCTCATTCCTTTGTTCACACCTATCATCACAAACTCCCTGCTGTGCTGCTACACCGCACACACCATCATGCTATATAGACCTGCCTTCCGAGGCTGGCAAACAGAGGAAGTTATGTACCATTTTCCTAACACTTGTGTACCATACTAAATGGGTGCCCTGCTACACAATTTCCCCAGATCCATTAACTAATGCCACACAAATACATCAGTCAGTTCTTCTCCTCCCCTGTCCCTCCAGGCTCCTCCTACAAGCAGCATCTTCTCCAGTCAACTGTCTTCCCCCTGTAAGATGGTAGCAGCAGCCGGGTCAGCCCTCTCCTCCTCTTCGCTCTTTCCTTCCCCTGCTGCTTAGTACTGCCTCCCTTGGCTCCTCCCCCAGCGATCTCCAAGCCACCCATTTAGAACCTAGGAATTACCATGGTGGAGCAGACTAGTGATCCATCTACTCTTTAGCACAAGCCAGTACTAGATGCTTCAGTGGAAGAGGCAAAATATCCTGAAATTGACAATTATGGAATAACCTGCCTCTTCCACCACCAAGGAATTTTCTTCCTACTCCCTTCCGTGAGAGGCTGCTTTATGTCCTGATGCAATGGGGTTTCTCTCACTTCTAAACATTTAAAACAGGTAAAAGAAGTCCTTGCTATTTATGTGGCTAATGTCCAATTCTTTTTTGACTCCTAGTAAGTTCTTGGCCTCATTGTTATCCTGTGGCAGAGAGCTCCACAAGAGGCTGGGGCTTCCAGACAGATTGATGTACAGAGGACCCAGTTTATAGATAAGCTTTCAATTTTCATTTCTGTACTAACCTGGGTCCAGGCAGCTGAACTCTGATGTCATGCTAAACAAACCGCTGTAATTATTGATTGCCTCCCAAGAACTACAACACTGAAGAAGCCCTGCAGCTAAGCACTGCACTGACTGATTCACATCATCTACCTGTAGTTACAGATTCCATGGAGGGAGCTTTTCATGGGGTCAATCTACACCAATGAAGTAAATTAGCGTTCTGCTCAAGAAGCTATGATCCAATGGAATGATCTTTGAATGAAAGTGGAGAGGGAATTCCTTCTTTACTACAAGCACGTTGGATGCAAACTCTTATGTAGTGAACAGTAATATTCTTTAGGGGACACAGAGCCATAAGAGTTTGTATAAAAATGCCTAAAGTCGTCAGACTTCCTCAGCTGTTACATGGATCTGACTTAAAAGTGATCACTAACAACCCCGAGAATGTCTGAGTCATCATTTTTCAGAAGTCAGATTGGGATAGTATCAATCTGGGTGTGATTAACAACTTGGTTTTAGAAATAGTGCCACATCATCTTTTCCCGTGGGACAGTCTTCTAATAACTAAACTGGTAATCTATAACAACTCGCTACAGATTAGTAGTGTAAGAAAGCACAAGTTAGAGGCTCCAAACATGGATTATGTAAACTTTTCCCAAGAAATTAAAGGAGACACACAAGTTTATTATAGTTTATTGCTCTGAAACAATGTAGGAGTGTAATGATGGAAATGGACTGAAGTTCCATCATGCATCTCTTGACGTTACAGCAGACTTGTAACTTTAGAATACCCAGAGCTTTATTTATTCCCAAATAAAATCAGGAGTGAGCAGAGTGGGAACAAACGTTTCTGGTTCTGTACCTCCTCCAGGAAAATATTGGAGTAGCTACAGGAGTTCTTTAACATTTGCAGTCTTAGATTAGACAGGACACTCTTTAGCGGAGTGCAGGTTGTTCTACTATTTTGGGAAAAAATGAGCAATTCTAGTTTTCCTTACACACTATCCAGACCTTCAGCTTTAGAGTCTCTGATTCTGGCTGTAACAGGTAGGTGTCACGATTTTGGGACTTACTTTTGGTCCCGTCCCCCCATGTTTGTTAGTCTTTTCTCATTTAAAGGGCCAAATCTCAGTTTGAAGTAGGGGATGAAATTTACCAAGTCTTTCCATCTTCCCAGTATGCTAATGAATACTAACAAAGTTTAATTTAAAAATGTTTCTCCATCACATATCAAACAGTAACATGGGACAAGTAATGCCACATATGATGCACAAGGCACTTCTTCACCTGAATCTGCCATTGGAATCTGAGAAGATGACTGTACAATAGAGCAGAACCTGTTACTTCTAGAAAACATCCATCCTGCTTTCCTACTTGTTCCTTTGCTGAAAAAGAAGGGCCTGAATTATTTGTCTGCTTTATATGTACAAAAAGACAAAGTGGATCACACTGATAATCTTTCAATAGCAAAGGAACTCATTCAAAAGTGTAATTCAAAGGCTTGCTGCTTTTGGAAATGGAGAGCTAGAATGTCAGATCATTAATATCATACCACTTAACGGCACATTTGCTTTGCATTAGTAACTGTACTGATATAATTGATTAATTCCAGCCTGAGTGACTGACTATATTTTAATTTACAGTTGATTTAAAAGCAGTCAATCCTACATACAGCTGGTGCCCTGTAGAGCCGTAGAGTGTAACACTGGCTACCACTATGCCAAACAATCTCACTTTTCAGGCACCCTCGCTATGGGCATGCTGGACACAGGACGGCTGGTCATTATAGCAAACAGCAGTCCCGTGCTGAGGCATGTTGAAAGGAACTGTTCCATTTTTAGAACACAGAATTGTTTTATTTACAGGTTTTTCAACCTGATCAGGAAAGACAGTAGCAACTCTGGTGCCCTGGCCCCCTCCAAATGTAATTTGTGTTTACACCTCTGGGACCAGACTTTGATCAAGTGTGAATCACAATGTACGAGTCTATGCTAGCAGGAAAGGCATCAGTACTTGAAGGATCAAAGGACGTGCAAGAAAAACATGCTGATCCTTTGTGCTATCCTTTAGAATGATGATTCTTGGCAGATGCAAACAAGGCTGTTGCAGGAATCCCAAGGATAAAGCACGTGGAAGGAAATACTCTCAGGTGAATTATTTGAGCGTTGAGCCGAGCTGTTTTATTATCCAAATTGTTGGTTTTATTTCTCATGCTTTTTGGCTAGCATTATTAGATGCGTCTCTGCTCTAGAAAGAACTTTCTGGAATTATTTAGTAGATCACTCCTGGTCTCTTCTTCCTTGGTTACATAACATGACAGTAGTTGTAGTTTATTTAGAGCAGTTTTATTGCTGAAATTTCCAAGGGTAAAGTCACAATAAACACTGACTGAAGTTCAGACACATTTTTGCATCTCTTGCTCCTCTTGGGACCTACAGTCTTGTATGGACAATATCTAAGAAGACTTCCACTTGAACAATGCATTTTCTGAAACAAAAGTCCCTGTTGAGAGATAACTATGTTATGTCATTGTAAGATATTTCAGCTGATTCTGGAATAAGCCTTTGCAGAGATCATCCACTCTACTTCACTTGATCTGCGAGCCAAACCACAGAGTGATCAAAGACAAGCCCACTTCACGATATGTACAGATAAGTTCTCAAGCCTGAATAAGAACTGGAATGTTTCTTCCATTTTGACTAGATTACCCAACCTAAGTAATCATATTTTCAACTGTTCCTGAAAGGAGGGTGTGTGTCAGTATGTACGAACACCCACCCTTCAGGAACAGTTGGGGAAAAAATAAGTGCCTATAGTGATGATCTCTTCCTTTGTATATTTAATATAAGATTAATTTTTGAATCAAAATAACTGGACCACAATGTAATCCAAAGGCTTTTAAATTAAACCCCCCACTTACAACAGGCCTGAAAGCACAGGCTGCATATACAATAGTAAAGCTTTAACAAAGTTTCAGCTCATGAGTGTCCATCTTTTGATCATAAAGGTCCTTTCAGAGCCCTACAACAAAAGGATTAAAGCCTTCTTCTATAACATATTAATGGAAGGTCCATTTAAGGGACAAAAGCCCAGTCTAAAAAATAGGGGTTGGAATAGCTATGCTTTGCACCTCTCTGGGAATGATGATAGCATCTAACAAGCCTCAAACTGGGTTAGTTCTCTTTTGAATATTTTTCTGGAGAGGGAGGCCTTCTTCATTATTTTCCTCCTTTGGAAGACTAATTTCAGTGAGGTAGAGTAATACAGTCTTTGAAGGAAATAATAAGGAGACCAAGCGTTCATATGAAAACCCCTTTAATCCAGTCTAATCCGTATCACGTAGAAAAAAAATGCATAACAGGATAAAGTGCCATGACATCCCTATAAATCTCAACCTCTTGCTAAAGATAACTCCTTTGAGGGTCACAGTGTGAACTAACAGCAATGGTTACTATTCCACATTCTCTACCACCTCGCCAGAGGCTGTTTCAGAGCTAACAGGAGAGGCTGTTGTGACTTGGGTCTGCTGTGAGATCTGGAACACTAGAACCAACAGACCATTAATTACCTTTTGGACAACAGATGCAAAGCCACAAAACCCTTCTAAAATAGAGGAGCCAGCTCTGAATGAGACATGACCATACAGTCACTTCTAAAGAGCCTCAATATGCAAAAATGAAAATGCAAAAAGGAAAGCATTAGGAGTCAGGTAACTCCAAACTACTTTTTTCTTAAAAAGAGAAACAGATAAACTCTACTAACTGGAATTCTTCAATTCCCACTTTTACCTCCCACTCCCAACCCATACTTTTAACTTCAACCTTATTTAGCTTTTTGAAGTGAAGCCAAAGCCAAGCTCACTTTGGAGGAAAGTCGTGACTTCAGACAAATAGGTATGTGCCATTCTTTATGGAGATGATGAGGAGTGCTTCATGTGAGCCCAGCCTGATTCGTAGACTTGTGGCCCTGAGAAAGTCTTAATCCACAATCAAAATTTAAGCCACTTGTGAATTTTATTCTTCAGGGAAAAGGGCACGACTTACCACTAGCACTTACCTCTTCAAGGAGAGAGAGAGAGAAGAGGACCTGGCTGTGGAGAAAATGGTTTGAAAAAAAGCTCATCACCATTTTTGCATCATTTGAGAACTACAGGGAATGGTTCTTTTACCTTTCTCTTTTTAGGTGTTTTTCATGCAAGCCATCTTGGATTTTGACTAAAACCCTCCCCCCACAGGAGACACACAATGTGCTAAGGACAGATCAGAGAGTGGGGAGTGGAGGGAGAAGTGTCACATGAGGACTCAAGAGGCAAAAAGCCTCAGTTAACCAGCTAATCTGCCCGAGGGCAAATAAGAGCTACCTAGGAAAGGTGTACTGCTATAAGCTAAGGTGTGAGTTTAAAATCACTATAAATTATACCGACAGCTCACCATGAAGACACTTAAAAATGCACTCATGTTCCTTTGGAAGCACACAGAGTTATACTGGTATAACTTTTAAGGCATAATTCTACTGTTCCAACTGGCAAAGTTTCCCATGCAGACAAGCCTTAACCCAGAACTCTAGCCTGAGGTAGTCCAGAAACATGTCTGCTTAGCTACTGACCATAGTTAAGCTTCATAAGTCTCCATATTATTGAAATTGCTTCCCATAAGGCCATTGAGGAAAATCAAGCTTGATCAATGCTGTCACTCTTTTTATTAAGAGATACTCAACTAGGTTTGAATCACAACTTCACGTTCTAGTTCTTATTCTGACCATTAAAGTCAAATATATCTAGCACTCTCTCAATGGCCTATTGTACAGTAAGTTAACAGTGCGCCTCAAACATGCACAATACCACCAAACACTTTAATGATACTTTAACATTATAACAAGATAATAAAAGGGTTTATGGTCAAATTTTCAAAAGCAGGTAATTGACTTGAGTGATTGAGGTGCCTAAGTCAAAGAAACTTCTAAGGGTACGTCTACAGTATTAAATTATTTCAAAATTATTCAATTTGAATTTTTTGAAGCGATTTTATACATTCGATCTTGTGCGTCCTCACTAAAGCATGTGAATTTGGTAGGTGCATCCACAGTACTGAGGCTAGCATCGAATGTCGGAGCGGTGCACTGAGGGTAGCTATCCCACAGTTCCTGCAGTCCCCGGCGCCCACTGGAATTCTCAGTTAAGCTTCCAGTGCATGATGGGGCAAAAACATTCTCGCAAGTGTTTCTGGGTGTGCGTCGTCAGTCGCTCCTCCCACTGTGAAAGCTACGGCAGACAATCGTTTCGCACCTTTTTGGCGTGCAGACACCATACTGCTTTCAGCAGATGGTGCAATACAGTGCACCGCTTCTCTCCCAGTACTATGAATCTACCTCGCATTTTCTCTCGTCTTTCTATGTAATCTCTATAAGTATCTACTCTCTCTTCCTCATCAACTGCTTCCGCTGCCAACTCTGCTCTGCCACTGTGAACCGAGCAGCACAGCTTCCGCCGCCAACTCTGCTCTCCCGCTCTTGCTGCGCTACCGAGCTTCTCCATGTTGTCTGTCCTGGGCTCCTGCCTCTGTGAAAGCCACAGAAGACAGCCATTTCCCACCTTTTTTCAGCTATCATGAACTGAACAGCACCTCTTCCGCTGCCACTCTGCTCTCCTACGTTTCGCGCCCTTTTTCCAGGATTACCCGAGCAGGTGCCATAGTGCAGCAAGCATGGAGCCTGCTCAGATCTCTGCTGCAGTTTTGACCATTGTAAATACCTCGCGCATTATCCAGCAGTATGTGCAGTACCTGCAAAACCGGGCGAGGAAGTGATGACAGCGCGATTACGATAGTGATGAAGACATGGACACAGATGTTCCTAAAAGCATGGCATGTGGTGATTGGGTGGGGTTAGGTCAGGTTCATGCCATGGAACACAGATTCTGGGCCTGGGAAACAAGCACAGACTGGTGGGACTGCATAGTGTTGCAGGTATGGGATGATTCCCAGTGGCTGCGAAACTTTTGTATGCGTAGGGCCACTTTCATGGAACTTTGAGACTTGTTGTCCCCTGCCCTGAAGCGCAAAGACACCAAAATAAGAGCAGCCCTCACAGTTGAGAAGTGAGTGGCCATAGCCCTGTGGAAGCTTGACAGCTACCAGTCAGTTGGGAATCAGTTTGGAGTGGACAAATCTACTGTGGAGCTGCTGTGCTGCAAGTAGCCAATGCAATCATTGACCAGCTGCTATCAAGGGTAGTGACTTCGGGAAATGTGCAGACCATTGTGGATGGCTTTAATGCACTGGGGTTCCCTAACTGTGGTGGGGCGATAGGTAGAATGCATATCCCTATCTTGGGACCGGAACACTGGGGTGGCCAGTACGTAAACCACAAGGGGTACTTTTCCATGGTGCTGCAAACACTGGTGGATCACAAGGGATGTTTCACTGACATCAACGTGGGATGGCCTGGAAAGGTGCATGATGCTTGCATCTTCAGGAACTCTGCTCTGTTTGAACAGCTGCAGGAAGGGACTTACTTCCCAGACCAGAAAATTACTGATGGGGATGTTGAAATGCCTATAGCTATCCTCGGGGACCCAGCCTACCCCTTAATGCCATGGCTCATGAAGCCGTACACAGGCACCCTGGACAGTAGTAAGGAGGACTTCAACTATAGGCTGAGCAAGTGCAGAATGGTGGTAGAATGTGCTTTTGGACGTCTGAAAGGGCGCTGGCGCAGTTTACTGACTCAATTAGATCTCAGCACAACCAATATTCCAATTGTAATTGCTGCTTGTTGTGTGCTCCACAATATCTGAGAGAGTAAAGAGAAGACGTTTATGGCAGGGTGGGAGGTTGAGGCAACTCGCCTGGTGACCAATTTCAGACAACAGGGTGATTAGAAGAGCGCAGCAGGGCATGCTGCGCATCAGAGAAGCTTTGAAAGCGAGTTTCATGACTGGCCAGGGTACAGTGTGACAGCTGTGTTTGTTTCTCTTGAAGTTACCCTATATATGAAAGGAAATAAAGTCACAATTGTTTAAAAAACAGTCTTTATTATTTGTTGCACAACACATTGAGAGAAATCAGAAGGTAGACCGGGGGGTACTGGGGGAGGGAGGTGGAGGAGGAGGGAAGGACAAGTCCAGAAACCAAAACAAAATTTTGGATATGCTAGCTTTCTGCTGCTTGTGCAATCCTCTGGGTTGAGTGTGGGGTCCCCGTAGCCTCCCCCCCTGTTTTCTTGGGCATCTGGGTGAGGAGGCTATGGAACCTGGGGAGGAGGGAGGGTGGTTATACAGGGGCTGCAGTGGCAGTCTGTAGTCTTGCTGCCTTTCCCGCATTAGATCCACCATACAGCGGAGCATGTCAGTTTGCTTCCTCATGAGCTTGACCATAGCATCCTGCCCGCTCTCATCACGTGCGTCCCTCCTCTCTTCAGGTTCATTTAACGCTTTACGGGACTCCACAATTGTTTGCCTCCATGCATTCAGCTGGTCCCTATCAGTGCGGGAGGACTGCACTAGCTTGGCGAACATGTTGTCCCGAGTTTGTTTTTTCCACCTTCTAATCTGGACCAGCCTCTGGGACGGAGTAGATAGGGGCTGCGTTGAAACATTTGCACCTGCGGGAGGAGAAAAAGGGAGGGTAGTATTTTAAAAGATACATTTTAGAGAACAAAGGGGACACTTTCTCAGTGAAACAGGCAATTCATAGTACACCGCACTTGTTCTTTCTGTATAAGGTCACATTTGGCCTCTTATACTGAAGTGCCTGCCATTTTGGTGTGAGTAAGCTATCACACGCGGCCGGGCAACAGAATTCAGCTTGCAGGCAGCCATGGTAAGCCCTAGGGGCACACAGGGTTCTGTTTCTTCTGCATTCATTTCAATGCTTTCAAACTGCCAGGCCTCCTTTCGCATAGCAAGGAATGCCTGGTGGGTTTGCCATATAAAAGGAGGGTCTGCAGGCTCTCTGGGATGATTGCTTCACACACCCCATGTGGCTCCGATGAGGCTCTGAGCAGGGATGAGCCCTTTAAACTAAATGCAGACAGCCCAGAGTGGCTGGGTTTCCCCGCACTCCCCACTGCATGGCTCTGATCAGGCTCTCACTCACCAGAAGTGCCTTCTCTAGGGTCATGGTCTGGGAGCCCGCCTTGGGAGTGGGGGGAGGCTATTGGGTCCAACGTTAAGAATAGTTCCTGGCTAGGGGGAAAAACGGATTCCCCACTTGCCATCTGTGCACTGTCCTCCTCCATCTCTTCATCCTCCAATAACTCATCCTCCTCGTTCCATGCAACTCCCCCCTTGCAGGTGTCCATGGACAGTAGTGAGGTAGTGGTGGCATCACCCCCCATAATAGCATGCACCTCACGGTAGAAGCGGCATGTGTGGGGCTGTGACCCAGAGCTCCTGTTTGCCTCCCTGGCTTTTTGGTACGTTTGCCTGAGTTCCTTGATTTTTGTACGACACTGCTCTTTGTCCCTGGAGTAGCCTCTTTCTGTCATGGCCCTGGAGACTTTAGCGTATGTATTTGCGGGGTTTTTTTGGAACGTAGTTCTGCCATAACAGATTAGTCTCCCCAACATGTGATGAGATCCAGTACCTCCCGTTCGGACCATACTGGAGCTCGTCTGGAAATCCGGGTCTGCATGGTCAGCTGTGATGGTAAACTGTGCTGATAGTGACCAAACAGGAAATGAAATTCAAAAGTTCCCGGGGCTTTTACTGCCTACCTGGCTAGTGCATCAGAGTTGAGAGTGTTGTCCAGAGCGGTCACAAGGGAGCATTCTGGGATAGCTCCTGGAGGCCAATAACGTCGAATTGCGTCCACAGTACCTGTAACCCGGAACTGAGATCTCGATTTTAGTGCTACTTCGCTTGCCGAGGTGGAGTACAGAAATCAGATTAAAGAGCTCTTTAAATCGAAAGAAATGGTTTGGTCGTCTGGACAGAATCAGTTTTATTTCAAATTAACTCAGCTTTTTCCGAAATAACCATGTACTGTAGACCAGGTCTAAGTGCCCAAGGCTCCTGTCATATAGGCACTTTTGAAAATGTCACCCTTCAATAAACAAGTGAGGTCTTCTTGGACTGCTGCAAGAGAGTCACAGAACGTCCAACATTCAAAGAGCTTGACTGGAGAGATTCATATTCATTTTGCTACAGGGCAACAGCCATCTAATCTTTTGTTAAGTCAACTTAAAGTAGTAAGCCCTATATGTTATTCAGAGAAACAACTTACATCTCAAAAAAGTTTGCTGGTATCCTGATACTAGTCTAGTTAAAGTAGCTTTCCACAGTTCTGTTCTCCCCCCCCCACACCTTTTACCCTCCCGTCCCTTGTCAGGTATGAGGTTTTTGGCTGACAAAAATGAGACTTTGTTATGATTAATTGGGAGAGACAGGGTGAAAAGATTTTGTGCCTGGGTAGATAGATTTTCAAAACGAGTTTGCAAGGCTTGAAGGCACAGTATTATAAACTAGTATTCTAAAGCAGCTGTTTAGAGTTGAAAATTGGCTCATGTTATAAATCAGTTTGTCTGGAGGTACAATATTTTTGTGCAGCGCAATGAGAATGTAAGGAGTAAGCAGCTGCATCTTATTGAAAACTATTACCAAGTCTGTACAGGACAGAGGCAGAGGCCAGCTGCTTCAAAGGAGGCAGCTCCTTCACCAGCAAGTTGTGTAGGGATGTGTGGTGGTGGGAAACACCCCACACAAAAGGAGAAATCCAACAGAAAGTTGGCACAAGGCTAAAGGAACTTTCAAGTCTCCATGGCAGAGCTCAGAAAAAATGATTTGGGTAGCTTGCTTATGTGCAAAATCCTCACTGTGATATCCTAAAAGTATCTTCGTTGTAGTGGCAATAAGTTACTCAGATTTCCTTAAAATTACAGTAGATCAAGTGCAATGATTATGAAGCTGTCATAGCAACTCCATTGGCCAAGTTGTAAATATTAATTCAAACCACTATTGAGACTTACTTGACTCCACCCTTCACAAAAGAACTGCTTTCAGCTTGAAAATTTTGCATGCTTAGGCTTATACCAATGGAGAATTTATTGGGAAAATCTGAAGCATGCTGTTTTCTAGTTATGGGTCTCAATTCCCACCTCCCCCCAAAAAACCCAGTCCCATGCCCCCCCCCGCAACTTCAGCCTACAGGCCCCTGGATTGTCCTAACTCTATCTCCATTGCTATCACAAGGCTAGCTCACCATGAAGACACTTAAAAATGCACTCATGTTCCTTTGGAAGCACACAGAGTTATATTGGTATAACTATTAAGGCATAATTCTACTGTTTCAACTGGCAAAGCCTCTATCACAAGGCTAGCCTTTGCTTTTGGAGTCCATAAATGTTTATAAATTGATGGGGAGAAAAATATTACAAATGAAAAGCCTCTGTGGGTTCCCATGCAGGCTTTAAAAATTTCACAAAGGATTAACTCAGTGAGCTACAACAGATGGAGACAAAGGATCTGATGCAGAAGGCAGGTTCTAGTTGAGTTCTGATGCAGGTTTTTACAGAAGTCTTTTTGTTGCAGACATTTAATTCACCAACTCCAGTGGAGCATGTAAGATCTGCATGTTACTCACAAAAGTTTATTTATCTTGTCCATAAATGGAAAATGGCCTATCAGAGTTTAGTAGCTCCACTGGAGCATTTCTGCACTAGTGGTGTGCGTAAGTGGTGGGTGAATCTTCTGACTGAACAAGAGGTTCTTACATATCTATTCAGCGAAATAGTTCAAGTAAATATACTGTACAGTTAGATTTTGTGTATCAATGATTTTAAGTGCTTTCTAAACAACAAGGAAAATCCTAGACAAGAATCTAATTAGGATACATTAACGATCTGTTACTTTTTCAAAAATTCTTATGGTATGTTATATCTGGCCTGCCTTGGCTTTTAAAGTTAAGGTCGGCTGTGGGACGCACATTCTCTCTATTCCTGAACTCTTATTGCTGTCCATTTTCTACTTAAGAATGTTTCAATTTTACTGTCTACATCAGAGCCACCTGCCTAGCCTGAGAGCTCATCTTCAGTAGGAGATGAGTACATCTCATCTTACCTCAAAAACTGTAACCTGTCCTTACCCACTCCCCCTATAGTCAATGGATGCCAACATTTTCATGTTTCCACCTGCAGCACATATAACCTCCTAACATTCACCACCAAATTTCTATTGCTCTTGTACAGAGTTCTAAGTTTGTACTTGCATAGTCTGAGGCCTGTCCATATAGCTACTGGTACCACCACTTTCTCCCAAAACAGAGCCATCCTCATCTGTGCCACCCATGACAAGTCACCAAAGTACATGTATTGTAAATATCCATCAGAGGTGCCGATGTCAAATGGATGGTGCACACTGTAGTGGGGTATGAAGGCTGAGAAGAGTGTGTGTGTGGAATCTAAACTGAGTTTCCAGACTTTCAAATTTATTTTTGAACAAATTTCACCTTCACTCAAATGTCTGGCTTTCGAGTTAGATGTATGACTTGGAAAGGGCCTTTAGTGGCTTATCTTGTCCAACATGCCTAATCTTCTTAAGACATCCCCAGTAACTGAATGATCAAACAACAATGGTTTGATCTCCAACAATTTTATAATGTTAATTCAATAGTTATTCAATGTGGCTTGAAGGCTGACCAGTTTGTTGTCCTTTCACCTTATTTCCATTATTCATTCATAGTCAGATAATATGGTACTGAGTGTGGTATAAGAATTTAGAAAGACTTTTCTGCCTCATTTGCTTTGCAAAATAATCAACATATTGTTTTAGTATCATCCAAGCAAGGAAAATAGTTCATTTGTACCTTGGCACCACTGGCAGTTAGGAAATGCCAAACCCCAAACTGAAAGGATAATGAATATTCAACTTGGATATGTTAGAAACAAGGACTAAACTAAACCAGACTTTTATACAAAAGATTTATTAAAAATAAGTTCTTAAAAAAAACAACAACAAATTGTGATGTATATACAGTAGCTTAGCATGGAAACAATCTGATGCATATAATACCGGAACAGTGAGTACGGTAACTCCTCACTTAACATTGTAGTTATGTTCCTGAAAAATGTAATTTTAAGTGAAACGATGTTAAATAAATCCAATTTTCCCATAAGCTTTAATGTAAATGCGGGGGGTTAGGTTCCAAGGAAATTTTTGGGGGGCAGACAAAAGGCATTATATACCGTACAGTACTGTACTGTGGTTGGGAAGTACCCCTGGCTTACCCCACAAAGGCACAGCCCACTGCAGACAAGGACACTAGGAAGCTCCTTTGCAGCAGCGGCAGCTTACCCAGAGAAGAACAGGCACCAACTTTGCTGGGGGATGCTCCAGGCCCGCCTCTTCCCGTCCCCGCTCCACTCCAGGCCCACCTCTTCCCGTCCCCGCTCCATCTCCTCTCCGGAGCATGCTGCATCCCCGCTTCTTCCCCATCCCCAGAAAGTCTTAGGGGAGGGGGGGGAGGAGTGGAGACGCAGTATTTCCCCGCTGCTCCCCCTCCCTCCCAGAAAGTCCTAAGCGCCGCCAAGCAGCCGTTTGGCGGTGGGGGAAGCACTGGGAGGGAGGAGGAGGCGGAGAAGAGGAACTTGTGCAATGCTCCCTTGTAAAGTCACTGCTCTTCCACAAAATCTTACATGCAGCGTACAGAGCAGGCAGCCAAACGATGTTATAAGGGAGCATTGCACAACTTTAAATGAGCATGTTCCCTAATTGAGCAGTGACATAACTTTGAAACAAGGTTAAGCGGGAGGACGTTAAGTTAGTAGTTACTGTACTAAAGTGCACGCGGTACAAAGAATATGATTAAGGGATAGGGAATGTGGTTTTCTTTGAAATATGCCCCAGTAAAGCATGATAATTAACATATGGAACTTATCTGGGGGTTTTTGGGGAGGGGAGGATTTTTCTTTATTATAAAGAACTTTCAAATAAACGAGGTTACGTAGAGGAACCTCCATGATCAGTATCATGTAAATGTTTAAGTCAAGATACAAATATAAGAATGCAGATGGAGGGTTTGGGAACACCATCTGCAGGTTACACTCCATTTGTTCATTGGTATGTATGCTAAAGCCTTTGATCAGCTCTGTTTCTGTTATGGATCAATAAATCTTAGTCATTGGTTGTGTACCCTAATAAATCGAAGAAACTTGAGTGCCACAGAATACTGCCAAAAAGTCTATTAATGGATGCATCTTCAGTATCTACTGCAGTAGACATTAGAGTCTTTTCTTCTGAGCGGTGCAGTTGCAGAACACAACAAAACTGCTGGTTTTCTACTTCTACACCATATACTGTGTGACATCCAGAATCACAAACTAGAAAATATTGTTTTATTCTGAAAAAGTGTATTAAACAGAAAATAATTTATCAAATTAATATTTGTTTCTGGCCACTTCACATGACTGTTCTCAGCGTCTCACAAACCTTGAAGTCATACTTAGAACAGTAGCCTTTCAGCTGAGTCTTCTGCCTGGGAGATTTCCCATTTCCAAGAGTGCACAGTGTACTTTAATAGCGAAGAACCCAAAAATA
This sequence comes from Caretta caretta, assembly GCF_965140235.1. Lineage (NCBI taxonomy): Eukaryota > Metazoa > Chordata > Testudines > Cheloniidae > Caretta > Caretta caretta. The sequence continues at coordinate 85,348,764 of NC_134208.1, read as the reverse complement.
GCTGGAAGTTCAAATCAAACCATCCTCAGCAGAGTTCATGTTTAACAATCTCAGATGTTCACAAAAAAGTCTTATAAAAAATTAGCTCCTTGCAGTACCCCCTTCAGTCCCACAATTTAATAAGACCATCCCAGCCACAGGTGATGACCTTGGATGTTTCATGTGGATGCCAGACTGCGCCTATACAAACTTTGTCATGTGCTTTTAACCTACTGTAGAGTTTTGTCGTCTTCCAGTCCCAGATGTTAAGTTTTCCATCTGCATCACCTGATATCACATAGCTGTATTAAAAAAAGTAAAAGCTGTATTACAAACTCTCAGAACTACTTTTATTATTTTCCATTTTTTGGAAGATTATAAAGCATACATTAAAATAATGTTTTAAATTAACGCAAAAAACAGATTCAGGATAATTTTATACTGGGGAATGGAAAAAGTTTAGTAATCCAATAAGCTTTCCATTCAAGAGAGTCTGTTTCAACAGACATTAGGAATTCCAAAGAATTAACATGCATGATGTGTTCTAAAGAGCCTGAGCTCTTGCTATGCAGCGATTCATCACATCATCTGTGAGGTAAATGTGCTAAGCAATGTGATTATACCATGCGTTATGTTGCTTGAGTAATAGAACCTACTGAGAGGATAACAGAAAATTCCAGGAAAAATCCCTAATTTGCAGAGATTTTTCTTTACATTTTAAAGGGATTTTTTAAAAACACTTTTGCAGTGCATTATGCTAATCATGCATATACTTGCTTTGTTAACTACAGGAAGTTAAATGGGAATAATGGTTTTAAAATGACACCGATGTGACATCTCTAGTAAAGCCACAGATAGGAATTAGCTGTACAACTTCATTAGGCAAAGTATAAGAACCAGGCTTCAATCTAGATTCCATTTTGCTTTAAGTTTGAACCCAAGGTATGTGTGTGCAGGAAGGCTTCTTGTTACTCTACTGTAGACCTGTGTGTACGAAGCCAGTTACTGCTCCCTGGTTCATGGCTACCTAGCTCCAGTGCAAGTTAGAACAGGAAGCATCCTGCTCAATGCTGCTGGTGCTATAAAGTCCCCTACACCAGCAGAGGATCAGGTGTAGTGGAGCTCAGGTCCAACCCCTTATAGCCCCAGTCTGCCCTCCTCCATATGCTTCCTCCTCTCACTTTCACTTTGAGGCAGTCTGGAGTGGGGGCTGTGGCTGGTGTGGGAGGCAGTTTAGCTGCCTCTTATAGTTGAGACTCCTCCTACCTAGGGAAGGCTTCTGGCTGGTTTAAGGTCATAGCAACACAAAACAGCCTTTGCAGAATGGAGAATTTAGGCCAAAGTGTTCATTGCGAGTACTCCAACTAAATGGTCATTTCATATACTACTGGGTTAAACGTTAGTACTGAATCCGTTGAAGTTAACAAATGGCAAAGGGCAAATTCCCCTTTTAACTTCTGCTGTGTGGCCACGGAGTTTTCTGCAATGTTGGGTTAAAAGGACAGCAGCACATCAGTATGTTACAAAGGGTTTCAAAAACAAATTCAGCAGGTTCTCGTGCCAACTTTAAGACAGAAGTTAGTTTTCATAGAACTTACCTCATGTCAGGTGAAAAATCAACTTGACAAGCATAACCTGCCACCATGTGACCCTTGAAGATTTTCTTTTTGTTTAATCTGAATCTGTTCTGAGCTCCAAAAATCAAAATCTGATTATCCATTGATTGACAAGCCAGCCATTTTCCTGTACGTGCAACAAAGTTCAGGCAGATGTCAGTCTTATTTTGAATCAGACTACCGCAGCTGAAGAAACAAATCTGACAAAGATTCCTAGAATTTTCACTGTCAGTTTTGGTTTCAACAATATTCTGTGTTAATAAAGCATTTAGTTAAATAATATGCACGGCTTTTACCGTGTACTGTGGAGTTGAGAGCTAGACCCTAGAATGGTGTATTAGCAGTGTTCGTTCAAAGAAAAGAGGTACAAACTTGGCTCACATCACTTGTGTTGAAAGATTTCTAGTGTTGCAGACACAAATTTAATCATACAAAAACAGAAAACTTCTAATTCTGTAAGCAGTTCTTTCTAAGCCATTTGTGACACCAAGTACAGTTATCAGTCATACCCACGGAAAACTGTCATTGAGATGACGACTTCTGCCTATTACAATTAATACTGGAGATAGTTTGGAAGTATGTCCCTGCATGTATGCTCAATTGCCTATAGTAACTTTCTCTGTTATAATCACACTACACCAGTGATTCTAAAACTTCTGTACTGGTGACCCCTTCCACATATCCTAACTGGTCAATCAAATAATTGAAACCAGGAGACAAGCTCACAAGATGCACATCATCTCATTAATTACTCATTTTAAGTTGTGGAACAAAGTTACCAATGGTTTTTTTTTTTTAAAAGAGAAATTTTACTTCAGTGTAAAGCAGGTCTAAAATGTGTTGAAGGATTTTAATCATGTAAATAATTCCTAAATATCTAATTTTCAAACCATCTTTTTTTTTTTTTTTTTAGTTTCACAGTTCAACAGGAGAAGTGTCTGGAAGGAAAAAAGAAGGGATTCTCTCCTAACCAATCATGTATCCACACTTCTTCCTGTTTTGGTGGTGGGTAGGGAGGAGAGGGCAGTGCACTAACTTCTGTCTGGAAATCCAATGCAAATGCAGATGCTTCCAGGTGGGCGAGGGGACATGCTGAAGAGAGCAGCTGCTCCTTTTATGCTGGACATATTCCCTCTACCCTGAGCAGTGACCTCACAGTGACTTTGAAAGACTTTCTCAAGGGTCCCAGGAAAAAAAAGAGTAGACATGTCATGGAGACACTATTCTTCTCTTCTGCTGCCTTTTAGGCTTTTTTATTCCCTTCTAGCTTTGTTTGCTCCTTCTACCACTTGCAGAAAGAGAGAAATTTTAAACTGACAGAGTTCATAAAAAAAAGAAACTAACTTGGGCCTCTCACTACAGAGAAAGTAAACTAAGACCTTGTCCACTTGGGAATATTTTTTGGTATAACCCAAGGTGTTAATTTAAACTGATATAGCTATATTGATATAACTCACCCTGTTGGGTTACTCTTACTCTGGTATAAGAGTATCTTTTTCTGATTTAGCTTATGTCATCTGGAAAGGAATTTAAGCTAACCCCCAAAATGAAACCACAGATATCCATATGGGAGGTCTGATACTGGTGAAACTTTCCTGTGTAGACAAGGCCTAAGTAAAGTGTTAATTTACCATTTGGAGACAAGGTGACGGCAGGCATCGAGTGCATACTTGGCTCTGCGATGTACTTGAAATCGACAGGAATATCCCTGCAAAGGAAGAAATGTGAATGGATGAAGTACTGGAAATGTTTCAAAGGGCTACCTAATGTCAGCTGATTTAATCAACCATTGTGAAACACAGAATGGGAGGTGGTGTCCAGATGAAAAATGTCTAAAATGGAGTTCAAAGATATTAAAAATACCTCCCAGTGAACTCTTACTGTGGTGCTATCAACAAAAGAAAACTAGCCTTGTTTAATACCTCCAGTTGTGAATATGTTTTGGAGATGGATGTAGGCCAGAGGTTCTCAACCCTTCTCTCTCCGAGGCCCCCGCAACATGCTATAAAAACTCCATGGCTCACCTGTGCCACAATAACTGGTGTTCTGCATACAAAAGCCAGGGCTGGCATTAGGGGGTAGCAATCAGGGCAGCTGCCTGGAGCCTCATACCACAGGGGCCCTGTGAAGCTACATTGCTCAGGCTTCGGCTTCAGGCCCGAGTGGTGCGGCTCAGAGTCCTGGGCTTCAGCCCCATGTGGCAGGGCTTCAGCTTTCTATCCTGGGCCCCAGTAAGTCTAATGCTGGTCCTGCTCGGCGGCCCCCCTGAAACCTGCTCACGCCCCCCCAGGGGCCCCCGGACCTCTGGTTGAGAGCCACTGTATTATAAAAGTATAGATTCCCCCCACAATAGCCGTGTCTACACTAATAACAAAACCAGTTTTCAGTCACACTTGAGGGAGGCTGTAGGGTAAAGGCAGCGAGGTTTGAAAGTCAGTGCCAGACACTACTCCATTCCTACAACAGACAGGCAGAGTATGATAGCTTGCATGTCTCAACCTGCTCCTTCCCCAAAAAAGAGAGTCTCCACTCCAGCTAGGAAGAACTCTTATGTAACCTGTAAAGGTTAAAAAATAAAGCCACATTATGGAAAATACACTTCCTGCATTTAATTCTAGTTAAAAGGACTTGAAATGTAATGTGGGTTTTGCAGTCTTCTCTCTTCACAAATTAATGCAGGGCTCATCTGTTGGAATTTATTCCAGGCAGCTCTGCTTTCTGTTAAAATGTACCAGATGTAGTCAGGACTGCGGCAGGATATGCTGCCCTAAACTATTAGGCAGAATAAAAGACATTTAAGTTTCATGCTTGTTTCAAGCCAAATTTTGAAACAAGACGACAGACAAAATCAGCTTCTTAAAAGGTCACCAAAAACTGCTGCCATGGTTGGCTGACCTAAAAACCAATTTACCCTCAATGGCTGTTCTCACTGGAAACTCTAAACTGTGAGACCTGGTACATTTTCCTCAAAATGTTGTTTTATGAGCTGACAGTTATAAGTGGTGAAAGTGTATAACCTTCACTGGCAAACATTAGAGTACTCCACTGTGATCTCTTTCCTCCTGACCAAACCTAGCAGGAAATAAAAGTTAGGGTCTCTTGAAAGGGAAAGGGAAAAAGTGTTTGGAACTGCCTCAGACATAAAAGCTCTTAAAAGACTTCAGTTTGCTTATGGGAGAGCTTGGGAACTATGGAAAGACAGACCACTCCAGGGAGATCATCTGAAGCCTAGGGATTGCATTAGCCTCGTCATCCTAGCAGAGAATTAAACCAGCATTAGATACCACTATGGGGCACTGGTTCACTAGTGACTTGGAGGTAGGAAAATTTTGAGCTGAGTGTCATCAATATAATGATGGCACAGCAGCCCAAACCATTTTGCCATTTCCCTGAGTAGCACCATGAAAATACTAAGGAGTGAGAATAAAATTCTGCATTTTCACACATCAAGGGGTTTAGAATACAACAACCACCTCAACTTTAATATCACTGCCATATGGATGCAATAAGTAGAAAGCAGGAAAGCAAACTTCAGAATATCCCAGTTCAGATTCCACTGAGCAAATATAGTTTGTAATCTGAAAAACATTTATTGTTCTATATTCTTACTGTTGCAGTTCCACAAAGGAAGGACACTGCAATCCAGTAAACATGAAAGCAGAATCTGTACACAGCATAACATCTGTGAAATGGAGATTCAATTATCATGGGAAAGTTGTTCCCAGCAAAGTCTGACATGTCAGACCACTGCCAATGCTGGCCAAGTGAAAATGCTTACCAACTGAGGTTTGATTACAAAACACCCTAAACATTCCTCTACACAATTAAGAACACTACAAAAGCAATTAAAAACTTGCTCTTAAAAGCTACATTTAATTACATGTACAGGTCATATTTACTTGTAAAGCTTTTTCTGGTTCTTGTTAAAATCAAAATCTTCAGGCTTATTATTAATGTAAAGTAAAGAAAGAGATATTTGTACATTTAAACCTATCAAGAAGTGAAATAATCAATTAACCGAGCCATATAAAATGCCTGTTATAAAAGTAACAGAAAAGAGGGATTTATTCACAGCACTATGGGTGACAACTTGACATATGAAATTCTTCAAGCTCCAAAAGCTGCAGTGCTGAACATGTTCATTTAGTTTTAATGCAAATACCGTTAATTTGGAGCCTGAAATCTGTGAAATTTGCCTACAGACAGATAAGCATATTTCATTAAATGTTCTGTACAACAGTCCACAGCGATGAATGAGCAGAGTGGGAAAAGCACTCTATATTAGCTTTAATCAGTCTCTTAAGCAAAATTTGAATGATGGAATATGATCTAATCTATATTTCATAATAGCTGAATGAGACAACACTATCCCTGTGACTTCTAAAATAATTTGAGGATATCTACATTTGGGACAATCAGGCTGTGATGTTCTGCGACTAGATTCTTTGTGGTGGGAAGGAGGAAAGGGAAGGTCACATTCCACCCTTTAGCTGTTTATCTTATCCATTGTCAGGAACCACAAGAAACAAGAGCATCCAGTCCCAAGAGGCAGCAGTTCTGTGCAAGAGAGACACGGCTCCACAAACCAAACAGAAGAAATCCCTGTTAAAATTAATTGTACCCAAGGACTTTTCCTACTCCTTAAGGGGTTCACTGAAGCTGCTTGGAGCTAACCCACCAGCACTCGGTCAGATCAACAGTCCTTCCAGATGAGGAATTTCAGACAAAGCTCCTTCCAGAACCAGTCAAAACACCCACTGAGTCACCCAGAGAATGATCTGGGCACTTCTTCTCACCTGTGTGGCCAAGTGCACTGCCTTCACATAGCTCCCAAACTGCTAGCCAGGGAGCGAAATCCAGAGTACTGAACAGAGATTATCACAAAACAGCATGTGGCAGTAGAGCTAGCACAAGCTTAAAATGAATTTCAATATACCTTTCACACTTTTTTTAAATAAAAACAGGCAGTAACTGTGTGATACAATATGGACATCAGTTGAGCACTGCTGTGACCTAGATTCCTCCATCCACGAAGGGCAATGTACAACTACTGTAGATCCTAAAGATAGCCAGCTGGATTCAATGAAAAGGCCAGAATGAATCATTTTCTTTAATCACCAAAGGCTTTTTCTAAGTTTCAGGAACTGAACAGAACACAACTCTCTCCCAACTCACATTAGAACTGAAGAGCAGTTCAAATAATATTTCTAAATGAGTCTTTTCTTGGATGGAATTTTATACACCAGACTGCCACTATAATTTTTGTCAATGTTTTTACTGTGCTTCTCCATGCAACTCCAAAAAAAAAAAAAAACCAACCACCATGACCAAAAAGCTAGAATGAAACTATTAAACGATTTGACTTATTAGTTATCTTTACGGTACTCTAAAGTAGCATCACACAGGCAATTCTTTATACATGCAATTTCAGTGCTGCTACACCTCCTATGGGATAGCAGCTGAGAGAAACCATTAACCGAATGTTGTCTGCCACAAGCTGATATGGCTATGCCCCCTGTTTCCACATAACACAGCCCATGGCACCACTTTTACTTTATAAGTAAAGTTAAAATAATTTGATTGGTATTCACCTAGAGTGTGTTATACAGGAGTAAGAAGCAAATCATTTCACCGATTAAAACCCTATACCACATGACTGACTATCCTAGAAAAAATTTCCAGCAATAATTTTTATATTACTGCAGGTGCTATGTTTGGTTTAGATAAAAATCAATCTAACAAGATATTTGATTTCATTTTGGGCTAGTACAGTATGTTGAATAAATGTGACCTGAATGCTCTTGCACATTCATACCAATGAAGTCCGCTGTAAACTATGAAATTCTCTGCTTTGCTTTTGGATAGAATTAATGAAATTTCACAGGTTTTTTAAAAGAAGCCCTCAGATAATAAGTACTGCAACACAGGAGAATTGTAAGCCAGTAAAAAGAGTTAAGTGTTAGACATTTTAAAAATCTTTACTTCTAAGGGATTTTAAAAATACAATTAATGGTCTTACATCTAGTTTCAGGAAGGGATGTTTCATTTGACTGAACAAATACATTAAGAACTGGCTCTCAGACTAGCCTGTGGAATGCAGAACATACGGGTTTGGTGTAGAGTATTTACAATTGGTCAACAGCACTGTAAAATAGACTAGAAACTAGCAGCAGGAACATCACTGATTTTTTTCTGGCACTGCTTCTTTTTAAATATTTCAACTACTGTAGAGAATAACAGAAATGGATTTGTGGAAGTTTAAATTAATTTAACTTTTTGTTTGGCTAGCCAGAAGTTACTGCACCAAAACTTCAAAGTAATTGCATTGATTTGACTTAAAAATTGTTAACTATTTCCCAGTTTGCTCTGTACTAATGTGAAATCAAACTTTGTGAGGTTTGAAACTTACCATTCCCAGACTCTTAAACTCTTGTCATCAGATGTACTCACAAACCGTCTGTTCTCATCCACAAACACAATGGTGTTGACAGCTCCCAAATGCCTATCGTACTCCTGCACAATCTCCCCACTTCGAACGTCCCACTGCAAATTAAACAGCCAGCGTCAGAGCCACTTAGGTTCTAATACATTCCTGAACTTGAAACTATAAAGCTTCTGATATTTAGTCAGACTTTCAGGTCAGAGAGTAAGCACTCCAGCAACACCCTTTGAGGGAGTGTTCATTCAAAAATACTGTTAAAAAAGGAAAGAAAAAGTCTATGATTTTGAAATATAATAAAGGCATTGCAGTTATTCAGCAGCTAAATTTAAATGTCAGGTACAAAAACTTTACAAAATAATGAGATCAGGAAACATTTAATTAAGTTCTGAGTCTTACCTGTACAATTTTTTTATCTGACATTCCTGCCACAAAAAGATTTTGTTTATCTTCATCAGGATTGAATTTGACACAGTATGGAACCTTCCTGTTTGTGAACCTTGAAACACATTGCCCTGTAAACAGACAAGCCATTCAAATTACATCAGTTCAAAAGTTTCTCAAACATAGTTTTATAAATGCTCACAGTAATAAGCTACCATAATTTATCCATCTTTGTACCTACAGAGGTTTTACTTAGTTTAGATCCGGAGAAAACAAAAACATAGGCTTTCAACTCTCTGAAAGGATCAGAGATTGGGAATTATTCTGGAGATGACTTGGATCTTGTTTATATTAGATCTTCCCTCCTCCCTGCCCCCATAAAGTTTCCCACCATTGCTACCTGGTTCAACCGAGACAGCTGGTCACACCCTGGATCTGATCTTTAGCCTAGATATCAATACTGAGGACATCACAACCCAGCCACTGTCTTGGACAGACCCATCACCTTATTAAGACAGGAGTCAGAAACCTCCAACTGCCAGGCAACAAGACAGACCAATGATCCTGATTCAACCATGAATACTCATGGATGCCATCAAATTCCAAAGCCTCCTAAAAGACATCAGCACCCCACCATGAGTCATCACGGACCTGGTGACTCATTATCACCTCAATACTAGACCCATTACTTGTAGAGTTTCACAAGGAACAATTCTCTCACTGGTCCTTTTCAACGTCTACATAGAACCACTAGGTGAAGTGGTCAGACAATATAAACTCAAAGTGCCAGCAATATGCAGAAGACACACAGCTTTACCTACCCTATTCCTTCACTGCCACCACCACCACAACCAGCAAGGCCCAATGCTTGGACAAGATCAGCTGGTTGAAGCTGAACTCAAGCAAGGCAGAAGCTATGGTGATAGTGAGAAGAAAACATTTTGAGGAGTTTGCAGCCAAAGTATATTTTCCTTTGGTTAAAGGTACACATCCACAATTGGTCAATTGAGTTCATAGTTAAGGAGCACTCCTGGATTCCTCACTGATGCTAAGTACGCACACAGCCGCATCTTTGAATAATGTTTTTTATCATCTCTGGTTGGTTAGAAGACTCCACCCCATCCTGGCAAATGATGACTTGGCCTCTTGCCTTCATCACCTTTTGGACGGACTACAGAAATACAAAAGCACTGACGGCTTCATGCCCAGTGTAAGGAAACTCCAACCAGTATAGAATGCTGAAGCACGTCTTCTCAGAAACACAGGCTACTGCAAACACCTCAAGCCTGTCCTCCGCTCCCTACGCTGGCTTCCCATAGAATACTGAATCCAGTTTAAGTTCTCAGTCCTTATTTTCAGAGCACTCAATGGCCTGGACCCAAGGTATCTAAAAGATCAACTGAAGACTGTGGTTGACAACTACGCTCCTCTGGCAAGAATATAATTCTACAAGAAGGGTAAACTCATTTGTGTGGGAGACAGAACTTTCTCTAGGGGCCAGCTCAGGACTATGGAATGACATCCCCAAGGAACATCAAAAACCTCACCACCTTCCGCTCTTAATTCAAGATGCATTGCTTTGACCTTGCCTTCTCTAACATACAGCAGAGAGAGACAGTGAGTGTGAGTGAGAGAGAGAGAGAGATAATAAAAAAATCCCAGAACAAAACCCTCCACTGCACAAACCTCTCCCTTGGGGAGAGAACAACCACATGATAGGTGTTAGTCATGTTGCTTAATGCATTACTGGAAGGTACTCAGATACTACCCTAAGAATAGAATTGACCAGGACTGATCCATTGGTGGTGACAACAGTGGAAGCACCAGTAGTATAAACAAAATGTCAGTGGCTGCTGGTTTTTTAACCCACAGTGTCATTTAGACCTGCTCTGAGCAGTTAGAGGACAAGAGTGGTTAAAATGCTGTCAGCCATGTGCATCTTTTTAATATACTGCTATTTCCATTGTTGCCTCCACAAGGTGATTTTAAGGAAAACAATCACAGACATGGCCTTGCAAACTAAGTGCCAGGAGATTATGAAGCCTTCTGAACAAAGATGCACTCTACACAGCTCTTTAATGGTGTCTAACCTTGATATTGTATGTATTTTAGGAGGGCAGAGTTTGGCCTCCAGTATGTATTGTCAATTAATATGCATGAGGAGAAAAGAATCCATTTTGACTTTCAAAGACCAAGCTGAATTTGCAAGCTAGCAGTTAGAAAAAAATATTTTTTTCCCTTGTAAACTATGCAGAACACTTGAGTTAATCCAAGTACAGAAAGAGTGATCCTCATCTACTTATAAAGATCTGGGAGAGGCTTGCTGCCCTGAGCAAAACTTCAGTGTGCCACCCCCCCTTGTGTGCTGGGGATGAGTGGTTTGGGGTATGGAAGCTCAGGGCTGGGGCAGAGGGTTGGGGTGCGGGCTGCGGGGGTGAGGGCTGCGGCGGGGGGCTGGGAATGAGGGGTTCAGAGTGTGGGAGGGGGTTCTGGGCTGGGGTGTAGAAGAGGATCAGGGCTCTGGGCTGGGGGTGCAGGCTCTGGGTTTGGGGGGGCTCAAGGCTGGGGCAGAGGGTTGGGGTGCAGGAGGGGTCAGGGTTCTGGGCTGGGTGTGCAGCTTCTGGGGTGGGGCCAGGAATGAGGGCTTTGGGCTGCAGGAGGGGGCTTCGGGTTTGGGGGGGCTCAGGGCTGGGTTAGTGGATTGGGGCACAGGGGTGGGTTGCAGGCTTACCTACAGTGGCTCCCCGTCAGCAGGGATGCTAAGGCAGGCTTCTTGCCTATCCTGGCACTGCGGACTGCGCTGTGCCCCAGAAGTGGCCAGCAGCAGATCCGGCTCCTAGGCGGAGGCTCACAAGTGGCTCTGTGCAGCCCTTGCCTGCAGGCACTGCCCCCCCAGCTCCCACTGGCCGGTGTGGAGCCAGTGCTTGGGGTGGGGGCAGCACGCGAAGCCCTGTGGCACCCCCCCTAGGAACCGGACCTGCTGCTGGCCACAGCGTGATGTCAGAACAGGTAGGGACTAGCCTACCTTAGCCGGGCAGCACTGCCAACGGGACTTTTAATGGCCTGGTCGGAGATGCTGACCAGAGCTGCCGTGATCCAGTGCCTTACATTCTGCGATCCAGTACTGGGTCACGACCCGCAGTTTGAAAACCACTGCTCTAGAACACAGGTTCTCTACTGAAATAATGGATCTAGGGTTTTGGTCAAAGTGGGGGCAAGTACTAAGTCACAGTGCCACGCATTGTGGGTTGACCCAACTGCCCCTCCATCGCGATGGAGGGACAGCTGGGCCAAATTTGACTGAGTGGCCTTGTCACCTGGTGCATGGGGTCACAGTGTCACCCAGTTTTGGTCCAGCTGCCCCAGGAAGCTGCCTAGTTTGCCTATAAGCTGGAATGGCCCCGAGCTCTGCTATGCAAGATATTTAAAAAAAAATAAAAAAAATTATGGTACTGATAATTCTGTTACAAAGCCTCTTCTCTGGAGTTGCCCTATTCAGATTCTTTTTACTCTTTTAATAGCTGTTTTCCTACATTGAGAAAATCTAGGGGAAAAGGACCTTGAACATGACTATTAAAAACGTGGCCTGCACATTAAGTGCAAAGTGGAAGATGACTGGCCCCAAGAACGCTAAGATCAGTCACCACACAAGTTAAAGTAAAACAGACTTCATATATTTGGCAAATGCACAAAATTAAGGAAGTCTTCAGTTAAGTATTGAATATTTGCTAAGTACCACAGAGGCACAATGGGAGTAGTAGTGCAGCATTAAGAAAACCATATTTAGTATCTAACAGGATTTAAAATACCTTTTTTTGATTGTGTATTTGGCAGAGACACTCAGCATTAGGTGAATAGAATTATTTGTTCAAGTTCTCAGCAATGAAAATACAAAATGTTGTGAAATAAATGTCGTTGCTATAATTACTGTTCTTTCTTTCCCCAACCCATCTGGGAAAATTCTATTTTTTTTTTTTTAAATCTGGAAAAACTGTTATAGAATAAATCCTTTACCAAATTATAATAAAATATTCAATTCAAAAATGTACTTTTACTACTTAATTTCATTCTAATAAGTGAAGGGGTGCCAAATAATTCTCTCTAATTTGGTAAATGTTTGGCCCCATTCTTCGACTTGCTATGTACATTTTCAGTTCAAAGTAATTTTTTTTAAATAATGTGTGAACCCTTGTTACCATGGATTTTTAACTTAAACACCAAGACAACCTTAACTGTAGCTTTACAGTGACAACAAAAATATTCAGGAGATGAGAAAATTGCTCTCCCTGTATTTGACACACCAATGTTGCACTGTAAGAGCATATAATAATAAAAGAGGAAGCATGGCTATTAAAACAGTAGCTATTTACTACTAGTTACAATGATTATCAGATTTGAACATGTATGTATTTAAGCCTACCTGTTTCAGTGTCCCAGAGTTTAAGATACCGGTCATATGCTGCACTAAGAAATTGAGTTCCAGCATTGTTAAAGCAGATGTCTCGAACTGCTTTACTGTGCCCTACAAGATAAAAAGAAATGTGGTAGAGAGAAGAATTAACCCTTTACCCCCAGTGCTAGGAATTAGGATTTTCTGGAGAACATTACCACAGACAGAATGCAGATAAACCACAATACTAATGGTCAATTACAGCTTTGAATTACACTCTCTGGCAACACAGAAAACTACTTACTAGAACTCATCTAAGAATATCTTGTAAATTTAGTTCCAGCAGACCAATTCAACTGGAAAAGTAACAGTACCTCCTAAAGGCCGTTATGAGATTTGAAAATAAAGCCATTGGGAATTACCTCTGCAAAGAGACTGACCGCAACGCTGTGGAAAATTCTAAAACTTCTCCAGATTAAATATAGCATGCCTTTAAAAATAAACATCTATTCGAGGAATAAGACTGACCACAGGAGGCCTCCCTGCACTAGGAAAATCTTCCATTGCTACACCACCATAGTTGCAGCCCCACCTGTTATCAGTCACAGGGCTCAAACAGCGACTGCCATTTTTATTACTTTGTATTGTCTAAACCTGTCCTTTACAAGGTTATGTGACACAGCAGCAAAAGATCAACTCCCTCTAGTGGTGATAATGCAACAGCAGGGAATTTCCCAAAGCAGTCTACTGCAGACAGCCAGAGAGAAGTTACTTTGGAACTGCACTGACAGAAGGTTTTTTTTGGAACAAGTGCACTCATCTTAACACTTAACTAGCCTAATGAGCTAAACTGCATGAGGATGGGATAAATGCCAGGATGGTAATAGAAAGTTTAGATGACTAGTTTTGTTGACATTCTTATTAAAGAAGTCTGCCCCCCCCAAAGCAATTTATTTAAAATTAAAATATTCATTTTGTCTACATATTCCACACATCTTAAGATGTGATGCAGCTGATCTCTCCACTTCACTGAAATGACATACTGCACTACAAATACGATGCACAAAATTCACTATTGCTTCAAATATTGTCCTGGACATAGTTATAGCAACAATGCATTGCATGTGAAAAATATCTCAACAAACATTAACATCCAAGATAAAAAAGTAAGGGAGAATCAAGGACTGAACACTATAGAGGAATTCTATGAAGAGGATGCCAACTGCTAGGCACAGCAAAATTTTGGGATGGCAGCAATATCAAGTGGGTAAATAATTTTGGCAGGCTTAAATTAAATCCCCTGCGGAATACGGGAAATACTTAGGTCAGGAAGGCATGTGGGGTGGTAGAATCATCTCCACCGCCTTGCAGAATAATTCTGGTTGGCCATTGTAGCAGACTTATAGGGGCCCTACATTTTAGCTTACACACATTTTTAAAATAAATACAGCAGGTGAATCTGACTCATGACAGGAAAGTTCTGAAACCATAATTCAAAGAGAAGAGTCTCTTCTGGGAGATCCTTTTCTGAGGCATCAGTTTAGCCAATCTGCTTGGTGCCTTGGGTACTAGAAACATTGATAAAAGGGCACTTCAAATGACGGTACATCATTCTAGAAGTGTTTCCACTTCAAAAGAAAAACTGCTGCTTAGAAGCTACAGCAAAGGCTGCTAGAAAGCTCACATTTATCTCTCTCGATTCTCTAAAAAAGTTCTCAATTACAAGGAAAAAATTGGACTTGTTCCATTTTCATATTTGAAAGAAGGTCTGAACAGTTTTTGTGAAGTTTTCCTCTGTTCCTTTTGCATTAGAAATTCATTTCTTGTCTAGCCCAGAAGAGAAGACCTAGTTAAATGATGGCATCACAATTGTTAATTTTAGCACACCCAAAAGCGTGCTAGGTACCTCACAGTACAAGTAAGGAGACACTACCTTTACTGTTAACATACCATCTAATTTCAGACATGACATATTGAGGGGAGGAGTAGGTAACAATAACAGGGATCTATACAATACATTTCTGGTAATGACCCATAACTGATTGACCCAGTACACTAATATCTTGTTTTTATGGTCTAGAAGTCTTCAGTGCCAACACTAAATCATGTTGATTAAAAACAAAGTAAGATCATTCACAAATGCAGCCTCTTCAGCATTCATGCCAACACCATACTGAAAAGCTGATATTTTTCTCAGATGCCTACATGTCTTCTGTAGCACTGACACCCTCTCCCCCCAAAATCGCAAAGTAATTAAATCTACTGGGGGGGGGGGGGAGGAGACAAGGAAAGAAGGAAGTTGTTTTAATGTATATTAAAGAGTGCAGCAAAAAAAAGAGGTTACCAATAAATGTTCGTAAGCATCTTCGTTCACCATATACCTCCCATAGCTTAAACAAAAACAAAACAAGGAATGTTAATTTCTGCACCACATTCTTATGAAATGACAAGTTTAACTACAGATGTACATGACACTATATGAGAATTTTGACCACAACTAGCCTATCTTGAAATTCAGAAATAATGTGAACATTTGCCACAGAATTTCTGCAACTATCTCAACAGTATGCAAGGCTGAACTAAAATGAAATTTCATTCAGCAACAAGAAATTAAATGGTCCAGTTTCATAAACTCAAAAGAGGAACTTTTCAGCAAAAAATGTTTTGCTATCAACATTTGTCCAAGCTATAAAATGTAGCTTTACATAACATTGTCTTCTACCAAATGATAGCAGCAGCAAAGATAAGCTTAAGGACTTGTGACCTTCACAACCTAATTGTAATAGCATTTAAATGTGATTATTAAGTATTTATACTGTGCTAACACCCAAATTGTTTTAGGCATTTTACATACACACGTGAAACCAGAATGCTTGCCCCAAAAGGCTTACAATTAGGACTGTCAAGAGATTAATCGTGCTGTTAAACAATAATAGAATACCATTTATTTAAATATTTTGGACGTTTTCTACATTTTCAAATATATTGATTTCAACTACAACACAGAATAAAAAGTGTACAGTGCTCACTTTATATTTATTTTTTATTACAAATATGTGCACTGTAAAAACCAAAATAGTATTTTTCAATTCACGTCATACAAGTACGAAAATGCAATCTCTTTATCCTGAAAGTGCAACTTACAAATGTAGACTTATGTACAAAAAATAACTGCATTCAAAACTAAAACTTTAGAGCCTACAAGTTCACTCAGTCCTACTTCAGCCAGTTGCTCAGACAAACAAGTTTGGTTAAAATTTGCAGGAGATAATGCTGCCCGCATTTTGTTTACAATGTCACCTGAAAGCGAGAACAGGCATTTCGTATGGCACTTTTGTAGCTTGCGTTGCAAGGTATTTACATGCCAGATATAATGACTAAAGATTTACGTGTCCCTTCATACTTCAACACCATTCCAGAGGACATGCATCCATGCTGATGATCATGGGTGGTGCGTGAACCACCGGCTGGGGGACGCTAGCCCCTAGCCCCACCCCTTCCGCTCACGGCCATGCCTCTTCCCCCCTCCCCTCCACCAGAACTGAGCCCCCACTTCCGCTGGAGCCCAGAGACACCCACCCCACAGTGGCCACTGGCCCAGTCCCATGGCTAGCTCCCCAGCCCCAAAAGGAGTGTTGGGAGGGCAGGCGGTGCGTGGCCCCAGCTTCCCCAGCCCTGGGGGTTGGTCGGCTGGCCGCAGCCTCCCCAGCTCCAGAGTGCGGACGGCGCATGGCTCCAGCCTTGGGAAGGGGGGTGGCTGCAGCTCCCCATCCCCAGAGCACCGGGAAGCTGGAGCCAGAGGACTGGAGCCACACACAGGGAGCGGTCACAGCAGGGAGAAGGGTCACACTTGGCTGTTTGGGGAGGCAAAGCCTCTCCCAGCCTATGTGACCTGCCGCCCATGCTGATGATGTGTTCTGCTTGACAACTATCCAAAGCGGAGTGGACCAGTGCAGGTTCATTTTCATCGTCTGAGTCAGATGCCACCAGCAGAAGGCTGATTTTCTTTTTTGGTGGTTCGGGTTCTGTAGTTTCCACATTGGAATGTTGCTCTTTTAAGACTTCTGAAAGCATGATCCACCCCTCGACCCTCTTGAATTTTGGAAGGCACTACAGATTCTTAAACTTTGGGTTGAGTGCTGTAGCTATTTTTAGAAATCTCACATTGGTACCTTCTTTGCATTTTGTCAAATCTGCAGTGAAAATGTTCTTAAAACGAACATGTGCTGGATCATCATTGAGACTGTTATAACATGAAATATATGGCAGAATGCGGGTAAAACAGAACAGGAGACATACAATTCTCCCCCAAGAAGTTCAGTCAAAATTTAAATAATGCATTTAAAAAAACAAACAAACCGAGTGTCATCGGCATGGAAGCATGTCCTCTGGAATGGTGGCCAAAGCATGAAGGGCTATACAAATGTTTAGCATCTCTGGCATGTAAATACCTTGCAACACCGGCTACAAAAGTGCCATGTGAACACCTGTTCTCACTTTCAGGTGACACTGTAAACAAGAA
Organism: Caretta caretta; assembly: GCF_965140235.1. Classification (NCBI taxonomy): domain Eukaryota; kingdom Metazoa; phylum Chordata; order Testudines; family Cheloniidae; genus Caretta; species Caretta caretta. The sequence continues at coordinate 85,331,434 of NC_134208.1, read as the reverse complement.
GCAGGCAACACTATCTCCCATAAATGGAAACAAACTTGCTCGTCTTAGCAATTGGCTGAACTAGAAGTAGAACTGAGTGGACTTGTAGACTCTAAAGTTTTAGATTGTTTTGTTTTTGAGTGCAGTTATGTAACAAAAAAATTCTACATTTGTAAGTTACACTTTTATGATAAAGAGATTGCATTACAGTACTTGTATGAGGTGAACTGAAAAATACTATTTCTTTTATCATTTTACAGTGCAAATACACCTCTATCCTGATATAACGCAGTCCTTGGGAGACAAAAAAAAAATCTCACTGCGTTATAGGTGAGACTGTATTATATTGAACTTGCTTTGCCCCCACCCCCGGTTCCTTGTTCCCTGACTGCCCCCTCCAGAGACCCCTGTTCCTAATCACCCCCAGGACTCCACCCCCTACCCAACCCCCCGCTCCGTCCCCTGACTGCTCCGACCCCTATCAACACCCCCCGCCCCCTGACAGGCACTCAGCGGCAGCGGCGGGAAGCAGAGCAACACTGCCCCAGCCTGCTCCACTCTGCCATCTCCCAGCTGCGGCGCTCCATTTCCCACCATGGGTGTGTGCAGGGAGGTTGGGGAAAGGACTCCCCCCCGTACTCACCTGCGGTGGGAAGCGGAGAGCCGCAGCTGGGAGCTGGCGGAGTGGAGCGGGCTGGGGCCGGGCTCTCCACTTCTGCTGCCAGTGAGTGCCGGGGGGATCCCTTCCCCCAAGCCCCCTCACCCGAGCGACATGGCTGGGGCCGAGGCGAGGGAAGCGGAGTGGGCTGCTCCTGGCCTCCCGCTAATACCCATGGCCACTCTGGGACTGCAGGGCCCCCAAAAGTGACCCCCCCACAGCTCCTGCCTCCCAGACCTGGGGGAAGGGGCCCCTGACCACCCCCAAGACCCTCTGCCCCTTATCCAACCCCTCGGCCCCGGCCCGGCATCCTTAACATGCTGCTCAGAGCAGTGTGTCTGAGCTTTACCGTGTTGTATGCAAACCCGGGTTATATCGAGTCATGTTATAGCGGGGTAGAGGTGTATTTGTAATAAAAAATAACATAAGTGAGCACTGTACACTGTATTCTGTGTTGTAAGAGAAATAAATATATTTGAAAATGTAGAAAAACATCCAAAAAATTTAATAAATTTCAATTGGTATTCTGTTTAACAGTGCAATGAAAAAAAATTAATCGCATGAGTTAACTACAATTAAATCGACAGCCCTACTTACAATCTAAACATAAAAACAGATGAGAAATGAGGGAGAAGAATACAAAACACAGTACATGCAGTGTGGGCAGGGCGGTGATAGGCATCTATTTAACACACACACAGGTTGCTGCAGAAACCTTAATTTTTGCACTTCTTGACTTCATTTTAACTGTGATCTTTATATTGCATTAAAATAGTTTCTGCATTACTTATTTTTACATTCAATGCGGGTGATTGACAACTTAACTATTTATTTTTATGCAGAACAAAAACTAATTCAAACCATTTCTGGGAGAAAAACTAGAATGTAGGAGGACTATTTTACAATTTTAGCCTGATACAAATTTAAACAGGGGACTCAAACCCTGGAAAAGTACCTGTTCTAACAGAATTAGACTCACTATTTAAATGCTGTGAATGCTACATTTGTACGAAGTGAAGGTATATCAGAAACAACTCACTTTAATTTTACAGTCCATGGAGCAAGATAGCAATATGTGGCCAGAGAGTGGAAACAACCTGACTGCACTGACACCCTGTAAATAAGAACATAAATGATTAAGGAACAGCAAATTGAGCATGTGGATTTTTTTTCAAGCTCAATTTCCCTCTTTTCTAAAATATTTAGCTCAAATCCTAAAACACCAACCTTATCAGAAAGGTTGAAGAGGAGCCTGTACAATCTCCTGCTCCTTTTAACACAGCAATGTATTTTAATCAATTGCTCCTGCTGAATCACCAGGGGGCAATCCTGAGTCACTGCAATAGTTGTGTGCATGCCCCCTTCCCCTCCCACACCGACACCCACCCACACCATTACCATGGCAGCCCTTGGCAAAGAAATACAAATTGTGGGTTTGGAACGTTAGCTTTGACAAAAGAATAACACAGAGCTCTCCCCCCTGCCAATCTGACCTCTTCATAATACACCCAGTTCTGCACAATCGTGACTACAATCCTCTTTATACTACAATCCTGTGAGCAGTAACTGGGGCCTCTCTAAGCAGCCTCCTGGGGTAACTTCTAACTCAGGCCTCTTGCATGACAACAACTTCAACCACACAGGCTCTGACCCTGAAAACACTAAAGGCCATTTGTAACTTTACTCAGGTGAATAATCCCAGTGGGCTGCAATTGGATTTTTAAAGAGGTTACTATAAAACCAACAGATACGTATGTTGGGAAAAAAAACAAAAAAAAACAAAGACTTTCAGACAGACAATACTTTACATCACTTTATTTTACAGCACCCTGATTTCCAGATGCTGGTTTCATACAACAAGCTTATTTTATTACAGATACCTAAACAGAGCAAAGACGTTCATAAAAATGCTACATTGCATTTGAAGTTTGAAACATCACTAATACAAGGAAACTAAACGTTGAACTCAGAATGGGAGAAGTAAAGGAAACACTAATTCAGAAAGTTTTCAAGTGTGTTTAAAATACTATTCCTGATTATTTATACAGCCTCCCAAGCCTACTTATTGCTCAACACACAAAAGAGGCACTAAGCTGACAGATATAGAACCAAATTTTTATAGCAGTTAAGTTGTATTGGCAAACTTTTCCCACTAAAATTTGCACATGTAAACAGGTAATTGTTCATGTAGGAACCATTTGCATGTGCAGTTTTCTGATGAGTAAGCAACAGCTGCACTCAGAGTAAACACAATGTATGAGCATCTTTTCTTGAGTATTAGGATTATTCAATGTTAAAAAAGATTTGCAGGGGATTTTAAGAGGTACCATGGAAATCAGTGCATGGAACACAGTGGGGTTAAAAAAAAATTTCCTCAAAAAAAAAAAAGATTAACTACTGAATAGGACTAACAGTGCAGCTTTACAGGGAGCAGTAATGGTGGAAGTGCTAGTGTAGACATAATGCAGGCATTTTTACCTTCCAACTACCTTCACTAAACAGGATTAGCAGACTTGGTCGGTAAGAACTTCTGCAGTTGGTCTATATAAGCTCTCCCACGACTGCTACCATAAATGGAAAGTGCTGGTGCAGGAAAAAACCCACAAGGAATGAAAGTCTTAGCCCCACTGATGTCAAAGGGAGTTCTGGCACAGACTTCCATGGGGCCACGATTTTCACCCACAATTTCTAAAGTTCAGAATTATGCAAAAAGCCAGACACAACAGCTCCAAAAGAGGCAGAAACTGCCCAAATCATTAAAATGTTAATCTTTACTACCCCCTTGAGATGCCAACATTTCAGTGCTGCCCCTTTCAGCAGAAAGGCACAGGTCATGTGCTTCTCTCTCTTAGGGCCAAAGCCCCAAATATCCCCAGCTGCCACGATATCTAGCTTGCTCTTTCCCTGCCCTCCCCCAAAAGCTTAGTTATGCACTGTCAGTATAAAAAGTTTGGCATATTACATAGTGAAATTGTGGGACCTATGTAGAAAAAGTATCAAAACATACAAGGGCTACTGCTCTACTTGTACCTTCATTTTCATAGATCACTCATTTGCACTGTTCATTTTTCAAATGTAAATGATTCCGCAGCATAATTTCCAACCTGCTGCAACAAAATGCTAGCGATTCTAAGAACACAGCCCCAGAATTCAGGCCAAGCTGGCCACAGAATACACCAGGCCTTAATATTTTCTTCTTATTGCAGCTATGCAACACATTTAACACAATGTCATGTTTAAGCACATTTAACATGGATTAGGATAGTACCTAATGACCATGCGTGAATGAGGAACATATACCGTCTGCTACAGCTGGCTCATCTTACTGGATGAGATTCAAGACAGTGGACAGCAGCCAGTAGATTAAATGTCTAGGGATTAAACATTAGGAGTCTCCAGAGTCTGCCTTGAGTTGAAAGCTCTGGGTAAGGAATGTGCCTTGAATTGTATCACAAACTTAATCCAACTTGGGTTCAGATGCATTGTCAGCAAAATCAAATTGCAATGGTGAGGGCCCAACTCTGAAAAATACCTGCCCCGATTCAACAGCTTCTGTCTAGCAACAGCTAACTAAAGGGGCTCCTTCAGAGTGCAGTTGTCCTACTACACATGGCAGAGGCAGCCTCTGAAAACTAAGGGAATGCCTACAGTACAAAACCACATCAACCTAAGTTATGTCGACGTACAGCCACCACAGTAATTAAACTGCTTTTGCATGTCCACATTACGCTCCTTGTTGGTGGTGCGCATCCTCACCAGGAGTGCATGGACCAATTTAACTGTCAGTGGAGGGCATTGTGGGATAGCGCCTGAAAGTCGACCTCAGCAACGCAGTTTCTACACTGACACTGTGTCAACCTAACTACATCAACCTAAGCGCTGTGCCTCTCGCGGAGGGGGAGTTAAGTCAGTGTAGCGGGCGAGTTATATTTCAGCATTGACGCTTACAGAGTTAGGTCAATGTAAGCTGCCTTGCATCGACCTAACTCTGGCTAAAGTCCAGACATTTTAAGTTTTACCAATTTACAGGTCAGAACATAGTGTCACATCCGCAGTCTGTTCTGCCTAAAAAGCAAGCACATCCAGTCTGCATTATCTGAATGGATAATGACTGAATGGTCTTCAAGGCTAGCTCTAGATTAGGCACTACAGCAGTCCAGGCATTTGGTAATAAACACATTTGAACCAGAATAAAAGCTGTATCTAGAAGGGATGGACAGGCGCAATATCCTGGCCTGCTAGAAGCTAAAGAGTTGCTGGCCACTCTCATTTGGGTGCATGGAGAACAGTCTAGTAAGAACCTGAGATTTCAAGCCACCCTGACGATTGTAAAAAATAAACCAGAATTCAAGGAGCAGTTAAATAGTTCTTTAAAATGTTTCCCCTCCTCCTCCCAGCTTCATCTCAGGTTTATCTGGATTGACCCTAAGCGAGCTGGCTTTCACCCAGGACTCTCTCTCTAAGAGCTACTGGCAAAGTAGGGAAATCCTTCTGTTATTGATATTTAATGTCACTGACTTTGTGCAATCATACATAAAGTCTAACTAACTAGGGGGTTGCACACTTCATAGCTTCTGTAGACTGAGCTTGCTGCACACGCAAGGGGCTCCCTGGATCCCTACCACAAGCTCCCTGGGTGATACCCTTCTTCTCTTTCAGGGACTCCCCACACTTTCCACATCAGTGCTTAGGTCAGTGTAATTTTCGTCACTCAGGGGGTGGCTTATTCACATCCCTGAACGATACAAATTATACTGACATAAGTGGTAGTGTAAACACAGTGTTGGTGAAGGAGGACTTCTGGAGGAGAAATTGTAGTCAACAACTACATTGTGGGAAATCTTATGATGTTACTGTTAATACCATGAAACTGTTTTTGATAGGAAATTATGTTACAAATTTTCACAATAAGGGCAAAATTTTCATGATCCTCCAGAATTAAACCTAATTTGTTCATGTACCAGTGTATGGGTGAACTCCTAGTCCAACTGAAGCCAGTGGGAGTTTTGCTGTTGACTTCCTGGGGACCAGGATTTCACTACATATGTGCAAAACCTGCAATTGTGCATGGAAACTGGTAAATGAATGAATACACATTTGAGTATGCAAACACCCAATTTGTTTATGAACAATTTTGGAAACTCCAGAAAATTTGTCTTGAATGAGTCTGGGTCCATTGTTTTATAAATAAGGATCTGAAAAGCTACTTAGCCACAAAGACAAACATTTACATTATAAAAAAAGAAAAACCTCATTTTCAAAACAATATTCCCTACCTTTGTATGTCCAGACCATACATGGAGCTGTTTCTTTGGGAGATAGCATTTCTCAGGGGGCACTGTAGAACGGAGATTAACGCCAACATCTTGAGGAACATGAAGATAAGATCTTCCCTGGTAGTCATACATTTCTTTGACTAAAAAACCGAACAAACCAAAAAAACAGAGTACTATGAATTGCAGGGAACCTGTAATTTCAAAGGTTACAGATTTGGGAAGATCCAACCACCACACAAAATTAAGATTAAGAATTAGATATAAGGCAGCAGTCCTGCTCTAAAAAGCAAGCAAAAATTGCTCTTTGGATTTCTACATTTATTGTGTCCCAGCCATTTGATATTAAATGTGCCCAGTACACAAATAAGAAGTCGAGTTTTTCTGATTGCTAATCCTGGAAACTCTGTTTGGGTTCTGAACATTAAGCATTTTTGCCATGGCTTGTTTATCGCCAACAGCAATAAAGCTTCCACAGACCAGACGGAGCTCTCACTTACGGCTCAATCCAACTCTTTTGAAATCAATGAGGTTGTTTCCAATTGTTTCAACAGGAGTTGAAGTCAGTCCCTTACACCTGTGCAATCCTATTGCCTTCAGTGGGGCTCACAGAAGTAACTGATGGCAACTTGGGGGCAATTTATATTTCCAACTAGCCCTGTGAATGGAATATAGTGCATCAACGGATTTGCTAACGAGTCAGATAAAGATCTAATTCCCCCTCACAGAACCGTTGGTCAGCTCGGCTAACGGCAGTAAAGCTAGTCCACCTCACCCCTAAAGCCACCACCACCAACCAGATACGACTGAAAACACAGAGAGAGCAAATCTAAGAAATAAAATTGTCATATTTAGGCAATGACGTTTCAGAGAATACCCAGCACTTCAACGTTAGCTACAAAGGAGATGAACCTGTGCGATGGAAAGATAAGTGTCTCTTAATTTCTAGATTGTCTCATGGGAGCATTTTTGAAGCAACATTAAGTTTGAGTGACCTTAACTGTCTACTTGCATATTACTGAATATTTTAGGTAATTTAATACAATGGAACGTTAATTTGGAATTTCCATGAAGTTTGTGTTTTGAGAACAATGAAGTGTTCCTTAAGGGAATTATGTCTGACTATTTTAGATCCATTCTACCTTAAACTTCAGGTGAAGTCTTTTTGCATTGGAATAAGTTATCAATAATTTAAGATACACAGTTAGAGAACAGAAGCACTGATGACTTTCTGGTCATAAGCTTATTTTTTCAGAAATCTATCATTTACAGCTGAAGAATACAGAACAAGCAGTTCTAACATTTATTCCCTGCTGAACCTTTCTCTGGGAAAACAGAGGGGAAAAAATCACTAGATACAAAATATCAGGTCTATTTGTTCTGTATTCTTCACTTTGTTGAGTGTTACGCTATTGACATACCAGGGTCATGACAAATACAGCAAGTCTTAAATGTAAGTGATACAGCTCTTTCCTTTTCCTATTATATGACTGTGAAAAGAATTTCCAGTTCTGTATTTTCCTGTTGGTAGGAATTAGCACCAATGAAGGAAGATTCCCAGTTTATGAGTTACTCTCTTTAATTTTATTCATGAAGGCCCTATGTATGCAAAACTGTCATTGAAAGGCTTGGGTTTTTCGTCTGCTTAGGGCTTTGGGATGAGGCCCTAATTAATTATTCTTATGTAAAGATGCAAGCTTTCAATGTGCAGCAACTCTACTTGGCTACACAATTATTCACAACATGACATCAATAAAATTGGCATCAAATAGACTAAGAACAAAATTTAAATGACTGTCTAATGTTTAATATATAATCTGTTACAGCATGAACTCTAATCCAAAGTATTACTTGCAAATACAAGATCAAGGTATACGACTGAACTTAAATCAAATTTGTTAGTGAAGTACTAGATCTGCAATGGGGCAGAGCCCAAAACCCTAAAGATTTCATTTTGTAAAATAATGAATGGCAACTTGAAGGTGACCGCCAGCGTTTTTGAAATCAATATACAAACAGGCGACATTGCCACACTACTCTTAGCAATACAAACTGGCACTAGTTCAAATTTTCCCCCTTACTGAGGTTTTCTTTTTCTGTTAATTTAAAAACATTTCAGTTGAGCTTGGTCATGAATATGGCTGTTCCCTGCAGGACCTCTCTCTCCCCCTGCTCCTAGTTCCTCTATCTTAGGCTTTGTCTATACTAGGGATGCTTCACCAGGACAGAATAGGTCCTGTCATGGATGCAGCTATACCAGCACAACTGCTCTTGGTACAGGTAAAACTGTCTCCCCCCCTACCCGCCATGAAAGTAAAAGGCTATACCTGTAACAATGCAAATTTGCTGGTATATCTGCATCCATACTATGAGCTTCTGTCCGCACAGATACGCTGGTCAGATCTCACAGCTCTTCGAAAGTCTGTAGTGTAGACACAGCCTACAGGAGAATCTAACTCCTTTTACAGTTCTATATGGGAGCTAATGGGATTCACACGGTATAGCTGACACGAAGTTACACGATATTATCCTTGATTATGAACGTAACAGAAATTAAAGCAGACTAAAATGGCATTACCATGTAAGATAGTCTTCTCCTCTCCAGGTTTATCATCTTCATGTTTGCCTTTCTTCTGCCTCTTTGCTGTTATTTCATCCAACTCTTTCTGCTCTTCCTAGAAAAACAGAATATGGTCTTGACTTTTTTAAAAAGAGTAACCCTGAAGCTGAAGACAAAGACAAAACTGAAACATTGTTTATTTACTAGAATTAATGTATTTGTTAAATATGAATATTTGAAATATTTTCAGGATAGGAAAAAAAACAATTAAAAAAGAAAAACTTTAACCAAAGCCAGAACAGCTTAGAAAGGTATACACACTCTAGAAAGAATTTTAAAACAATTAATTCTACTCAGGCTTACAGGCTATAGCAAAGGCTATGTCTACACTACAGCTTATATCAGCATAATTTATGTCACTCAGGGGGGTGAATAAACCACTCCCCTGAGTGATATAAGTTACACTGACATAAGTGCTGTGTCAGTGGGAGAGCTTCCCCAACATAGCTACCTCCTCTCACAGAGATGGTTTTATTATACTGACAGGAGTGCTCTCTCCCATTGGCATAGAGCATCTTCACCAGACGTGCCACCGTAGCACTGTATGTGTGGACAAGCCCTAAGTGTCAATGACTGAAAGGAGGCAAGCCTTGTCTTTTTTCCTACTAAAGAGTATTTCTTGACTATTCTTTTCACCTAGCTGCTTCTGTTATCATACAGCAGCTATCCTCAGGCCAACAAAGTAAGACACAAAATCTCTTCTAAAGCTACTGTCCAAATTTTCAAACATACAGCACTTAAAGCACTACCTTCAAATGTATCATTGCCACAGTACATTTGGTCTCCACTGGCCTATACTGGTGAAGTCACAAGATTTCTTCCATACCTTGGTCTCTGCCATGGTATGCCACTGTGTTGCTAACTATTCTTACCCAATACACTTTTAAAAACGCTTACTTCTGAGGGTTTGGCTACTTCTTTCTCATCCACATATTTTGCCCATGGTCCCAGGAAGCCATCAATATTAGATGCATCATTCTCTTTGAATTTCTTCCTTTTTTCTATTTTCTTTTGTCCTGTTTCAAATACTGTTAAACCTACAGGAAGAAACACAATACTATACACACTGACGTTTATGCAACTTTTAACTTCAAGAACACAAGTCACTGTATTTTCAGTATAGAAACACCAAGTGATAACAGAAGGGAAGAGGTCTTCTGGATCACAATGTTGCTTTACTTATCTACTTATGAATGTAGCTAATTTAATCCAAAGTAACGAGAAGATGGGTAGGCTGTAAGATTCTAGGTATGATGGATGGCTGTTATAAGTTACTTAATCATGCAGGAGTCAAAATACATGTGAAGTCCACAAAAATATATTTATCATTACTCTTTTGTAGCCATATGAACACAGTAACTAGGCATTTTTATTGTTTCATGCTTTGTACTCTGTAAAGTTTGGAAAACAATTGAGTCCAGACATCTTGACTTTCCTGAAAACTAAGCTTCCCTATTCCACCACCAGATTTTTTTTCAAGATCAGTCGCTAGAGAAATAATTAGAATCCCCAATCATCTGCCCACCCTCCCTTCATCCCAAGCATCTTTCAAGTCTCACACAAGAGCTGCACACATGCACTAACCTACCACGAGTGCTATGCTCTTTACATTTACAAAGTAAAGTTTGTGTTTTCAGAATTTCAACATTGCAATATACAAACATTAAGAAAAATATTGAGGGAAATCCAAGTGACAGTGAGTTTTAGACATTAAAGTTTAGATTATGCATTAAGTTGTATAAAACCCTTCATATCATGATATATATTAGTGATTTTTAAAATAATGTATACACTCAGAAATTGTAAACATTTACTGCATATGAATCAGAAAGTGATACTGCCTATAAAAAGGGAAAGAGCCAGCATAATGTCAAAGCAAACAAATAGTACACCTTATAAATAAAATTAGAGTTTTTAAAAACTTTAAATTAACTACAGATGTTATTAGTAACAGGTTAAGTTTAATTTTAAAACAACTTTCGTCTTGACTGCCTCTCTCCCCAATGGAATTGTTATGTGAAAGGAACTCTAATATCCTCAACTTCAATTTTAAAAGAGAAAATGAAGTTAACACCTTTTAAAAACATTTGAAAATAACGTACTGAACAAGCTACAGCAGTATGTATTAATTAAACATAGGAACAAATTTCAGGCTATATGGGGGAAGATGTTACTACTTGTGAGAAGGTGTTTACATGAGCATAATTTCAAATGCAAAGAAACCACTTTACTAGAACTAAAAACATTTAATATGTTACATCAAAGTAGTAATTACAGGCCCTTCTGCCTCCGGACGAAAATCCTGCCACTGGGCTACCTTTCAGTAGTTTTTCTTTTTGGGGGTCAGAGGAGAACAGCTCCATTTTGCTAACTATTGATAACTCAAAGTTGCGAACAGAAGCGTTAAGGTAAATTGGTGTATACGTCATTTATCTGCTTACCCCATAACACTGAGTACTATGATACAGCTGATTAACCTATTTAAAGAAGCTATTGCAATGCAGGGAAAATACAATTTTAGCTCAGAGCATGATGGAATAAGGATGACACCACAGCTCAATTGAACTCCAAAAATACACACCTCTGAAGTCTATTTGTATATGAAAAAATGTTCTATTCTAATGTGAAATCATAATTTGAAATCTGATGTTAGAAAAAATCAGACGACTATTAAAAAAGATTCACATTCTAGGAAAAAACAAAAAACCAAAACAATGAGAAACACCCCCTGACCCCCACACTATTCTTAACCTGACCATGGAAGGGAAACTACCGTTCATTATTGAGTTTAAAAAAAAAAAAGAAAAAATTTCATCCTAGACTTCTGGTCTAAGGAGCATCTCTCTTGACACATCACAAAGCTTTGTTAATATTTCCTAGCATTTCATGATAGCCGGTTTTCTATAAAACTGAAACACAACAGAACAGATTGCCATTAAAACCAAATGGTTTTATATCCAATTTGACATTACTTACCTTGATTCTTTTCAGCTTCTTCTACAGAACCAATGTATTTAGTAGCAACGTCCTGAGTATCTAGAGAGGGATCTAATGCATAACCTATAATAAAAGCAAAAATACCAGTTGTTAGCTGAAATTTTTGTTCTGCATATGTTCTCAGTGATTGATTCTCAGTTCTCTTTGCCCCAATTTATCTTCCTCAAAGCCCTATATTTAAGATATCTTCCTAAGCCAAGAGGGACTGGATAAGATATGCTCTGAAGTCCATCAACTTTTCTCCCAGCCTAGCTATTGGATTTACTGCAGAGCATTGCCTGGTGCTTGCTTCCCACTAGAGTCTGAGCGTGCTGCTTCCAGAGCGCTCAAACCTCTTATAAGTTGAAGCAGTCACTGGTCAAGTTATTGAAATCGGCCATATGCTAAAGTACTGAGTGCTACCCTCAGGAACAGCCCTTAAACTGAACTGTTACAGCAGCAAATTAATTTCTAAATTTGTACCATTCTGTACTGATACAGAACGCACATTCTAAGAAATGCAACATGACAGCACATATTGCATTAAATAACTGGGACTGTGGTGGGAAGAACACAAGTAGATTGCACAACCTTTAATGTTATAGTAAAGATAAATAATTAAATTAGTTTCTATGGAACAGGTGCACAGAATATTTACTATCACTAATGCCATTTTTTCTGAGAAAGAGTGCACCCTTGTGGACATATAATTAATTTTAATTAAATATTTGAATGGGACAGTGTCCTTTGAAGACTCACGTAAGATCTCAGAATTCAGATAATTAAATCAAGAAATTGAAGATGACCAACAAAATCTGCAGATAAATGCTAGTGCAAACACCACTACACCGCACTACCACAGGACTTGACATTTTGTGGATCCACACAGAGAGAATCATGACACTAGAGTCTCTCCATGGATATCCCTGCACCAGCACAATTATTTCCCCCTTCTCTTAGGGAAAGTGCACTGGATCAGCAACACTCCCAGTCTGCCTTTTTTTTTAAATACTGAAAGAGTCAATTGTTCTTGAAATGTCTAGAGGAGTTGGCAGAAGAGCAGAGCAAAGCAGCGGATCTGCCTTTGGAATCAGGATTTGTGCTTTGGTGCTTTAACTCTGATCTGACCCTACAGAGCACTCTATACCTCCAGGTGGTCCACATGCATATTATAGGAAAGTGAAATATAAATAAATCCCTTTGTGATAAAATATGAAGCTCCATCATGCCTGTGTAATAATTTAGTAAAAATTATTCCAAGTTGTTATACAGATTATCTAAATGTTATAGTATCATGTGTTCGACACAATCAAGCTGAACAGACATTGCCAATTAGATTTACAGGACAACTGCCTGCTGTTACTGAGCCAGTCATCTAATGGGCTCCTCTAAGCTATAAGGTTTCTGTTATTAAAGCAGAGATTCTACTTTGGATAGATGTCAAAATCAATGCAGTGGTTTATTTGTCCTCGAGCTGTGTTTACACCATCTCTGGGACTCATTTGCTCAGTAGTGGGAAGGAGGGACAGCAAGCCACTGAAAGGAGCAACTGAGACAAATTCAGGCTTCAGTGGGAGCCATGCCTACTTACAAGCAAGGTTGACCTTGGTTCAGTATCTTTTCTTATAGAAAAGCTTTTCTACTTTACCATGGGAAGTCTGACAGACTTCCAAATGCAGCTTCAACGGAAAGCATCCTTTTCTCCTACTGAGTTAGCGTGCTAGGCATTTACATGACCTGCCCTGACACTCATCTTTCCTTCAGTTGCCATTAAAACTAGAGACATCAAGATTTTATGTTGACATTGATTGGAAAGGCACAATTCCACTCCACCTTATATCTGAAAAAAGTTGGGGGTAAATAAGCACAAACAAGCCTAATGCACATAACAGAACAATTACAGGTAAATAAATCTCTTTAAAGATGCACTCATAGAAGATTACATCACTCTTGTAGAATGAAACTCCAAGGATCTGTATACTGAAATTTTAAACAACCCCAGCGGAATTGGCAATTGACAGCCCAGACAAAGTGACCTGTACTTTGACAGTGACACTTGAATGCAAGGATAATATACTTCCAATAAATGTTATGTGCACACACTGATAGAAACACTTACTTTCTCATACTCTTGGGCCCTGTAAAAATTACTAGCCAAATCTTACTCCTGTTTGGTGCTGGATCTGAGCAACAGTACTTAGTGAACATATGTAGTCTTGCTTGTCCTTTAGACTTTACATACACAACACTTTCTGAAAAACAGGCCCCTTTCAGGCATCTCAAGTTGGCCACCCAAAAATCTGAGGCCTCCAAGATCACTAGTCACTTCTGAAAATATAGGCATCAAACTACATTTATGAAAATAAGTGATTCAGATGTCTAACAACTAGCCACTTAGACCTAGTTCTCTGAAGCAACAGAACTTATTTAGTGCCAAAGAGAACAAGAAGCTACGTCAAATAAGTCATATTCATTTTAATATCAAGCTGCCCTGTCTGCAGGTGCTGCCCCCACAGCTCCCATTGGCTGGAAACTGCGACCAATGGGAGCTGCAGGGACAGCACTTGCAGGAGGGGCAGTGCGGAGAGCCCCCTGGCTTCCCTTAAACATAGAAGCCGGAGGGGGGACATTCCACTGCTTCTGGGAGCCGCAGTACGCATGCGTGGAGCAGCTGCTGGCCCTGCTCCTCGGCTGGAGTGTGGGAGCGGGGCAAACCCCAGACCCCGCTCCCTTGCAGGAGTTCGAGGGCCAGATTCAATCGGCTGGTGGTCTGGATGTGGCCCGCAGCCCATAGTTTGCCCACCCCTGGTATAAGAAGTATGCCCCTGTCCCTTCCAAGAATGGGAACAGAAAGAATATTGCTGACAGGAAAGTTAAGTACTTATCTTAAGAAAAGTAGACTGAAAATATTCTGAGCCACAAAACTACTTGTTTTGTTTGCCAAGCAATATAGTAAACAGGGTTTTAGCTGACTGCGTATTCAATTTTAAAGAATTACACATAAAACAAGATTGTAATTCTAAGTATAGTAAATAGATTAAATGGAAGGCACAGAAATCCCTCACCAATTCCCTCTGCTTCCTTTTACAAAAGTATTTCACTTACAAGGCCCTCTATCTTACAATATACTTAATTTGCATTTCTAGAGACAAGTCACTGGTTAAACAAATGCCAATTGAATAAAATGGGCCCTAACAGCTGAGGTTGAAGGCCTTTGAAACCTGCAACTTTGAAGCAGGGTTACTTTACTGATTCTTCCAGTATGCTGAAGCAGAATCAGTCAGCAACATTGCTTCCCACCTAGATTTATATAGGGACAACTACACACTTCTGCTCTGCTACTAATCCAATTTACCATGAGAAATTTTTATCTTCCCTTCCCAAAACTGAAAGGCAATTTTTAAAAGATAAAGTTTTCTATGGACGATAGCATGATGAGACTCTGGCAATGTATTTCAAGAATTCTGGTATGTTTTCAGGTAATTCATAACAAACTTGCTAATATGCTGAGAAATCATAATTCTCATTTACTGCTCCTCCTAATTGAACCTTCTAATGCTTCCGTGCTGGTTCTGCTGATTTACCGAGTCTAGCACAGCTTTTTTGCTGCTCCACTTCCGTCATTTCCAGAAGACCTACACCTACGGAACCAACACCAGAACAGTACAAAGCTCCTATGGACAAGGTTGCCACTATTTTCTGTTACTCCTAAAAATAGGTATGTCTACACTGCAATACAAGACCTGTGGCAAGCTGACTCAGGCTCGGGGCTCGGGCTGTGGGGCTATAAAACTGCAGTATGTCTAGACATTCGGGCGTGGACTGGAGCCTGGGCTCTGAGTCTCTGCAAGGGGGAAGGGCCTTAGAGCCTGGGGTCCAGCCCAAGCGCAAATGTCTACACTGCAGTTTTATAGCTCCGCAGCCTGAGCCCCATGAGCCTGAGTCAGCTGACATGGGCTCAGACTCGGTGCTGCAGGTGTAGACATACCGAATCACAGTGTAGACATACCCAATTAGCATCACACTTATAAAATAGTACTAATGGTAGCTAGTGCATATGGAAACAAGCAACAACAAACCAAAGAGGAAACTGAAAAAGAAAATTTGAAGATATACACATTAAATGGTAATTTATGACAGTTGAAAGAATTACTTAAAATTTGATACTTTAGCCTCACGATTTTCTGGGTAAACATGGCTCACACTGACTCTAGTTTTCATAATTTAAACCTTGATGTTCCAATCCTGCAACTGATAGCACACAAGTAGATTGCTGTATGGCCACAGTGCCCCAGTGAAGTCAATGGGGCTCAGCATGTGGGCAGACTGTTGTGCCAAGCAATCAATTGCTGGACCATGGCCTTAATAACAGTTTAATTTAGAAAGAAATCTGCATACACAGATCTTTTAAAACAGCAGTGGACTGAGTATTATATATTATTTAATAATTTGTGTGGAAATTTCAGAACCTGCCTGGTGGATAATTTATGCTCTTCAAACTCTCATACTTCATCAGAAAGAGGCTATGTCTACACTAACACTTATGTCACTCAAGGGTGTGAATACTCCACCCCGCTGCGCAACATAACTTACGCCAACATAAGTACTAGTGTGCACAGCGCTACCTCGGTGAGAGAGCTTCTCCCGCCGACAGAGCCGTTCGTTGGGGGTTGATTACGTAGGTTGACGGGAGAGCTCTCTTCCATCAGCATAAAGCAGCTACATGAGAGATCTCACAGCAGCACAGCTGCATCGTTACAGCAGCGCCACTGTAAGCTCTCTAGTGTTGACATCGCCAGAAGCATGCCAAATTAAACTTTATATTTTAAAAACTGATAAGTTTTTAATAACGATAAACAAATGTTAAGTGAAAAAATAAAAGCCTTGTATGCTGAAATGTATAAGAAAACTTGTTAAAATTTCATGTAAACACACAGCACATTCTTTGTACTGAAAAAGCTCAGAAATCCACTTGCTTTTACATACTGTACATTTTCTATTGCACTGTTTCAATCTGAACAGGATTAAAACAAGCTTTATCCTTTTTCACAATGTAGCTATTTGAAAGCTAAAAAAAGGTCTGAGATGAAGTAATTGGTTACTATGGCAATTGCCCATATGGATCCACAGGCATAAGGAGACGAGTGTCTTTAACAAGAGCTCAAAGCTTCTCGCACGCATCCTCTAGGAAGCCATACACCCTCACACCGCTGAGACAGAAAACTTAAAAAAAGGGTGTTGGCACCAACCACCCATCCATGTCCTTCCATTCATTCAAAAATCATGAACAAAATACTGAAGTAGGGAAGGTGGGTGGGAAGTGTGGATCCATATATGCAACCATCATGAAGAACCAGTTGCTATGGTAAGTAGCCTTTTTAACTTTCAGATATGATTCTAACAAAATGTAGCTATGACAGAACCTACCCACAATAGGCTTATAATTTTTTGTCTATTTGTTAAAATGTGAAATTGTAATTTCCATCTTCTACATAACCACAACTAATGGAGGTTTTAATTAAAATGGTTCAGTAGGAGGTCTTGCATTTGATTAACGTTTCAGAGGAATTCCTGAATAACATTTCCAAAATAAATGCCATGATCTATAACTGTGAAGATTCTCATTTAATATTATTTGGTAAGTCTGTTACAGGCCCAGCCACACATGTGACAGTATAAGACAGAGATCAGCCTCAAAGGTTAAATATAAGGAGTTGTAGGTCTTACCATAAGTTGCAAATGTTCTTCTCTGTTGTTCAAACATGAAATCATTGATGTGTGTTGGTTCTGCATATCCAGAAAGCATATTCCTAGGTGCAGCCATCTGCTGAGTCCTAAACGGGTTTTCTGGCCCAAACTGCATCAACAAAATTAGAAGAAAGTATTTAAAGGTTGTACACTATTTTAGAAGGAATTAGTTTCTTGCTAAGTATTTTGTAATCATCTATAATGTTCTATAGGGAACGAACTGTGTGACTTTCAAGAAGGGCAGTATGTAGTGGCTTTAGCTTACTTTCTCTTTATGGCTACTGTAACTGAATATATGTCAGAATAATATTTGTACATTATATTATATACCAATTAGAATAGGAGTTTCTTTATGCATTAAGTAATTTTCACGGTGAAGCTTCTTGCTCACAGCACTGTTGGCAAGGACAATTCAATAAAAAAAAAAATTACTCCACACGCAAAACTCCCATTAAATAGGTAAATAAGGCAAACATACAGAAGATAACAGGAAAGGGGGGAAGGGGAAGCTAAAACCACATGGCATTATCCTTTTTGAAAGTCAAGCCCTAGAGAACTGTTGTAGCAATATGGAAATTGCCTTGTAAAATCTTTATCACTTAAAGAAAAAAATGTAATAATATTTCAGCAGGATCAGCTGCACAACTACAGAATATAGACAATTCATACACAAACACACACCTGTTTTCTAAAGAAAGTACTATACAATTTTATATTTGTATATTGGTTAAATGAAGTATCCACATGCTTCACAGAGAGTTACACAGGAGAGTTTACAGAATTGGATATAGTGTCTAGTTACAGCAGTGATGAGTTGGGCTGGAAGAGCTGAAATGCAAGAGCAGAAGTTTCTTTAGAGCTGCATGGCAGATCTTGATTTGTATATTCTGACCTATCTGAATGGATTTCCATTTAAATCAATGGGCTCTCTCAAAATATGGAGAACAGAATATTTGAGTTGAGCGCCACTGTGTTGGAGCACAAAGGAAGTGAATTTAGCCACCGTCAGAATAAAAATAACTACCAACATTGATAAGCAGTGACACATGAATGTTTGCATAATAGTACATGTTTTTGTAATCTCTGAAGATTGCAGCCATTTGAGGACTATGATCACACACTTGAGGAGGTCTGACATTCCATCCAGGAGAAGGCAATGGTACACATAAAGGACAGAAGTGTGCGTATGCACACACACACACACACACACACACACACACACACACACACCTGTATTGTGTCCAATAAACAAGCCCATTCTGGACTGGGCAAACAGAATGAAACACAGGTAAGGCTCAACTAGATACTTACATATGAGTACAGGTTAAGTATTCCCCATACATGGCAAGACCACCAGTACTGAAATAGTGCAGAGCTGTCTCCCAGAACTGTAACATGTCACGCTCATAGCACATGAATGTTCCGTTCACATGTTATTCACTCCTCCCCAATTCCCAAGGAAAAATAAGAAACTGAATATTTTATCTGTATTTACCAAAGCAATCTCTCACACAATTTTTTAATGTAAAATGGACCACTAAAAATGATGTTACAGGTTTACTGTTATTCGTCGATTAAACAAGAAACTCTATGGTTGTAACTTTTAAGACACTAAACTATTATATCTTACAGAGGCTGCATATTCTTGCCTCAGAACAGTTGATAAACCCTTTTTAATTCTGCTTCATTTTATCTCTGAGAACACAGACTGTGCTACTTATTAGCCATACATACCAAAATCGGCTCAAACTTTGCAAAAAAAACCCCCAAACTTTGCAAAAAAACCCCAAAAACCAACAACTTCCAACTCTGAGCAGTTGTGATTTCAAGACTATGACAGCTGCATGTATTAAAGCTAAGTATATTACCTTTTATACATGTTGCTTATTCCCCAAGGTGCTTTCCTGTGCTGAATACGAATCTCAAGATTAAATTGTTTTTAAATGTAATAATTTGACACATTTTAGACTGCAGATAATAGAATTAACCAAGCCTCCTCCTCTTTGAAGAAAGTTTCCTATTCTCTCCCCTTACGTAAAACCTATTTTTTCTCATTTTTTTCTTATGAATTTCAGAAGGAGAGAGAATCATTTAATCCATTAGATTTTTTTTTTGTATACTCAATTCCCAGTCATACACCAATAAAACCTTTTAGTGCAGAATTCAAGTACGGATCAACAGAACCATTTCTGATTCTGTACTTGCTTGCCCATACTAGATCAGGCCATGAATCCAGTTTGTATGTTATATTGTCTCCAGCAATACCCAACAGCTGATGCTTCAATGAAAAGAAAAAACAAATCATAACTCACCAGCCAATTCCACAATAATTACATAGGAAAAAAAAATTTTCCTAACCCGTGGCAATGAGATTTTAAGCACTGAAGCATAAGATTTGATTACCCTTATCTTGAATATTACTAGTCATAAAATTATCCTGTCCTTTGAAGAGAAAGGATGTAGCCATAACATTTTGATCAGATTCAGAGATGTGTTTCACATACGCAGGACCAAATGTACTCAACAGGATTTACACATGCTGAATGCAGCCCAGGATCAGCCCCTTAGGCTTGATTGCCTGTAGCAGTGGTTCCCTCAGGTTGATAATATGCCATGTAAAGAACCGTACTGTGTTCTCAGTTTACTTCCCTATAATGCTCTTAGTCTCAACACGAGACAGGCGTTAACACTGAACGATTATTTTCACTGTGATATTCCATTTTAAATGTCCTGTCTTTCTAAAATTCTTGTTAGAGGCCGATAGCTCCGTTCTGTCTATAATTACAGGAAGGTAAGAGAACTCTGTATCTCTCCAGTCTCAGGGACTCCACTAGTAGTTCACACCCCCCACCTTAATTTTCTTTTCCAAGATGATAAAGTAGTAACTTTTCCTGAAGTCACCATGGACCAGGTAGAGAAAATATTTAATTAATAGGTGCAAATCAAGTGCCACACATTAACTGTGACTGCTGTGCTTGCTGACTCCAATCACAAAGCCTTGAACCTGTCCCACTTGAGACCACTTGGGTTTCTTAAATCAAACATCTTTGCAAACCAACAGCCATAAGTTGAGACAGTTCTGTTGTCTATTTGGCCCACTTGAAGTGCAGATTGCGAGCTTTTGTTTAAAATAGCACCTAGCTCCCATGGTTGCACAATAAGTTTTCTAAACAAAGCATAACTGATGCAAAATTTATGCAGAGTTGTCTTCCAATCTGCAGACAGCCTCTATTTGTCTAAATGTGTCATTAACTCTTATACTGGATAACACTAAGAAGTTTTCAAATAAGTTATAGATTTATACATAACTTGAAGGCTTAAACCATCTCTTTCAATCCTTCAGACAAATAGTTTGTAGGCTACTGAAAAACAGTTAAGATAGAAAAACAGTTCAAGTTGTTTTGAAGAAGGTTAATTTTAGCCCAAAAGAGTTTTGTACGCTCATACTACATTAATTTAGAAAAAAAATGATTGAAAACACTTGAGTGATCATGACAGGACATGAATACGGTTTCTATTGGTAATACTGGGTTTTAGTTTTATACAGAACTATACCCATTTTCTAAAAGCTATAGATCTATATGACTTCTGGCAACTATCTCTACTGCTTGCTGATTAACATTACGAGTAGACATCAAAAGAACAGAAGACACAGGACACTTCAGGATGTTCAGCCAGGTAATCTCCTGTACTGGCTTCTTAACAGCACAATGCAGCACATTATTTGATTTCCACCTTTCATACCTCATACAATTCTTCTCTTTAAAATAGTTTAAAGTTAGATTACAAGTGTACATGATATCCTCAGGGTACCTGTTTGTGTTATGTGGTGTCTTTCAGAGTTAGCCAAAGTTCTTATCTTTACTTTAAAGTCCAGAAGGTTGAGGCAACCCTGAATCTAGAGAGAACTTGAGGAACTCTGTACATTCATATTTGAAGAGAATAGGCATTGCAATGTCTGAATTTCACATTAGAACAACTTTAACACAACACATTCCTTTTAAGCTACTTACATTCCTCAGTGCAATGCCAATTAATTTGGAAGACTAACATTTCTGGTTTTAATAAAAATGTTCTTACCTCTGGTGCAAACATGGTGTCATAAGTGGGATTGTACTGAACTTCCTTGATAGCAGGATCGAGGTGGACTCCCGTCTCTACATCTTCCTGAAACAACAAAAGTGCTATTGAAATGTAACCAAAACTTCTCGTACATAGCTAACCTAAGATACCGGACGCTAATTTGACTGTATGGGGCACAGTATGCTTTTTAAATTATACCTATATAACTTTACTTTTAGTTCTGAAGAAAAAAAAAATCAGGAAAAGCTTGGCGAGAATTCTTATGTATCAGTTAGATGAAGAACAAACGTTTGACAAGTTTTTATTAAGGCTCAGTTTTACCGGAAAAGTTGTAAGTGCAATTTAAAAAAAAACACACCCGATTTTCTAATATTTGCCCCCCCTATACCCATTAACCTAATGGAGAAAAAGCAAAGTACCATAAGAAAAACAAAACAGCAGGAGCCTGGGAAATTTTTTAGAAGATATTTCTGTAGATGCAGGGTTATTAGGAATTCCCTCCATTTCTTAATTCCCTTTCACATACACAGCTTATAAATAGAACCCTATGCAAACTTTCTTCCCTCCATAATGCAGATGTCTTTGTAAAGATGTCAGGTACCAAGGATCTCTGTTAGTCATGGTGTTCCCCTATTTTTCCATCACAACTGCCAACATTTTATGAAGTGACCAGTGATTTTGGTGCACAACTCAACATATACCTTAAAGTGGCCCAATTTTCATCCAGTGCTAAACACCCATCTTCCAAAAATCTGATACCTTAGATGGGCATCCATATATTGGGGCATAAAAATCATGTATCACTTTTGAAAAAATCTTCCCTCCAAAGTCAGTCAACATTGCTTTTGAGCCAACTGGCTGGCTAAAGAGAGAGGTCTTTTCACTCCCCCACATGGATGAAGTTATTCTATTTTATACAGGTACTTATACCACCCTCCT
This sequence comes from Caretta caretta, assembly GCF_965140235.1. NCBI lineage: Eukaryota > Metazoa > Chordata > Testudines > Cheloniidae > Caretta > Caretta caretta. Next base: position 85,309,158 of record NC_134208.1, on the reverse strand, counting down.
CACCTGAGCACCTTCCAGTAATGCATTAAGCAACACACCTAGCATATTTCATGTGACTCATTCTTCATCCTCTCCCCAGGGGAAATATGTGTATGCAGCGTAGTGTGTTGTTAGATTTAATTCGTATGCTTACATTAAAACATAGCAATATGCACATATATAAGAAGGGAAGGTAAAAAGTATGTGTTGTACTGGGATCAGAAGGTGGAGAGGTTTATGATAGTCCTTGACCCCTGTGAGTTCGTTCCACAATCTGGGACCTGCCCTCCACAAAATCTCCATCTTCCTGCACAGAAAAGCTTTCCCTTATGCTCCACTGTGCCTGAGAAATAAAGTCATTAACCGTGGTCCAAATCCTGGAGCTTTAGATGATCTTTTATGTATTTTGGATTAAGGCCATTGAGAACCTTGTAGATAAGGACCAAGACCCGCACAGCTTGTGGTAGTCCATATTGCTGAGGAGATACACTGCTATTTTCTGTACTAGCTAAAGTTTTCTAAGACCTAATGGCTTCATATCCAGGTGTGGAGCATTCCAGCTAGGAAGTGATAAAGGCATGTATAAGCAGGGCCAGATGATCATCCATGAGGATGAGAGAGAGTCTCTTTCCAACCAGAGGTGGTAGAAAGCATGACCTGTGGATGCTGCTATGCTTCAAACAAAGGAGGATGTACCATAGCTGTAAGCTTTTGTTAAACTAGGTACAAAATCAAGTACTGAACTCCACTACCCCTGTATGATAATAGATTATGTTATCAAGGGACTGCTGGACCAGCCTTCCCTATTGACATTCTTGCCAAGGCCATAACCCTCAGCCTCTTAAATGGCAGGCCAGTAACTAATAGGACTAGGAAGCTTATCCATCCAGTGCTTTCGATTACTCTGGTGTTCATTCAGGAGTTTGGAAAACAGGAAGATGCAAGGCAGACACCATATGGAACACACACGTCGCTGAACATGCTTGTGCTGCTACTGATGCACCTTCTCTCCCACTCTGAAGGCATGCTGTAATATGGCTCCTCTCCTTGGAAATCTACATAGGGATAGTTCTCATGGTCAAGGCAGAAATAAATATATTTTTATATACATACCTTTTCCCTCACTCCCATTGGTTGGGCCGAAAATTAATGCAACAGTCTGTATTTTTGCCCCAGATTACAGCACATTTTTCCAGATTAGTTGAGGTCAGTTAGTATCAAGATCACAGTCCACATACACACCTCTGACTAGAAACCTGCTCATTTTGCCTCATCCTCCCTCTATTTAAATATATTACCACTAACCCTGAAAGCATGTAATATTTCCCCATAATATCTTGGGACCAGATCCAGCATGCTCGTCTTTAGGACATCTGCGTGGGAGGTGAACACCCTAGATGGAGCTGCTGTTCAAGTGAGACTTCCTAGTCAACAGGCTGGCACAAATGGTTATCACCAGCCATGGGAAGCACTTTCTGCTAAAAAACCCCAAAACAACCTATCTCTGTGGGTTGTTCTGATATGAAACTTCAGAACATAACTCTCCCCATGTCTACTTTATCCTTTTAACAGTTTGCCTTTATCTCTCAAAATTAGATAAGCTGCCTGGGCCAGGGATCTATGTAAACCAAGACTAAATCATTCTTATGTATTATAATGGGTCAAATTCAACTCTGGCATAAAGACTGAGAGAAGCAGGTGCCACGATTGTCTTCAATGAGAGTTGCATATGCTTGTATAAACTGAATATCATCCAGTAAACATATCCTACCTTTCTGATTCTTGGGCTAAAGGATAAAAAAGTCAAAGTGACAACATAGCCTTCTCTACACTTCTAATGCTTTTCATTATGCTTACTTTGTAAGGAAATCAGAAATGAACTGTTTGTTCACTAGTCCTCTAGATTCCTGTGGAACTACAATAATCGAGATCTCTTAAGTTTTACACATTTTCCATCAGAGCATATACAGTTCTTCAAATGGATATTATCAACAAAAGATAGACTGTACGTAGGTTTTGCAAAACATCTTATTCTTTCTGAATACTTTTTCACTTTTGCCTGATTTGGATTTAGAAACAGAAATTATGTACTTTAGCCTTTATAAATTGCAAATTATTTAACGTGAACTAGAATTATGTTACTATGAGTGGCATATTGTACTCACAGAGGACATCTGACCAAGTTGATGCACTTGATCAGCTTACTCATAGGCTTGGATGAGAGTACACTGGCATTGACTCAATCCAAGATGAGATTAAACAGGAAGGTCTGGAGAACCAGCCTAAAGAAAGATTTGACATCAGTTCCCTCAACTGGAGAGGAGGGTATGTTTGACAGGGGATATACCCATCTTGATATATGCTTTTTTTAAAGCATGAAACATTGCACCCATAAACTAATTGGAAGCCAGTGCAGATTCTGCATCACGGGTGCAATTTAAGGGTATGTCTACACTACGGAATAAGGTCGAATTTATAGAAGTCGGTTTTTTAGAAATCGGTTTTATATATTCGAGTGTGTGTGTCCCCACAGAAAATGCTCTAAGTGCATTAAGTGCATTAACTCAGTGGAGCGCTTCCACAGTACCGAGGCTAGAGTCGACTTCCGGAGCGTTGCACTGTGGGTAGCTATCCCACAGTTCCCGCAGTCTCCACTGCCCATTGGAATTCTGGGTTGAGATCTCAATGCCTGATGGGGCTAAAACATTGTCGCGGGTGGTTCTGGGTACATATCGTCAGGCCCCCGTTCCCTCCCTCCCTCCGTGAAAGCAAGGGCAGACAATCATTTCGCGCCTTTTTTCCTGAGTTACCTGTGCAGACGCCATACCACTGCAAGCATGGAGCCCGCTCAGGTAGCCGTCACCCTATGTCTCCTGGGTGCTGGCAGACGCGGTACGGCATTGCTACACACTAGCAGCAACCCCTTGCCTTGTGGCAGCAGACGGTACAGTACGACTGGTAGCCGTCATCGTCATGTCCGAGGTGCTCCTGGCCACGTCGGCTGGGAGCGCCTGGGCAGACATGGGTGCAGGGACTAAATTTGGAGTGACTTGACCAGGTCATTCTCTTTAGTCCTGCAGTCAGTCCTATTGAACCGTCTTACGGTGAGCGGGCAGGCGATACGGACTGCTAGCAGTCATACTGTGCCATCTTCTGCCAGGCAGGCAAGAGATGAGGATTGCTAGCAGTCGTATTGTACCATCTTCTGCCAGGCAGGCAAGAGATGAGGATGGTTAGCAGTCGTACTGTACCATCTTCTGCCGAGCAGCCATGAGATGTGGATGGCATGCAGTCCTTCTGCACCGTCTGCTGCCAGCCAAAGATGTAAAAGATAGATGGAGTGGGTCAGAACAAGAAATAGACCAGATTTGTTTTGTACTCAATTGCCTCCTCCCCTGTCTAGGGGACTCATTCCTCTAGGTCACACTGCAGTCACTCACAGAGAAGGTGCAGCGAGGTAAATCTAGCCATGTATCAATCAGAGGCCAGGCTAACCTCCTTGTTCCAATAAGAACGATAACTTAGGTGCACCATTTCTTATTGGAACCCTCCGTGAAGTCCTGCCTGAAATACTCCTTGATGTACAGGCACCCCCTTTGTTGATTTTAGCTCCCTGAAGCCAACCCTGTAAGCCGTGTCGTCAGTCGCCCCTCCCTCCGTCAGAGCAACGGCAGACAATCGTTCCGCGCCTTTTTTCTGTGCGGACGCCATACCAAGGCAAGCATGGAGGCCGCTCAGCTCACTTTGGCAATTAGGAGCACATTAAACACCACACGCATTATCCAGCAGTATATGCAGCACCAGAACCTGGCAAAGCGATACCGGGCGAGGAGGCGACGTCAGCACGGTCATGTGAGTGATCAGGACATGGACACAGATTTCTCTGAAAGCATGGGCCCTGCCAATGCATGCATCATGGTGCTAATGGGGCAGGTTCATGCTGTGGAACGCCGATTCTGGGCTCGGGAAACAAGCACAGACTGGTGGGACCGCATAGTGTTGCAGGTCTGGGACGATTCCCAGTGGCTGCGAAACTTTCGCATGCGTAAGGGCACTTTCATGGAACTTTGTGACTTTCTTTCCCCTGCCCTGAGGCGCATGAATACCAAGATGAGAGCAGCCCTCACAGTTGAGAAGCGAGTGGCGATAGCCCTGTGGAAGCTTGCAACGCCAGACAGCTACCGGTCAGTTGGGAATCAATTTGGAGTGGGCAAATCTACTGTGGGGGCTGCTGTGATGCAAGTAGCCCACGCAATCAAAGATCTGCTGATATCAAGGGTAGTGACCCTGGGAAATGTGCAGGTCATAGTGGATGGCTTTGCTGCAATGGGATTCCCTAACTGTGGTGGGGCTGTAGATGGAACCCATATCCCTATCTTGGCACCGGAGCACCAAGCCGCCGAGTACATAAACCGCAAGGGGTACTTTTCGATAGTGCTGCAAGCTCTGGTGGATCACAAGGGACGTTTCACCAACATCAACGTGGGATGGCCGGGAAAGGTGCATGATGCTCGCATCTTCAGGAACTCTGGTCTGTTTCAAAAGCTGCAGGAAGGGACTTTATTCCCAGACTAGAAAATAACTGTTGGGGATGTTGAAATGCCTATATGTATCCTTGGGGACCCAGCCTACCCCTTAATGCCATGGCTCATGAAGCCGTACACAGGCAGCCTGGACAGTAGTCAGGAGCTGTTCAACTACAGGCTGAGCAAGTGCAGAATGGTGGTAGAATGTGCATTTGGACGTTTAAAGGCGCGCTGGCGCAGTTTACTGACTCGCTTAGACCTCAGCGAAACCAATATTCCCACTGTTATTACTGCTTACTGTGAGAGTAAGGGGGAGACATTTATGGCGGGGTGGGAGGTTGAGGCAAATCGCCTGGCTGCTGGTTACGCGCAGCCAGACACCAGGGCGGTTAGAAGAGCACAGGAGGGCGCGGTACGCATCAGAGAAGCTTTGAAAACCAGTTTCATGACTGGCCAGGCTACGGTGTGAAAGTTCTGTTTGTTTCTCCTTGATGAAACCCCCCGCCCCTTGGTTCACTCTACTTCCCTGTAAGCTAACCACCCGCCCCTCCTCCCTTCAATCACCGCTTGCAGAGGCAATAAAGTCATTGTTGCTTCACATTCATGCATTCTTTATTCATTCATCACACAAATAGGGGGATGACTACCAAGGTAGCCCAGGAGGGGTGGTGGAGGAGGGAAGGAAAATGCCACACAGCACTTTAAGCACAGCACTTTAAAAGTTTACAACTTTAAAATTTATTGAATGACAGCCTTCTTTTTTTGGGGCAATCCTCTGTGGTGGAGTGGCTGGTTGGCCGGAGGCCCCCCCACCGCATTCTTGGGCGTCTGGGTGTGGAGGCTATGGAACTTGGGGAGGAGGGCGGTTGGTTACAGAGGGGCAGCAGTGGCAGTCTGTGCTCCAGCTGCCTTTGCTGCAGCTCAACCATACACTGGAGCATACTGGTTTGGTCCTGCAGCAGCCTCAGCATTGAATCCTGCCTCCTCTCATCACGCTGCCGCCACATTTGAGCTTCAGCCCTGTCTTCAGCCCGCCACTTACTCTCTTCAGCCCGCCACTTACTCTCTTCAGCCCGCCACCTCTCCTCCCGGTCATTTTGTGCTTTCCTGCACTCTGACATTATTTGCCTCCACGCATTCGTCTGTGCTCTGTCAGTGTGGGAGGACAGCATGAGCTCGGAGAACATTTCATCGCGAGTGCGTTTTTTTTTCTTTCTAAGCTTCACTAGCCTCTGGGAAGGAGAAGATCCTGTGATCATTGAAACACATGCAGCTGGTGGAGAAAAAAAAAGGGACAGCGGTATTTAAAAAGACACATTTTATAAAACAGTGGCTACAGTCTTTCAGGGTAAACCTTGCTGTTAACATTACATACATAGCACATGTGCTTTCGTTACAAGGTCGCATTTTGCCTCCTCCCACCGCGTGACTACCCCCTCAACCTTCCCCCCTCCCTGTGGCTAACAGCGGGGAACATTTCTGTTTAGCCACAGGCAAACAGCCCAGCAGGAATGGGCTCCTCTGAGTGTCCCCTGAAGAAAAGCACTCTATTTCAACCAGGTGACCATGAATTATATCTCACTCTCCTGAGGATAACACAGAGAGATAGATGTTGTTTGAATGCCAGCAAACATACACTGCAATGCTTTGTTCTACAATGATTCCCGAGTACGTGTTACTGGCCTGGAGTGGTAAAGTGTCCATGAAGGACGCAATAAGGCTGCCCTCCCCAGAAACCTTTTGCAAAGGCTTTAGGACTACATCTAGGAGAACCGCAAATGCCAGGGCAAAGTAATCCTTTCACATGCTTGCTTTTAAACCATGTATAGTATTTTAAAAGGTACATTAGCTTTTTCATACCTGAAGAAGGGTTTCTTCAGGTATGTTGGCAACAAGAAGAAAGCCAAGGAAAGTGTGGGCCCCTTACTGAATGAGGCAGGCAACCTAGTGACAGAGGATGTGGAAAAAGCTAATGTACTCAATGCTTTTTTTGCCTCTGTTTTCACTAACAAGGTCAGCTCCCAGACTGCTGCACTGGGCATCGCAAAATGGGGAAGAGATGGCCAGCCCTCTGTGGAGATAGAGGTGGTTAGGGACTATTTAGAAAAGCTGGACGTGCACAAGTCCATGGGGCCAGACGAGTTGCATCCGAGAGTGCTGAAGGAATTGGCAGCTGTGATTGCAGAGCCATTGGCCATTATCTTTGAAAACTCATGGCGAACGGGGGAAGTCCCGGATGACTGGAAAAAGGCTAATGTAGTGCCAATCTTTAAAAAAGGGAAGAAGGAGGATCCTGGGAACTACAGGCCAGTCAGCCTCACCTCAGTCCCTGGAAAAATCATGGAGCAGGTCCTCAAAGAATCAATCCTGAAGCACTTGCATGAGAGGAAAGTGATCAGGAACAGCCAGCATGGATTCACCAAGGGAAGGTCATGCCTGACTAATCTAATCGCCTTCTATGATGAGATTACTGGTTCTGTGGATGAAGGGAAAGCAGTGGATGTATTGTTTCTTGACTTTAGCAAAGCTTTTGACACGGTCTCCCACAGTATTCTTGTCAGCAAGTTAAGGAAGTATGGGCTGGAAGAATGCACTATAAGGTGGGTAGAAAGCTGGCTAGATTGTCGGGCTCAACGGGTAGTTATCAATGGTTCCATGTCTAGTTGGCAGCCGGTATCAAGTGGAGTGCCCCAAGGGTCGGTCCTGGGGCCGGTTTTGTTCAATATCTTCATAAATGATCTGGAGGATGGTGTGGATTGCACTCTCAGCAAATTTGCGGATGATACTAAACTGGGAGGAGTGGTAGATACGCTGGAGGGGAGGGATAGGATACAGAAGGACCTAGACAAATTGGAGGATTGGGCCAAAAGAAATCTGATGAGGTTCAATAAGGATAAGTGCAGGGTCCTGCACTTAGGACGGAAGAACCCAATGCACAGCTACAGACTAGGGACCGAATGGCTAGGCAGCAGTTCTGCGGAAAAGGACCTAGGGGTGACAGTGGACGAGAAGCTGGATGAGTCAGCAGCATGCCCTTGTTGCCAAGAAGGCCAATGGCATTTTGGGATGTATAAGTAGGGGCATAGCGAGCAGATCGAGGGACGTGATCGTTCCCCTCTATTCGACATTGGTGAGGCCTCATCTGGAGTACTGTCCAGTTTTGGGCCCCACACTTCAAGAAGGATGTGGATAAATTGGAGAGAGTCCAGCGAAGGGCAACAAAAATGATTAGGGGTCTGGAACACATGACTTATGAGGAGAGGCTGAGGGAGCTGGGATTGTTTAGCCTGCAGAAGAGAAGAATGAGGGGGGATTTGATAGCTGCTTTCAACTACCTGAAAGGGGGTTCCAAAGAGGATGGCTCTAGACTGTTCTCAATGGTAGCAGATGACAGAACGAGGAGTAATGGTCTCAAGTTGCAGTGGGGGAGGTTTAGATTGGATATTAGGAAAAACTTTTTCACTAAGAGGGTGGTGAAACACTGGAATGCGTTACCTAGGGAGGTGGTAGAATCTCCTTCCTTAGAGGTTTTTAAGGTCAGGCTTGACAAAGCCCTGGCTGGGATGATTTAACAGGGATTTGGTCCTGCTTCGAGCAGGGGGTTGGACTAGATGACCTTCTGGGGTCCCTTCCAACTCTTATATTCTATGATTCTATGATATGAAAAGGTACACTCACCAGAGGTCCCTTCTCCGCCTGCTGGGTCCAGGAGGCAGCCTTGGGTGGGTTCGGGGGGTACTGGCTCCAGGTCTAGGGTGAGAAACAGTTCCTGGCTGTCGGGAAAACCGGTTTCTCCACTTTCTTGCTGTGAGCTATCTACAACCTCCTCCTCATCATCATCTTCTTCGTCCCCAAAACCTGCTTCCGTATTGCCTCCATCTCCATTGAAGGAGTCAAACAACACGGCTGGGGTAGTGGTGGCTGAACCCCCTAAAATGGCATGCAGCTCATCATAGAAGCGGCATGTTTGGGGGTCTGACCCAGAGCGGCTGTTCGCCTCTCTGGTTTTCTGGTAGGCTTGCCTCAGCTCCTTCAGTTTCACGTGGCACTGCTTCGGGTCCCTGTTATGGCCTCTGTCCTTCATGCCCTGGGAGATTTTCACAAAGGTTTTGGCATTTCGAAAACTGGAACGGAGTTCTGATAGCACGGATTCCTCTCCCCAAACAGCGATCAGATCCCGTACCTCCCATTCGGTCCATGCTGGAGCTCTTTTGCGATTCTGGGACTCCATCATGGTCACCTGTGCTGATGAGCTCTGCATGGTCACCTGCAGCTTGCCACGCTGGCCAAACAGGAAATGAGATTCAAAAGTTCGCGGTTCTTTTCCTGTCTACCTGGCCAGTGCATCTGAGTTGAGAGTGCTGTCCAGAGCGGTCATAATGGAGCACTCTGGGATAGCTCCCGGAGGCCAATACCATCGAATTGTGTCCACAGTACCCCAAATTCGAGCCAGCAACGTCGATTTAAGCGCTAATCCACTTGTCAGGGGTGGAGTAAGGAAATCGATTTTAAGAGCCCTTTAAGTCGAAATAAAGGGCTTCATTGTGTGGACGGGTGCAGGTTTACATCGATTTAACGCTGCTAAATTCGACCTAAAGTCCTAGTGTAGACCAGGGCTAAGATACTGTTTCAAAGCTCTAAAGCCTTAAATGGCCATGAGTGCCTCCAAAATCACTTCTTCCCACTACTTTGTGATTTTACTCTGAGATAATGTACACAGATGCATTTACACCAGCAAACTATAGTGGGATAATTATTCTGATATAGCTTTGCTGGTAAATTTTCTTGTGTACACAAGCCCCTAAGTGATTATGCACCCATAGGATCAAATGGGTATAGTTAAAAGAACAAAGAAAAGCATACACTAGAATTTTAATTCTCCTTTATAAGAAAAAAAATCTGATATGAAGTATGCAAAGTTTTCTCTTTCAAACTACAGAAGAACAATATAGCATATTACAGTATATACTTACTTAACTCTGTTAGCTATTCACCAGCATGTAATGCCCACAGGAGCTATTCTTGCTAGTTTAATGGCAGGTCAACAATAATGTATTTGCTTACATATTTAAGGCTTAAAGAGTTTAAAATCTAGTTCTCTAAATCACAGAGAGAGTGGAAAAAATGAGCATCTGTTTATGAAAGCAATTTAAATAATCTGCTTATAGAATAACTAGTACAATAAAAAAAATTCAAATATTTTCCTAGTCAGGCAAGTATTTCTACCGTACTGCCTAATATTGGAATTGTAAGACTAAACAGAAAGACTGTCTTTCATTAGACCTGCCTGATAAAAACAATTCATACACAATCATTCCATGGCTCCTGCTTGAGCAGGCAGTGTTGCACTCAGACTGACTGACCTCATTCCTTTAATCACATGACCGTCCCAATTTACTGGCCCTGGATGACAACAGAAACCCGTACATTTGCAAGCCTGAGTTTCATATCCCATGCTCTTGACTAGGAACAGTATAATGGACACTAATCCATTCATTCAGCCACACACAAAGATACAAACAAAGCAACTACAATAGAACTGTACCAAAATAATTCCCTGAATGGTATTACTTACTTGCACATGAGATTAGGATTTTCTCTTACAGCTCCATGACCTAAAGAAGTTTCTTACAACCTTCTCATATCATACCAAACAGTTTCTGTTGACAGACCAACAAGCATACTACAAGCATCCCATCTCATTATTTCTTAGATGAAGATTAGGATCATTTATGTTATTTCTAAGGAAAATTCAACAAACTGATCAGACAAGACTTTCACAGTTTGTCTGTGACATTTGTAGACTTATAATTACTTGATATTAAGCTGCCAGTTGCTTGCTTTTCTTTAAATTGTAAGATTCAAAGAAGCCTAGCTTTATAAAATGCCAAGAATTCTTCAGTTCTATTATTTTTATCCCCTTTCTTCTACCAGTTAAGTTCTTCTCTCAGCTATAGAATGGAACACAATAGACGACAGATTGTGGTATGAAAGACAATCCTCAGGAGGATGACTATAGCAATTTTGGTTCCACTTTACTGTTTGCTGAAGAGTGCCGAGTCATTTGGAAGTCATACAATAAATTCATTCCCATACCACGACATGTACATTCTTTGGATGTGAAAATTGCTGGTCCTTGAAACTGAAGCACATGTTGCATTCATTACAGTTCCATATTCCAGCATCTCCGGCTTTACCCATCATTCCATCAAACAAATGATACTTTTGTGCAACAAGTGATAACCAGCCAGTACACTGTTTAAGTGTGCCTGATTTTCTCTCTATTAGTCCATTTCACTTTTAGCTACCTATCAAGAAATTTGAACACGTGTCTATAACTTCTCTTTATTTCCTTCTAGTGGTCTATTGCAAGTGAAATCTAGACCACATTAGCACATACACTCTTGGTACAGTATACTCTGAAATTTAGAACATGCAAATCTTGTGTTAGTTTTATGCTACACAATGCAAACTTATATCATTTGGCATTTTGTCAACATATTGTGCTGTATATGCTTTAATCTTCACAGCACCACTATGAGACTAGCAAGCAACAGGGGCATGAAGGGTTAGTCAGACTAAGACCACCAACAATGCTTCCTCTCTCAGCCCTTCTACAGACTGTGTTCTATGTACAGTGTGACTCCTGTATAATTGCCATCTTCCATAATGGGGAAGAGAGGTATCTGGTGAGGCTAGAGCAGGGGTGGGCAAACTACGGCCCGTGGGCCGGATCCGGCCCCTCAGGGCTTTGGATCCGGCCTATGGGATTACCACCGCTGCGGGCTCCGCGCCGCTCCAGGAAGCGGCCACACCATATCCCAGAAGCCCCTAGGAGTGGGGGGGGGAGGGGAGGGGGAAGAGAGCGCTGCATGCTGCTCTTGCCTGTGGGTACCTCCCCCAAAGCTCCCATTGGCCAGGAACGGGTTACCGCGGCCAATGGAAGCTTCAGGGGAGGTAAACACACAGAGCCCTGTGGGAGGAGGGGGCACAAGGGCCGTGCAGGGATGTGGTGCCGGCTGCTTCCCGGAGTGGCGCGGCATGGGGCCGGGGCCGGGGCCAGGGTAGGCATGCAGGGAGCAGCAAACCGTGGCCAGCGGGAGCCACATCGGCTGAAACTGCGGACGCGGCAGGTAAACAAACCATCCCGGCCCGCCAGAGGCTTTCCCTGAACAAGCAGCGGCCCTAGTTGGTAGATAGAAAGATTAACCTAAATAATCTAAACAGAATCCCCTGGAACCCCATAAGATTGGGTCCCTAATCCATGAACTATTGGAACTCATTTACAAAGCTTTTCTTAAACATTACATGAATATATTGTCCCATACTATAGAATTAGTATTTATAATGCCTATTCCATGATGAGATATCTTTGAGCTATAATGTATCTTAATTAAAACTATCTTTAGATAGATTTTTTTGATAAAATGCTTTTTGAGGAAAAAACCTGAGTTAAATAAAAAAAATCAGATTTTTTTTTTAAAATCATTGATTTTTATCCACCCTGACATTAAATAATTTTACATTTTTGTTGTATGGTTTGGTCAATAAAACACAGTTTTCAGACACTAGGATAGTTCAGCACTAACTAGCCAAGCAGCTAACAAGGGCAGCCTGCTTTGTACAGGATTTATAATTGGCATTAGTTGTCCATTAAAATTAAAGTGCAGTAAATGGAGACCCTATCCCATGGGTCACAAACTTAACAGCCCTGCAAGAAATATTAAATGACATTCCTGTTCAGTGAAATTAAACATTTCCTGCTGAGATTTATACGGTACTTGCAGTGAAGTCCAACGCAATACGGATTTGACCCTGCAAGTTCTGAAGCACTTTAGCCCTATCTAGCAAAACACTTAACCACATGAACAGTCCTACTGACTTCACTGGGACTACTCATGTGCTGAACTTTAAGAATGTGCCTAAATGCTTTGGTGAATTAGTATAGCATGCTCTGCATCCTGCAGGATCAACACCTAGGTCTCCACCGTCCACAGGATATTCTGTGTTTCATAAACCCAGAATTGTTTTAAATGTTGTATTTAAAAAAAATTAAGTAAAGTCCTCCTCACATAAACAATCCCTTAAAATGACTATCGAAGCTTAGCATAGCCCCACAACATATGTGTAGCAGTTTTCTAGTTCATTAAGGAGGGACGGGATGGAAGGATACTGGAAGTAAAAGCAGAACAAATATGGATGGTCAAAACCTCAAACATAAGAAACTAATTTTTTTCCAGATGGACAAGGATTACATTTTAAACACAGAAGAGATTAAAATGACTGGAAAAGTGAACATTCATCGGTCAACTGAATAGATACATTCTAAATGGGATCAGTTTCTACAGTATTATTTAATGCTTATGTGCATCTAAGTTTCATGTTCTTACTTTGAAGCAATGCTCTCTGTGCACCTGAATAATCCCCGAAGACTGACTGTCAGCACCAGAAAAACAGACCTTAAATTCCTGAAATAAACTACATGGAACCCTGTTGGGATTCAGTTCTTCCTGATACTAATGTTGCACTAACAAACAGCATGGACTTAAGAACATAGGAACTACCATACTGAATCAGACCCAACATCTATTTAGTCCAGTATCTTGCCTCTGCCTGTAATTAGCACTACAGAGAGAGATGTAGGACGATATGCTCCCTACATTAAATTTTACTGTAATCTCCGCTAGTTAGAGTTTGTCTTAAAACCTGAAGCATGAGGTTTACTATCCCTTCCAAAACTGAATTATCAGCTTCACCAGTTTCCTGGGGTATTGAGGTCCACAGTCTAATTACATGCTGTACGTAAAATATTTCCTTTTATCAGTTTGAATACTCTGAAGAAGCCATGTGTTAAGGATATTTGAAACCAACACATGAATGTTTGTAAGAGACTTGGGATATTCACCCTCTGTCTTGTATTCTGTGGCTACAGTTTTGATCACCAAAAAGAAATTACTTAGTAAAGATGAGGAATTTTAGAATAAAAATGTATCAACTGACATAAGTAACTTCTTTCACAAAGCGTCTACAATAAAGATCTTGAATTTACGTTGGCCTCAACCTTCATACTAATAGGATTCATTATGACCGGCTTCCACAACATCTACTAGCCTGAGGAATAAGTCTTATACCCAGATGAAAAGTACATGAGCCACTATGCCTCTGTACTCTCAAAGTCATACTTATTTGATTTTTATTACCACATCTTTTTCCTCCAATCAATTTGCTCTGACACCTTTTAAAAAAACAAAAACCAGTGGTGACACTGTTCAATTCTGAAATATGCATCTTCCCCAGTTAACTTCTGGGCACCCACCAATTAATGAATTCTAGGTTCTTGCCCAGTAAATAAGTTCTTGGCTTTTCTTCTCCCCAAATAAATAAAATGTATCCCCACTTCAACAATAACTGAAAAATAGGGCCCTTATATGGAAAAATATATATTTGCTATGTTACACATTTTAATGACCTTTTCATACTCCTATATAAAATTTCATAAAGTACTTTAATAGCCCACTTTTCTTTACTGTATATTTTATTTTTGTAGATCAAAAAATTACTTGAAAAAGTCAGGTGTGAAGAGGTCAGTGCACACTCCCACCATTTTTCCTTTTAAATAAAAATCTTCAATAAGACGTAAGACTCAGATGGATGTGTTTTACACACTGCTACTTAAATTACAATTTCAGTTCTATTTGCTAAGAGTAACAAAGCACAGAGGTCAGCAGCGTGTGGAAGAGCTACTAAAAATACACTAAAGGATGACACCCCCAAGAATTATTATTTCAAATAATAGTTCAATTCATTAGTGTAATTTGCATAGGTGCAAATGTCATTTTGAAATCAAAAGGGACTGTGCAGATGTATGATGCAGTTCAAAAGCAAAGACCTTGCCCTCTTTCAACATCAGCTAAGATCTAGCATCTTGGAGTAACATCTTTGGGCAGTACTTGTTGCAATTCATAAAAGTATACAAAAAGGAATGTGTCTAGTCCACTAGATGTCTGATAAATTACAAACACCAAAAGCTAGAACTAGCAACTAAGTTTTGCCATTGCAGATACTTAAGAATATATTCCCCTTTTAATATCTATGCATGTTTGACATCTTTGCCATTTCACAAAGATTCCAAAGCTAAACTAATCAAGAAGCAATAACAGTTATTAAACTAGAAGCCAGACACCCAGCTACTCAAGCCATGCATTTCTTATTTTTCAGTCCCAACAACCCACTAAACACTAGAGAGGTGCATGAGGGGGAGAAATAGCTCAGTGGTTTGAGCACCGGCCTGCTAAACCCAGGGTTGTGAGTTCAATCCTTGAGGGGGCCATTTAGGGATCTGGGGCAAAAATTGTGGATTGGTCCTGCTTTGAGCAAGGGGTTGGACTAGATGACCTCCTGATGTCCCTTCCAACCCTGACATTCTATGATTCTATGGCTACAGGTCAGATCAAAGGACTGCAGTGTTCTCACCAAGTGCCCTTCCCTTTCACAGAGCCAGATCTCCCATCTCTTTCTCCCATCCAAGCTTGCCTCCACAATACATGGCCAGCATACTGCTGCAGCCACTTCCTACACCAGCTAGAGCAGCTGTTGTGTGTCAGCAGGCCAGTACCTTCTTGACTTTCTTCCCCAGTCGACTTGCTACTCCTCCAACACAGTAATGCAAGAATCATTGTACCATAAGCTCAAGACCTATTTCGTTCTATTTTGCAAATAAAATTGCTCAGATTCGGTTAGAACTGTCTGCCTCCATGGGATAAGAATATGTGCTAAAGAACACAATGTTAAATCTTCTCTGCTTGAGGTTAGGCCAGGGTCAATCCTTTCTGTTTTTGGATGCACTTTGGCCATCAATTTGTGCTTAAAAGCTACATCCTTCCTGGATGGTGAAAGCATGCAGGAAAGAACTGGGTACATTGTTAATACAAATTATCAATACATCCTTGAAAGAGGGAGGTATCTTTTCACTGAAAGAAGCACAAGTACCTCCTGCACTCAAAAAAATCACTGCTTGTTATTGAATCTTTCCAGCTATCATGCCATTTTAAGTCTTCCATTTTCAGTTAAGATTATTGAAAAGGTTGTGGTGAGATAACTCAAACACTATTTAGTAGCCTCAGTTCTTTTCTACACTAGTTGCCAACCTGGGTAGAGCAGAGACAGCCCTGGTGGTATCGGGGGATAATCTCCTGACAACAGATGAAGATCAAGTATCTATCCTGATATTATTACATCTGTGATCAGTCTTTGATAAAGTTCACCATAATTGGATGTTGACTTTTTTTGCAAACCATAGCATGAGTGAACAGGCCTATTTGAGTGGCACTTTGATGGGCACTCTCAGAAGGTGGTGTAGGAAACCTGCATCTCCCCATGTAAGTACTCTTCTGGGGGGGTTCTGCAACGTTTCATGTTGTCACTCCTTTTGTTTAATGCATGCATGAGGCTATCAGGAGTTTTACATGGACCGGAAGGTCTTTAATATTCTGAATACACTCAGCTTTATATCTCCATCAGCATGGCTGGAAGTGCTGATGGCATTACTTGGTGTCTGGAAAAGGTTGAGGCACGCACCAGGGCAAGATGGCTACAACTTAGTCCAGACAAGACAAAAGGGATGTTGATTGATTGTAGGAAGCAAGCTGGAAGAAGTGACAAGGATAATTTCTATGCGTTAAATTGAGGGTGTACATCTGCCTTTTGTTACCTGGGTTCATAATCTTGGGATCTGGTGAGGATTGTATGGGATGCGTGTGTGTTAATTTCTTGTATTTGTGTTGTCACTTGAGTTTGATTTTGGGGTAACTAATGGGTCTGTTTAGTTGCTAGTATATTTTAAAGAGATTGTCAAGGGTTACCAGAGCATGGTGGAGACACTTTTATAGTAGAGTAGTAAAATCTAAATAAACAAAATAGTTTGCCTGCCAAATAACATAGCCCCATCTTCTTTTTCGCATTTAACACAAAATTCTACTCACTACTAAATGCGATGTTTTGGGATAGCTGAGTAAAATTTCATTTTTTTCCCCCCGTCATTATCAACAACAAGAGGACTGGAGCACAAGTCGCCTCCATGAAAACACTTTTTAAAGATAATATAAAGGGAGTGGATTTCTCATAGGTCTCTAAATATTGACTCTTGCAGAAAATATCTTTTCCTGGAAGTGTTAAAAAAGCCACACTCTCTGCAACATTGATAATGTAGTAGCCTCCAACCAGCAGAAAGTGGTCCACCAGTACATCAGTGGTTCAGCTTTTCAGACTGGTACCCTAGGCATCACCTTTAAATTTATGTAAGGCTCTGATGGGCCTCAATGCATTGTCACTGCTACTTGTTATTTAACATTCATGGTCAAAGCCCTTTACAGATGTTAACTAATATGACTGTCAAACTGTACACTAACATCCCAGAGAGATTAGAAACTCTAAGGAGTGTGGTGGTGCCCAAACATCATGGGATGTACAGATAAGTGTCAGATGGGCAGCTGCGATAACACATCCATCTTTCATTTGAGGCAGTGAATGGAAAAAAAAAATCCATTCATCTATTTCGCACTGTGGAGTATGATGCATTCACTGGGGCATGTGCTTGTGATGGTGCTACTGTGCCATCAACTTCTGCAGAATTTATGATTTCATTTAAAAGTGAATTGTTTCTAACCTTCTGTACCTTTTGGTTCTGAAGATAACTTTCTAAAAGTGAACCAATGCAGTCTTGTCTTTCTGAGCTTACAAAATGAAATCATGCTGCTCATAGCTTCACCAAGAAGTACTAGAGTGAAATGTATGCAACACTGGTCAGCCTTCACTGTTGCTATTCACAGCACTGTAAGCAGCAGTTAGTGTGTCAAGAATTAGGTCAATTTCATTCTACTGCTATCTGGGGATAACAGGGATACAGCAAAACAAAAACAAAAACAAAAAAAGTTTAAAGATTAAACAGCAGGGACCAGTATCAAATTAAGATTTTGAACCACATAATCAATCCTCTAAATCAGGGCTTGAAACAATTAGCTAGCGAAGAGTATAAGATGCCTACAATTTGAAGTGTGTAAACAAAACATGGGGGGGGGGGGGCAGAGGAAGGGAGCAGAGAGGAGGACAGCATCCCAAAGGTCTGTGTGTCATACTCTGGTTTTAATCACCCCTCTGCCCCCAAAAGCATGGGGGGGGGGCAGAGAGTGGTAAACTGAGTAGTGGGTTGAAGACACCTGTTAGCCAAACCAAGGAAGCCCGAGTCCACCACAGAGGGAGGGGAAGGGGGTCAGGAACAGCATTACCACATTAATCCCGAACACCCTTCCCCCGCCTGGCTGCAGAGAGCTAGGTTAACATCAGAATATCATACTTTGACCTCGCGGATTCTCCTCTCCCCAGCTTCCCCCAGCATTCTGTATGCACATTTCATACCCTAGGTGCCTTCTCCCCTTGCCGACTGGAGATCTGATTGTTTCAAGACCTAATTTAGAAGATCAGCTACAAGGTCCAAGACTTTAACCTGGTTAAATCGGTGCAGTAGCCGAAGAGAGCTGACAACTGAGAGAAAGAAGCAACCCTACGCACCTGCAATGCAAGAGGCAGCTGGCCAGCCACCGAGCTATTAAGGGGCTCTGCATCCCCTGCCACCCCCGAATACCTTTCTAGCAGCCAGGGCCCGGGGCAGGCAGCCCCAGTCTCCACCCCAACCCCCCAGCTGAGGGCGGCCAGACAGCACGAGGCCTCTGAAGCCACTAAGCGAGACACACGGAAAAGGGCAATCGCCACGGGGCAGCTGCCCCCTGCCAGGCACAGGCCCAGCAGCGCTACCCAGGAGGCGGGAAGGGGATTCCCGCCCAGCCCAGGCCGGAGGGAAGGGGATTCCCTTGCTCCCCCTTCCTGCCCCCTTGCAGCCAGACGCCCGGGGCGGCACCTACCTTCACAGCCACCTCCGGGGCCGAGTCCACCGCCAAGGCCTGCGGGGCAGGGGACGGTGAAGCGAGATGCAGCACCGAGTCCCGGCTGGCTACCTGCGCCGAGCGGCGGGAGCTTCCCTCAGTGTCCGAACCCGAGTCGGAGCCCGAGTCGGAGACACCGTAAGACGCGAGCGCTGCGATAGCGGCCGACATCTTAGCAAGGAGGAACCACAGGAGCAGTGACCCGGAACAAACGGGTCCTGTCAGTTACATAACAATCCTCTCCTAGATTTATTTGTTTTTGCGACTGAATGAAAATTACTCAAATACAATTTTAAAAAAATAAAAATTATTATTTATAATTTTCTGGGTCTCTAACGAAACTTTTTGGGAAGCAGAAATCC
Organism: Caretta caretta; assembly: GCF_965140235.1. Taxonomy (NCBI): domain Eukaryota; kingdom Metazoa; phylum Chordata; order Testudines; family Cheloniidae; genus Caretta; species Caretta caretta. The sequence goes on along the minus strand of NC_134208.1, from coordinate 85,290,354 downwards.
CCTCCCATGGAGCTGAAGGAGGGTTTAATCTTTCAGGAATCACAGCAAGGACTACAAATCCCAGCATGCAACGCGTCAGAGCTGGGGAGGTCGGATTTGAAGCGTCCTGGAGGGTGAAAGCAGGATCCTGTGGTTCTGAATGACACGATCACTGCCTCTCTGACAAGTGACAAATAATAAATATAACTATAAATGCCCCAAAGAAAGCACTCCATAACAAAAAAAACAAAAAGAGAATGAGACTAAAACTAATGACCCCAGTACTCCCAATCATCCATGGAAGGTACTGTGGGGTAGACATAAGCATAAAATCTGCAAACAGATACCAATTTTCCAAACCTACTATTTCCATAAAAAGAAAAGGAGTACTTGTGGCACCTTAGAGACTAACCAATTTATTTGAGCATAAGCTTTCGTGAGCTACATCTGATGAAGTGAGCTGTAGCTCACGAAAGCTTATGCTCAAATAAATTGGTTAGTCTCTAAGGTGCCACAAGTCCTCCTTTTCTTTTTGCGGATACAGACTAACACGGCTGCTACTCTGAAACCTACTATTTCCATGTTATCCATAGCTCAAATTTGTGATGAAATCATCAAAGAAATTAAACTTGAATGACAGTTTTGGATGTTGGGGGCAATATTTTACATTTACCTGTAAATTATAAAGATACAATATTCCCATAATATGAACTCTATACTTCTTCCCCTTATTCCATTGCAGCCAGGGAAATGGACAACACCATTTGTCTAATTTCAGCCTCCAGCCACTGGATTGTGTTCAGTCTAGCAGAGAAAGGTATAAAATGATCCAATGGCTGCACAGAGAAGCTAGACAAATTCAGGCTGGAAATAAGGCATAGTTTTAATGGTGAGAGTCATTAAACATTGGAACAATTTACCAAGGGTTGTGGTGGGGTCTCCAACACTGACAATTTTAAAATCAAGCTTAGATGTTTTTTCTAAAAGATCTGTGCTAGGAATTATTTTGAGGAAGTTTATGGCCTGTGTTATACCAGTCAGATTAGATGATCAATTGTCCCTTCTGGTCTTGGAATCTATTAATCATCTGGGGTTGATTGGGTCCTTCTGCAACCATCTGCCATCTTCTTCTGTCCAAGGCAGCACTAAAGTCCACCTGCTTGTCTTCTTTGATGCAATCTAGCCATCACTTCCTTGGTTTCAATGTGAACTCTATGCAATGGACCGTAATGTGTGCACTATCAGATCTTCTTAAATACATGGATTTCACAGTAGTTTGAATTAACCTTCACAACCCCCTCTCCCCTGTGAGATAATTAACTTTAGCAGCACTATTTCATACATGGGGAAATTGAGGAATACATGTATTCAGTCAATTGCTCCGCAGTGCCAGGGCCCCGAACAGAAACCTTACACCTGCGTACAGAACACTCGAACACGCTGTGCGAAACAGGGTAAAACGAACTCGAAGCACTCTTTTCTCTGAAACAGCCCCGCCCATTCTCTTTGAAACTGCCAGCAGCCCCGCCCACTCCCAGTCTAGCTCCTCCTCTCCCATTCCCATTGGCTAACCAGGAGCCGGCTTTAGAATACGTCACAATACCAGCGGCCCCTCCCCCTAGATCGAGTAAGTGAGAGAGCGAATTGGACTATACCACCTGCCATCTTGAGGGGGTGTGTGTAGAAATCGGGGCTCCCTGATCCTCAACGCCACGGACGCTGTGGGGAGACACCCACCTAATCCCTGGGGCAAGCGGCGACGGCCGGTCAGGTGTTGGGTAAACAGCCCCCGCGTGCCTGGAGAGGGAATCCGGGCCGGGGAGAAGCCCCTCCTCCCACGCGCACACACGCGCCGCTCTGTGTCTATTGTGAAGCCTTTGGGGAGCTCCGCGCCGCCGACCCCCGCTCGCGCCGGGTTCGGGTCCTCCCCTACCACAACGAGTCTCTCCAGCGGGGAGAGGCGGCTGGAAGGAGCCGTTTGAACCGCGTATATTGGTACAGAGCAGGAGGCAGCGCGAGCCTCTGGGGCGCTGAGAGGGCGGGGCTGGTCGGCGGCATGAAGGTGTGAGCGGAGCCCGCGCGGAGCGGAGAGAGTAAGTGCCCCGCAGCCTGCACCTCCTCTGCCGTGACCCGCGCCCACCCCGGGCAGGGCCCCCCCCCCGTCCACCCTCCCACGGGGAGAGGGACTGCCCCCTCATCGGGGGGGACCCCGCTGTGCCGCCCCTCCATTCTTCCATCCCCCTTCGCCGTCCCCCCATCTCCTGCGGGGTGGAGGGAGCAATAGGGCTGTGCCAAGGTGGTCCCCCTCTCGCTGTCTGCAGCTGGTGGGGGGGGTGAGCCTCGGGCCCCCTCCGGCTATTGCAGGGACAGGTGTGTAAATTCCTCTCCCTTGGCCGCTGCAGGGTGTGGGGGAGGGGGGGCTGCACTTTTAGTAGCGGAGTGCGCCTCTTCACGCTCCCGTCTCCCGTGCAGTGCCCAGTGCGGAGCCTCGCTCAAGGGGCGGTGGGACCTTTTATTGTTGGGGTCAATCATCGGGGGTTCGTTGGCTGCCACAAGGTGCTAGTTACTATGTTGATGTGAAGGGGGTGGAGTTACCCTGACCCAGCCACCTCCGCTTAATTTATGTAATGGGGACTGTAGAGGCCAGAGGTGGGGATGGATGGTGGAGCTAGATGCGATTTGCCTTTTGAAGAGAAGCAGATTCGATCATATTCACTGGAAATAGCTGCCCATTGAAAGATTCCTACCGTTCTTCAGCTGTCGTGGAGATCTCGGCTGCCTGCGAGCAAAAGACCTCCAAACTGCAACCCTACAAACATATAGCGTCCGCCTCCTCCAAACACAAAAATATCCATCCCCCTATGCTGATTTAGCTTGTGGATGCAATAATTATAAAATAATAAAAAGTAATAGCCCAAAGTAATCTCCACTTGTATCTTAAGCATGTACGAAGTCCTTCTGGGTCATTACACTTCGTGTATCTGTGATTTCGTTTCATTTAGTTTTGTGTTTGGAATCAGAAGTAAATACAGTAATTAGATGTTTTAGTTTGATTTGCAACATTGGATTGCCATTTTTTAGCAAATGTTTCAGTTTTAAAGGCAACAGACTGAATTTCTATGAAAATATCAACAGAATAAAGAATAGCAAGTAGAAAATGCAGATAGTGAAGCTTTTATCTTTATTAAATGTTGTCTTTAGATTTTTTTTAGTGGTCATTGCCATAAAGAAACAGTACAAGGTGGCAAAAATAACATGGCATGAAAATAACTTTGCAAGAGTTGTTTTAGGGGAAAGTTCTGTATTTCCAGCATTCTGGACCTTTATTTTTTTGTTTTTGATGTTTGAAGTGTACAACTTTTATTTCAGATTTATAAATGGACTCTTTATCAGTGGTGCAATAGCAATACAAGTTATGTGATTTACCTGACTTACACACCTGATGTGAGTCACCTTGTATATGATTTATTCATTTTGAGAATGCAGCTGTCATTGATTCACACACTGCCTGCCAGCAATTGTTAGGTGATTCTTTAAAAGTGCATTTTTTATTTTCCTGGCATGCACTTACAGGGTGTTGTCTGTAGTTGCATGGTGTGGTTGTTGAAAGGTGAAGTATTTCAAGGTCTGTTTGCAAAACCAATCTTTAGAATCAGAGTCATAGAATATCAGGGTTGGAAGGGATCTCAGGAGGTCATCTAGTCCAACCTCCTGCTCGAAGCAGGACCAATGTCCAACTAAATCCCCAGTGTTTAGTGTAACTTTGCTGTTTAAATATTGTATCTCAACTATTATGCTGCAAATGTTTCAATGTATGTAAAAGCAATATTTTATTATTGCCGAATCTCTAGATTTAATACACAGAGTTTGATTTATCATAACAGGGGAAATTACAGCTTTTGGTTAAACTCTGTGGTGCTCAGATATTTTAATAAAGTGTAATAATTTAAGGGTTTGGGGTGGATTCACACTCCTTTGGAATACTTGGCTAGTGTAAATTAGCTGTTGTCCAGCTGCTACTACCAGTGAGGTGTGTTCTTCAACACATTCTTCAGAATTCAAACAATGGGTGGGTCTACGCATGTGGTGACTTGTAGAGTACAGATGTTGCATGTCCAGCTAGCATAGGTATAACTAGTGGTATAGAACAGAAGTTCTCAACCAGAGGTCCAGGGCCTCCTGGGGGACCGTGAGTAGGTTTCAGCGGATCTACCAAAATAAACCAGAGAGAGACCAGTGTTAGACTTGCTGGGTCTCAGGGCAGAAAACCAAAGCCTGAACTCTGCCACTCGGGTCTGAAGCCAAAGCCCAAACAACTTAGTTTTGTGGGGCCTCGGGCAATTGCCCTGCTTGCTACCCCCTAACGCCAGATCTGGCTTTTAATCTACTGGATATGCAGAAAAACAGTTATTGTGCTGTGGAATTTTTATAGCGTGTTGGGGGCCTCAGTAAGAAAAAGGTTGAGAACCCCTGGTGTAGAAGGTGAGACACAGCTTAGGCGAGTAGACATATCAGAACCCTAGGGTATGTACCTTACCTACATGACTCTCTACATGCCCAAGCCATGCCACCGACATCTACACTGCTGTCCCAGTGCCGAAGACTTTCCCCACCTAACTGAAAGGCAGAAGGCGGGAGGCAGCAGGGAAAGACTCTGGCGGTGGGGAGTTGGTGGAGAAAGGCTCTGGCAGCCCCTTGGAAGAATTGAACCTCTAGTGATGCTTCAGATATTCTTTTTTGACTTAGCAGGTTGCAGTAACTGCAGTTGTATTACAAAAATAGTAGGAAAAAATTATATGGATGGATAAACACACAAATCATCTGAGCATCTAGTTTTGATTGAAT